>NC_072798.1:52690995-52994025 GCF_028583425.1 Eublepharis macularius
CTTCCCAAACAAACCTGTTCACAGCCCTACAGAGGAGTATGCATTTCTGATTCTACTCTTTATATGTTGACACGTCCCCACAAAGAAACCAATGTATGGCAAAGACAAGTAATAAACAACTCACTGATGGTGCTTTGTCATATACTTTCCCAGCTGCTGCCCAGCCAAGTAAATGGAGGTCCAGCACTGGCTATGTTTCCCAGAACAAAGTCTTTCATCATATTTGATTTCCTTTTGCCTTAGAAAATTATGACAAGGACAGAATGCATTTATGAGATTTTAGGCGTATTGAGTGGCTTTGGGGCACATTATTTCATATAGTTAGATGTAGAAAGATAAGCAGAAATACATTTTAAATAGCATTTCAGGTTTTAGTGTGCTATGGAGTATCTCTGAATATTTCTGACACAAAGATTCCATTGTGGACACCGATGGAACCATGAGTAATAAATTCTAGATAAGGAGACAAGTTATTTCTTCCTGTCATTGTGAGGGTCTTGTTATGTGGGGGTTTGCTGTTCTCATAAGTCAAATGGCAGCATTGTTTTTTTTTTGTTTTATGCCACTTAAACTCTGTGACAGACAAGAATTATACCTCAGGGACAATATATTTAAATGAAGTTGAAGTAGTAATGACACCAGTTCACATAGCTCACAAGGGAAGTGGGAGGGTTTTGTTTCACGTTAGGCCAAACTCAATTTAGCTTGTTGTTAGTCTTTGACAGTAAAATAAAATCTCACAATCTAATTTACTTTGTTGTTCATTAATCATTTTTAGGTAAGTATCTGCTAAGCAAATCATTTGCTTACAGATTTGAATTAAGTTTACACTTTGAAATCAGTGATCATTTATTACCAAGAATAGAATTTTTATAAATACAGTCATAAACACTGCAAGCCCCAAAGAGCTAGCTCCGTCTTGCCTTGCCTGGGCCATAGTTTTTTTGTCTTTTTTTTGTTTTTTGTAGAACTTGGAGCTGCAGGGAGCAAACCTAAGCAGATCTACTCAGAAATAAATCCTATTTAGTTCAGTAAGGTTTATTCCCAGGAAAGTGTTCTTAGGATTCCAGCCACAGGCAGGCAGGCATTTAGAAAGCCAGTTTTTTGTAAGTTGGAGAAAGAGGAAGCTGTCTCTCTAAGTGCCCAACTTCGAGTTGCCAACTCTGGCTTGGGAAATTCTTGGAGATTTGGGAGTTGGACTAGAGTTGGACTAGAGAGGGTGGAGTTATAGGGGTGGGGAGGGAGCTTAGCAGGGATGTGATTCTGGAGTGACTACTCTCTGAAAGCCCTATTACCTCCAGGGGAACTGTAGTGCCATTTGTAGAAGACAACTGTAATTTCAAGGAGTCAGGGTGGTATGCAACACTTTTCTCCATTTCCCCCCTTTCCCTTCCCCATCACCCAGCTTTTTCAAACCAGGACTGAACATTCTCTTCCTTCCTTCCTCACTCAACTGTATAAAATTCTGGGTTGTTTTTCTGTATTCTGTATTGTTCTTCACATGGAAGGGAGACCAGCACCCTTATTCATATCAGCTGCTTGCCACTTCATATTAAGTAGCCTGGGAGAGTCTGACTCTTGCCAAGGCCAATATGATTAATCCCTGTAGTGAAATGTATAAAGTTTAGGGAACAGCAGAGAGATTTAACCTCAATCCCAAGATGATATTGCAAAGCATTGCAGTGCAATTTGACTAGAAGGCAAGGCCCGGATGCTCCTGTTCTGTAGGGCTCCTGAAAGCAGAAGGGAAGGGATGTAAACTTATTATTCTCTTGCACTAACTCTTCTGTAGATGTGATTTTCTGCTTTAGGCTACTCTAAATCTATTTCCCTTCACAAATTTTGTTTACTGCTTTCCATACCACATAAGAGGAGAAGAGCAATACAGCCACTGATCTCTGTAGTCTGTCACTCAGTTGTAATTCTGGGACAAATGCAGACCCCATACAGAGGACGACCTCCAAGATTCTGCAGTGCTATTTCTTCAGGGCCCAGATCTATAAACAGTTCTAGCCTGAGCAAATCTGGATGGAATAGGACTCAGGCTATTCCCTTCTAGCTTGCGCAGAGACAGCCATTTTCCTCCAACAGATGGAATTTTCAGTAGAGTCACTTTCTTTCTACTCTGGTCCTCAGACAGTTGTGAGCATAAAACATTTTTATAATTACTTTTGTGAAACCTGGAGATGGTTTTCATCAGGGCTGCCAATCCCCCGGTAAGGGCAAGGCATTCCCTGCACCAAGCTCCCACTGCCTGACACTGCTCCAAGAGGCAGTGTGTGTGTGTATGGGGGGGAAGGTTTAAACCTCACCAGAGTTATGAGTACAATGATGCCACTTTCAGGGAATACCTGAAAACAATCATGGTACCTCTAGGAATCATTTGAAACTCATTTCCACTGATCAAAAGAGGATAGATTTTCTGGATTCCCCTACTCTCTCAAGACCGAGTCCCTTATCATGGTGTTCAGGGGCGGGCTGTCTCCCAGGAGCAAAATTTCAGGACATTTTGGGCTGCAGCAGGAAGGATAAGGCAGCTAACTTGCTCTCTGTAGATGGAAATCCTATTTGTAAGCAGTAATTTTTGGTGAGATCCAAACAGTACATAACAGTGTTTTAGTGAAACTTATATGTACAATCTTTCTCATTTGGTGATAAATGTTGATTTATTGCTGAGTATACATGCAGTTTACAATAAAAAATGGTACAAAGAAACAGAAATAGCATAAAAATAAGGAATCTGTGATATGAAGTGGAAGCAAAGGTAAAATGAGCATTTGGGTGTTAAAACAGCAGAAAGGAGAAATTCAAAATCATCCCTGCATAAAGGAGCCAGGATATTATAGGCTGATTCCACACACATTGGATAATGTGCTTTCAATGAACTTTAGCTATCGTTTGGAAGTGGATTTTTTGTTTCACACTCGAAAAATTCAGTTCCAAATGATCTCTAAAGAGGATTGGAAGTGCATTATCCAATGTGTGCAGAATCAGCTATATTGAGCTTTGAAAAATGGTTCTCATATGCTGCACATTTGACCCCATAATGCATGACTCATGCCAGAACTGAGACAGCCTACACATTCCTGATTCTGTTTTTAATTGAGTGATGTTAGTGTCAGGGCCTGTTCCAAAGGGAGGGGAGAAGGCAGACTACTTAGCACTTATCTGTGGATTAGAATTTATACTCTGAGCTGCTGCTGTTTGCCTGTTGCGCCCTCCATGTTTAGAGTCTACTCTGAAGACTGTGCTGTGTGTATCATACATAATAGCAGCATAAAAGACAATATCAATCCAATAGGTGCAGCAGGTACAAAATAAGGCAGGATGAGGCAGCTGCTTTACCAAAGTTGTAGGCCAGGTTTGGGACATTGTATTTGAGAAGTAAATGCTCTGGTTTCTACTCTTTCTATTGGATAGGGAAAAACTTTATCTCCTTGTTTGTACATGGAAATAGATTTGTACCTAGCTACTCCTCAGTGGGAATTCTCTTTCTGTGTTGTTATTTCAGTATTATGACATATCATCCCAGCATCAATCCTCTTGGGATAAAGGTACTCAGTTCTGGCTTTAGAGACATGCAACATCTGGACCATAATGACTTATAAGGTGTGTTTTTCCTTAAACAAATGTTTTGCAGAAATGCTGGTAAGAATTATCTTTCAATCCCTATTCCAAGAGGTTGGAATTGGGTCCATTGACTCTTTTACGGAATTTGATGCTATTAGAACAGAGTGACAGTTGCTTATATTGTAGGTCACTGTCACAAGTTGGTTCATTATGGTCTCTTTTGAAAGCATTATTCATTGGGGGGTTTTCCATTCAATGTAACCTCCATTGGTCTGTTTCCTTCTTTAGTAGATAAAGAGTCCAATATTTACCCACTAGAGCTAAACTTTATGTCAAGAAAATTAATCCCTCGGTAGTTAACAAGATTGTGGTATGACATTTGTGGATTGTTCTCCACACTGCACTAAAAAAAAAAAAAGAAGTCTTCAATACAAGCCTTAATAATAGAAGAATCAAGTATTTCTGCCCTTTTATTTAATACTAGCTTGATACCTGTGCTTCGCTATGGTATTTAACTACTTTAAGACACTCCAATCAATATGAATATTCCAAAATACAATACAATACATGTAATAATTGTTTAATCCATGTAACCCATTGACTCAGTCATTCCAAAGTACTGTCCATTTATTACATAAAGCTCAAAATTCCTTCGGGAACAGTTACTGGTAAATAAACAATATTTTCTCTTGAGAGATGTACTTTCCTTGATGCGGAGAAGATGAAGATAATGAAAGACCAAAATATATTCCACTCAAAACAAGGAAGCCTCCTCTTACATTCAGCACTAAAAAAAAAAAGTCTTCAGTACAAGCCTTAATAATAGAAGCATCGAGTATTTCCCCCCTTTTATTTAATACTGGCTTGATACCTGTGCTTCACTATGGTATTTAACTACTTTAAATCCAGTTATAATACTTATGGGTATGTAACATTTTTTGGGTTTTGTGGGGTTTTTTAGTTGGTTTTGTAGTATAATAGCATAGTACCTGAACTTCACAAGGTATTTGAATAAAGTGAAGTGTGTTGATGCTGAAAACCGATGAAGTAAATTTCAAAATTTAACATTTATTGAAGAGATTTTTAAAAGGAAAAGATTGTAGTGCAATAAAGTGAAAAATACTTACAACCGGTTTTTTTTTCTACTGAAGGACCTCTTTGTAGACCTTATTGGTGGTTTTCCCCTCAGGTGCTAGGATCACCAGGCTGCTGGGTGAGCTTATTCTGGAGCAGGCCATGTAGAACTGTCCATGTGAGAAGCAGTCCTCCCTCAAGTCAATTCCTGCCACCTTCAGTGTCTGTCCCTGGGACTTGCTGATCATCACAGCAAAGAAGACCTTGAGGGGGAACTGCAGTCTCTTGAACTTGAAGGATTCTGCCACTCTGTGAACCTCAGGGTGATCTTGCTGGTACTTGGCCACCGCTGCTCAGTGCATTTCAGGAGTATGATATACATATTTCTTTGTTGCATCTCTAAGTAGCTTCCTGCTTTTAGCGTCAGTGTATCTTGCACAAGATTTGCCAGGAGGCTTCTTGGGGGCACTAAGAAGTGATGGCTGCAAGAGGTGTAAGGTGGAATTGGACTGAGGGAGGGGTAGTGTGGTGGGCACTTTGGCAGGTTTGTGTGAACGGTTCACATCAAAATGGCCCCTGGAAAGATCACGCACCATCTCTCCATGAACATTTAAAAACTCAGTTGTCATACTGATGTTTATATAAAATCCCTATTCAGGAGTATTGAACCATCTTTCTTCAACTCTCTGCAGTTTCCTTTATCTGATTTTTACCTTAGAACACAGCTGACCAATCAGAGAGAGGCAGGTGCAAGCAGTCAGAAGCCTCCCAGCCACACAGGAAAGCCAGGCTCCACAGGAAGATTGGCAACCCTAGTGAAATTTTATGGGAAGTTTGGGAGGTGCATTTTACCTCAGGACACATTCAATGACTCCCAATTGCAACTGCATACTGTTTAGAATGTGGGGAGTGAGGACCAATCAGGCCTCATACGCAAATGACCTCTATGTTCCAACTGTCTTGGGGGGGGGGGGGGATGAAGTGTGGAATGTTGTGAGCCCCAATCAGCCCACATATGCAAATGACCTTTAAAGGCTGGCCCAATCAGGGAAGAATGGCCAAGCTGGCAGTGGGTGGGGGTGCAAGCAAGCAGCAGCCTGCTAGCTACACAGCGAAATTGTATCCTTTTGGGAAAACACATTTTACCCCTTTTTACCCCCTTGGGGCGAATTTCTGAAATACCTTCTTAGTGGGTGTTCACATCATGAAAGGAATGTTCTCCTCAAATTTCATGTTTCTAGGTCCAGGGGTTTGGGCTGGGCATTGATGAGTCAGTCAGGACACTTGTCTTTATATATATAAATTTCTGTACAGCATGTATTAAAGACAATATGAGTGCTTTAATCTTCATTTTAGAAAAAGTAATTTGAAAATCAGCTTTCATGGCTGTAACAAAGATAGATGAATTAGCTAGAAAGTCTTTACACCAGCACTCATTTTCCCACTTCTGCTTTCCTCTTTACTGGGCAAACTGGAAGGTCTAATGTCATCCAAGTATTAAATTCGCACCAGCCCACCCAGAACAAACCAATAATGGAATAAAGTGCATTCAGAAGCTCCAGTTCTGAAACTTAAACAGAAATTTTGTCAATACTTACCTCTAATACTCACTCTGTGGTTCAAGGAGAGCCACAATTCCCAGCAGCCACAAGAGCTGCATTGCTATTCAGTACTCTCTACATCACTGCACTGCACACACAATAAGATCACAGCGGAACCTTTGCCAGCCCTTAGGAAGAGCTTGCAAGTGAGATAAATAACAGAAAATAGGGTGCACACTTCCAGCTTAACTATAACTTTTAATTACATTGTATGTTTTAAAATAAATGCTTTTCTATGTTAAAAAATCCTATTGCAGGTGATGAGGTGATTAGAACCTTTCACCCTGCTTTCTACTTGCAGTGGCCTTACCTAACTGGCCTTCTGAGGAAATCTATGCAACCTCCCATAATTTTGGGGACTAGATTTATTTTGAAATGTAAACCTTCCCCTCAGTTGCTAGATATTGTTATGGTAAGGAGTATAAAGGTTTTCATTTCTCTGCCATGAAGTAAGTTTTGTACTACATAAGAAGTCAGAGACCACTGAAGCAGGAGATTTATAAAAATAACAAAGATTTATTTATGTATATGTTGGTTTTAAAGTACAGACCAGGTCTCCTAGCATTCAGAGGAGAAATCTGGCTGAAATGCATAAATTTAAGCTAGTTCAGATTGTGATTTGAATTTGCTTTAATACTTTCACTGACTAGCCACCAGGTTAGAACCTTTTACACATGCATAGGATTCCTCCCACTCCAGCACCAGCCCTTTCCCAACAGTCAGATTAAAGGGCATGAGGCCTGCTAATCATGCGAGACAGTCCTCAGAACTCTGTCCTCTCCCAGAGGTAGAGTTAAACCACTCTGCCACAATATCAGACAGAGATATACAGGAAACTGTCTGGTCTCTCAGTGAGGCAGCCTTGAACTGAACTGCTGCTGCATTTCCCTCCAATGTTCCAGCACTCCCATAGGGTCAGGGATTAAACAGCTGAGTGGCTGTTTTACCTCTCATGAACTGGACAGCCTCCTGTCCTTCACAACTTACCTTGCCCACTTTTATGAAACATGGGGCAGGCAAAATATTGGTGCTCAGAAGAGCCACAGGAGGCAAGTCAAAGAGCAACATATGGCTCCTGAGCCACTGAGTATCACTGCTGTAGATGCTCAAAAGTAAAAAGTGTCTTCCCAAATTTTCCCAATCCTCCTGCTAGAACACCATCCTGTGTTACCTAACATAATCATTGAAAGGGCTGGTTACAAAAAGGTGTATTGATTTATTTTCAAAGGGAAATGAAAGAGAAATAAAAGACAAACCTTTATTTTAAAAGGAAAAAAGGAATCAACAGCTATATCTAAAACATTGAATTTCAGGAAAAGAAATTTCCCACTCCAAAAGAACACTAAGACAAATGTAGTGTATTCCTGAGAAATGCAGCTCAACACATGTTGCTTGTGAGCAGTGGATGCCAGCAGGTATTGCCTGTCCATCTTTGCAAGTTCAGTGAACGTGCTAATGAGCATCTGATGAAGCCGTGGTGGAATCCAGTTAGAACTAATGTGCTTGGAGAAATTTGGCACTTGACCAATTCCATGACCTTCGCAGAGTCTCTATACACGAGACTCTATATGAGGATGCTTAAGTGAAATGAGATACAATGTTAACCGGGAAGCCAAGTTTTTAAAAAGACAGATAGGAAGAATTTGTCAATTTTCCTCTCTACAGAGCCTGCAAATATCACTGCTCAGAGGGTTTGTTTATTTCCTATCCACCTCCCAGAAGGGGGAGTGAAACTGACAAAGCTGATGCTGGACATGAAATCCAGCTTGCTGCCCTCCAGCCTGTAATAGGTGCCTGGCTGTGGTGGACGTTGTCCCTTCCTCGGCGGTTTCCTGCCTGTAGGACGTTGCCTTCCCTCCCTCCTGGGCTGGCACCGAGCTGACTCGGCCTTCTGCAGTGGACATCCAGAAATGCTCACTACCCACAAAAGGCTTGTCCTTCTCTATTGACAGACAGGGATGTGTGTATCCTGTGCAGGTCGAGTGCACTCCTTGAGAGGATTTGCCATCCACATTGGCTGAAAGAAGGTCGCCATGACTGGCCAAGCCCATTCCCCATGTGGAAGGGTGGTGGTGCTTTGGGTTGTGTAGGAAGCTGGGGGGGGGGCTCAGGAAACCTGGCATGAGTGCTTAAGAGCAAAAAGGGAACCTGGGGCTAGAGGCAGATGAGTTTTGGGCAGAAAGAAATATGATTCAAGGGAGACTGAACTTCCCATGCTGCATTTTCTGTTTGGCGTTCTTGTACCATGGCCCTCGGATCAAAGAGAAGGTTTTGTGGGGGGATTTTAAACCAATGCACATGCTGTTCAGTGAAAGGAGAGTGGCATGCTTAGAGCCTCTTGCAAACTGCCAGTGGCTCACTCAGAAACAGCGCCATCTCCGACCAGGCAGCGAAGAAAGGCACCAGGGCTTCAAGAGTATTTACATCCCCACCTGGGGAATGGATAGAAGTCTGTTAGTGATGAAGTTGTGCTTGTCGGTGAACAGGGCCTTGCCAGGAAAGGAATGAGAAACTTTTAAAAAGATTTACATATATCTAATTGAAATGTCTCTGGCTTCAGGGAGAGGAGGGCAGTTCTGTGGAATGACGGGGGAGGGATGCCTCTCTCGGGGCAAGATGCCTCTCCCCTGGCCCTCTACTTTAATCAGCCCATTGCGGGCTTCCTCCTTTCACTTTCCATGGGCCTTGGTAAGCCCCTTTGGAAAGGCTGGAAGAAAAGTGCTGTTCTTCCTCTGCTTGTGAGCCAGGGTAGGAGATTAAGGAGTGCTCGGGGGTAAATAATCCGCCTCCAGGGATTTGGAGCAAGTTCCATCTCCCTTCCCCAATTTTCAGAGCCAGCCCACGTGCAGCTGTGGTCCGAAGGAGAGGAGAAACTGACAGAGCTTTCAGAGGCAAAGGCAAAATAAACAAACCCTCTGAGGAGCGATCTTGCAGTGCTGGCTCTAGAGAGGTGAAAATGGCAGAGCCTTCTAATCTGTCTTTTTACACTACAGTTCACAGCTCACACTGTGTCTCCCTTCACTTGACTGTCTTCATGTACTGTGTCTTGTGTATAGAGACTCTCTTTTTCACAATGTAATCCCTTGCCAAAATACAGGGAGCATGATGCTTACTGGATTATTCATATTGTACAGATAATTCCCATCATGAGTTACTGCACAGTTCTTCATCTTCTATGACCAAATTTCTGGTTTATTTTTTCTTGGGTTCACAGCTATATATTTAATATATTTTAAAAATTGTGTGGAATACCTTGTACTTCTGGGGGTGGATATTAAATATAAATGTCTTTTTGGTGACTGAGTGAATTTTTTTCACCACTTCAACAGAATGCATACTATCAATAACATGCAGATAATGTTAAAATTATTTATTAATAATATGTAAACTCAAGCGATCATTAAATCTGCATTGGCTTCTACAAAACACTTGGCAAAATGCAAAGGATAAAATTTATCAGGTAGTTAAACTGTCCTGAATTATTTGACCAGCTCTAATTAAAACCTTTCAGTAACTTAAACCTTAGCCATTTAATTTTACTCCCCTGAAATAAAGCATACTGTAGCTAAATGTATAATTCATAACAGTTTATCCAACCAGTTTAATTTCTATTTTTTGTTCCTGAGGTCTGCAATGTTATAAATGGTTGTGCAGGGAATTGAAATAAAATATTTCTTTAATAGTCTGCAAGGCTTAGGTGTGAATAGCACTAGTCACACAATCCACCAGCTTCAGATGCAAAGCTGTTCAGTGTGATATTCACACAAGCCTCACTGGTAATGGTTTCCATCTTTTCCTTTAGCAATTGACAGTGATGTGGTTGCAGCCCAGATACTTTGCATATGTAATGTATCTTCAGTCAAAGCAAATATGCTTTTATTGTATTTCACATTTTAGATTGGCATTTTTATTTATTGTATTTCACATTTCACATTTTATTATTGAAATAGTGGAAAGCCAGTCTTAAAATTTCAAAAGAAATATATTAAACCTGGCCCCCAAATGGCACCCCTGCATCCAGAGCCATTGTCTGGATTCATGTCATGAATGATTGGAGGTGGTGTTGGCTGCTGGGCTCTGCTCCCCACCTGCCTTCCCCAGCCCCATTTGCCCCCTCAAGGGAGGAAGGCAGGAGGATGCAGGGAGGATTGGCAGGCCACTGCTAGCTGCTGCTGCAATTCACCTCCACTCCACCCACATGTAGAGGTGAGGGAATGAGTGGGGGGAATAGCAGACAACCTCCAGCTATTCCTCTACTGCCATGGTTCACCCAGTTGTCTGCATACTCCACTTCAACCCCCTTGAAAGAGGGAGGGAGCAGGAGGAAGAGCAGGAAGCTGCTAGCTCTCCTGGGTCTGTGAGTGCCTAGGGCATGGCAGCTTGGGACGAGTCTGGACTGCATCCAGCAGCTCCACACATACCTGGGTGGAGGGGGAGGCAGTAAGATAGCATATTTGGGGGCAGGGGGGTAAATTGGACTGTGGCTGGCCTAGGTTGCCAAAGACCCTTGACTTGTCCTTGAATGACAATGACAATGATGATTTATTGTGTGGCAGCTGTGAAATAGATGAAAAACTTTATGCTAGGAATGATTGCAAAGCATGTTTCTCATCCTGTCTAGGTATGTGGGTCAAATTTGCCAACATCCCACTGGAAGGATTTAAAGGCAAACAGGCACCTGGCGTGCAGTAATAACAACCAGTAATTACTTCATCAGTGGGGGTATGCTATATAAACAGCCTTGGTCATGGTGCAGGCAGAGCTCAGTGGCAGTGAGGACTACTCAGAGGAGGGGCCCTGCACAGCCAGCCCAGAGACGACAGGAGATAACAAGCAGGAAAATGAGGTGCAGGCATGCTAGGACTTACAGCCAAAAGCTGAGTCAAGAGCACCTCCACCCTTCAGTTCTAACTCAGCAGGTGAAGGCCAGCTAGTGGCTTCCAGCCCTCTGGGATCACCAGTGCCTCTGGAACACTACAGAAGAAGGCTGAGGGCAGAGTTACAGGCGAGGAGACACAGTGCACGACTTTTGGCTCGAAGACTGTGCCTGAGAAGCCAGCTGGATGTGCAGGCTATAAAGCCTCCAGAGAAATGCTAACCTGCTGACAATACCTTGATTGATTGCTGGAAGACCTGTCCTAAGTTTGAATGTCTCTGGACTTCAGAAATTCTCTTAGCCTTGCTATTATGTGGAACTGGAAGAGATGCTGTAACCTGATGCTGGAGGCTGGCAAGTCAGTAGTGTCTCCCTTTGACTCAAAGCTTCCCACCCATCCTTCTCTGGGAAGTGGTGTTAAATTGTGGTTGCCATGTTACTGAGCAAGAACTTTTTGGTTCTCTTCAAATTAGTAAGGAAGGATACCCATTTGCACATGTTCCACATTGCTGTTTCAGTGAGAGTAGATTAATAACCCTGGTCCACTGGGGATTGGTTCAACTCCACTGGGGTTGGCAGGACTAGTACATGATTATGCTTGTTGTTTTAGACTGGCAAGCACTTTGAGACATGTAAAGACTGAGCAAGGCATCCCAGATCCCCTATTAGTCATTCCTGGATGGACTGTACCAGGGAACTTGTGGGGAGGTAAATCCTTCAGTGCTGCACATTAGATGTTGATTCCTTACACTTCACAGTGTGAAGTGACAGTTATCGGGTGGCATATCTTTGTATTATATTGGTGCAGGTAAGATGAAACAAGTTGTGGGTCAGCAGTCTTGACCTTTGTTAGGCTGCAAAAATGCAGACAAACCCAAATGGGCAGTTTCTTAGGAATCTGGCACTAATGGGGTGCTGTTTTTAGATGTAGATCAGAAGTTTTAATAAAGTCTAGTTCACCCATTTACTTTTTGCCCATTGTCTTTATTTTGGGATATTTTTACCCAAAGAGGTCTCCTTGTGAGTTGGGGGGAATTAGCAGCAAGGAGAATTAGCGAGAGGAGGGGTAACATAAGGATATTTTAGTCTATGTATACGGGGATTGTCCCAAATAGAGAACTCCTAGAGAACAGACAGATATTTCAAACAAAGGGGAATCTTTATTGAAAAACAACAAAAATCAGTAGCACACCACACATTTACACAACACACAGTATGTATTCAAAGATTAACCAGGAAAGAGAGTAAAAGTGGGGGGATAGATACCATCCAGGTATCCGAGAGAAAGGAGGAGCGATGAGCAGTCAGCACTTCAAGACAGAAGGGCTCAAACAGAGTTTGAGGGTGGAATGTTGGATCCAAGCATGCACACACTTGGGGCTGAGGGGTAGCCTACTTTATACCATGGATCTTTCAACTAAATTCCAGTACTACAAGGGCAGTAAAACAATGATACACTGAAAAATTGCGGCAATAAACATTTGTTAAAGACTGATAGAATAAATAAAAACTACAAAAATGAGAAAATTATATAAACCCATTCTTAACCCCCCAAAAATCATGGAATACAGAAACACCCTCCTTCACTATTTCACAGGCAGTGCTGTGGGCTATTTTCTTAAAAAGTTGTCCAGGGCTTACATTCTAATTTAACTGTGAATACAGCTTTGCAGTACACAGTTATGAAAACCACAATAACTTCAGTCAGAAGCATCATTCTACACTTTTATTTACACAACCTGTGAAGGGCAGAGTTCTAGTACACCAGCTTTAATCCTTTTACTTTTAAAAGGTAATACCAGTGGTCTCATTTGCTGTATCATTACAGGTGGCAAAGGTCCACATCCAGGTGGTACTGACATCAGGGAGCACTCCAAAACCAGTTGCTGCATAAGAGTGGTTACCACTGACAAAAGCTTGAAGTAACCAGTGTATGGGGGAGGGGGGATATGGCATTGTTGCAAGCCTTTAAAAGACAGCTTGCAACAATAGTACAGGGTTTCAGGGCTGCCCACATATGCAGAAAACATGATTCATGAAACATAACTTGCAGGCTGTTCTCCATGTCGCATGATCTGGTCATGCGTGAACTTCACAAAAGTATCATACTGTTCTGCAAGTTTTGTTGTCAGGATTTCTTCATATTTTTCACGGATTTTCTCTTCACGTTCTTTGAGTAAGCATTCACAGATCATTCCAATGTTTCTCAGAGTAAAGAGGGGCTGTTCTTTTTTCAGTGGTGATGCTGATGCAGATGAAGTACCTGGCAAAGCTGGTCCAGTAAGGAGAAATGCTTGTGACTGTGCATCAGTAGAACAACAGGGATCTGTCTGCTGAAAATTGTCTAAGTGTCTCCTCTTCTGTATGCGTTTGTACTCCTGTTTTATATTGTACAGAATTTGTTCTGTGGTACAAGTAGACACTTCCCCAAAGGGTGAGGGATCCATACACAGGTATTTCTGTGGGGAAGAGGCGAAGGAGGCCATGGAAGAGGAGGTCGCTGCCGAGGAGGACAATGGGGCGCAACGTCGCCGCTTCGGCAAGGCCAGGCTCAGGAGTGGGTCGAAATCCAGAGTCTGTTTTAAAGTGACCCTGCAGGCCATGGCCGGGCTGAGTGGTGGGACGAGGAGGAGGATGGAGGTCGGCCCAGGAAGGGAAGGAGGGGATGAGGAGGGGGCAGCGGCAGCTGAGCCAGCCCAGCCTTCCCCCTACCATGGATCCTACCTTGGGGCAAGATTGCATCTTCTACCCCAAGAACAAAGGTTTGTGTGGTTGATCCTGGAGTGCGACAAAGGAGTGCAAAGTTTTCTCCGGGTGAGACAAACACCTGGCGAACTGTCTCCAAAGTGGGACAATAAGCCAGTAAATCATTTTCAGGGTGTGACAAAGAACTAGGAGAACTTGACTAAGTCTTCCTGGGCAGAACTAAAGTTATCCAATTATGATTGATGACCTGGGTGAAGCTATCAGTCCTCTAGATCTCTTAAGAATAGGAAAGTGGTTAAGGTGAGATCAACAGGGTGGGTTGTGTTGATTAATTCAGGAACTCCAGAAAGGCCCTATTGTGATTCGTTTTCGTTTTCTCGGCCATGTCGGACGCTCCTCTCCGCAGGTCCGGGAGGAAGCGCCCGAGCACCCTGACCGGGCAGATGATCTGCGAAGATTAGCCCCCAGGACTCCCAGTGAGGGAGGCAGGGTCCGGGACGCTGCGGGAAGAGCCCCCCGAAAATCAATGCGGGGGGTAAATTGCCCATTTGTCCCTATGGAGGCCGGCAGACGTGCGCGGCGCCTCGAGTGCTGCCGGGCCATGGAAAACGGCAAAGAGCAGAACTAGGTGGAAGCCTGTAAGTAAGCGAATCCCTTCTGTTATTACAAGTGCACGTGAAGGAGTGGTGGGATCTGAAGCTAAGAAGTCTAGTTCTTCCCCCTCGCTGAGCCTCAGAATTTGGCTGGCGGTCCCCCCCCCCTAAAATGGCAGCGAAAAAACAGAGTCCCGCTCTGGGCAAGTCAATTTCGGCTGCCCTGCAGGGGAAAGGAGAGTCACTCGAAGAATTGGTGCGGAGGTCGGTTATCGAAGCCATAAAACCCTTTGTTGACAAGCTGAACGAAACAGATCAAAGGGTGGGCTTAATTGAGAGCGAAGTGAAAACCATTAAGGAAGTAGCGGGGGGGGGGCAGAGAAGTCTGCTCGGGAAAGTGTGTCACTCGTGAAGGCTATGAATAAAGAGTTAAAGCGGATCTGGACTTTTTGGGTAACAAAGTCAAGATACTGAAAGACGTCCCATTTTTAGTTTGGAAAAGACGATTTAAGTATAAAAAGCTCGCAGCTCTTCTGAGGGAACGTGGAATAAAGTATAAATGGCTATTTCCGGAAGGTATCTGGTTCAGTTACAAAGATCAAGCTTACAAGATATTATCAGAAGATCAACTAAGGGATTTTGAGGATAAAAATCCGGAATTTCAGCGAGACACCAGGCAAGAAGAAAACAAGAAGTCTGGGGGGGGGGGGGAGGAAACGAGCACTGCGGCTGCAGTTGCTCAGAGAGAATTGCGTCCAGGACCCAGGAGGGGGAGGAAAACTTAATTTGAATTTGAATTGTAATTTGCATTTTGTAAGGTCAACCACTCCATCAATATTATACAAAGCTTTAGTTTTTTAAATAATGGCAGTATGAAGGGAAAGCATTCTGTGTAGTGTAGATGTTATATGTTGTTGTTGGGTTTTTTTTTCTTTCCTTCCCTTGTTCCCCTTCCTTTCCTTTGTATTGTTAGTTAATGTAGTTAATAAAAAGAATAAAAAATCTTAAAAAAAAACAGAAAGGCCCTATTGTATCAGGATCCTTAGAACACCTCCGGGGAAAGGGAGGGGGTTGAGCTGGCCTCACCTATTTCTCCCTATATTTGCACGTACCAGCTCTTGGGTAGGATCTGGCTTGCCTTCTTGGGCAGCAGCTTCCATGTTTTCTGCTTGCTTGGGTAGTAGTTATAGTGCTGGAAGCACATTTAGAGAAGGTGTTCATGGCATAACCATGGCCATAAGGCTTCTAATCTTATGGGGGCAGTTCTGACCATTAACAGTATAGGGCAAAGCAGATGTTCTTCCATTGAGCCAAAGCCCTGCACCACAGTGGGGAAGGAATGCAGAGCCTTTTGATTGACAGGAAAGATCACTAAGGTACGATATGATAGATGTCTTCAAAATTATGAATTCAGTAGAAAGAGACGATAGAAAGAAGTCATTCTTCCTCTCCCATAACCTTTGAACTATAGCATCGAATGAAGCTGATGGCTGTTGTGACTAGAGATGGGCACAATCCGCATTACGAACGTAAAAAACCCATGAAAATGGTGATCATGCGATTGTGACCCGGTGGATCGTGATCGTCCACTGCCAACGATCCAGCGGTCGGGAGAGGCCTGGATCGTGGCTTTTGGGCTCAGTTCGGGAATCCAGACACTCAGGCGCCAGCAATCTATTCCCCTGGCAACGGAGCCAGGGAATGCCTGAGCTCTGTTTGCCCTCCTTCTGTCGCCCTGGAAACCCGAATGGAAGCCCAGCTTTCCTTGATCAGCAGGGCTTCCTTCCAACCATGGAGCAGCAAAGCAGTTACAAGTTGGGAGAAGACACCCAGGTCATGGAGGGGGAATGGGGTGTTCTGTAGCCATGGGCACTCCAATCTCATCCCTGCAAACCCTGATAGGCAGCTCTGATGGCCAAACACAGACGGCCAAACACAAACACAGATGCCGCCGGCATCACCCACCGTTCCTGTGTCGCTGGGAACAGTGGGGCGCCCCTCCTTTGTGGCCTCCATGATCCACAATCCACAGTTCGGGAACGGGAGATGTTCGTCGCTGTTCAGGAATTCAGGATCATGGTCTGCACCGAACCACAATCCTCTGGTTCAGTATTTTTTTTTGGTTCGTGCCCATGTCTACTTGTGACCACTGTGTGAAACAGGATGCTGGACTACATGGATCATTGGTCTGCTCCAACAGGGCTCTTCTTCTGTTTTTATGTGGAATTCACTATCAGAGAACATAATGATGGCCTATTAGCTGCATGGTCAGGGGAGTAACCCTCTGAAAAACAGTGCTTGGCGAAAGTAATACAGGAGAGTTTTGATCTTTGTGCCCTGCTTGAGTAACTTGCAGTGTCCTCTGGTAGGATACGGAGTGAAATAAGATTCTGGAGACATCATTGATCTGATACAACATGGCTGCTCTTCTGTTCTTATCTTCCTAGCTCTAACAACCTACCTTCATAGCATGGATGTCAACTGTTTGGCAATGCCTCTGCATTGCTATTATCATTTTCTGTTGAGTGACATTTCAGGAATCCATCCATTAGATCTTTACTATTTATTTGCTAGTACAACAGGCACCAGAATTAGTGACACTCTGATATTTATATCACAATGATATTTAATTTTATTTTTAAATTGCCACCTATTTTAGACATGCTATGGCTTGTTAATGAAGAAAATTGCCTGTATTTATAATTATCTGGTGATTATTTTCTATTAGCTATTAAAAATAACTTTATACTTCACTGACTATAATTATAATAGCAGCTGTAGATGTAAGATTATGGGTCTCCCTTTTTTTTGCTGTTTTCAATTATTTAACACACAGATTCAATAAAATAGTTCATAAAGGTTTTGAACAAAATCATTCGCTATTTGTGCTGCTTTCTTTCCATACCCTCTGATGCATTATTTACGTTGCCTTTATGGAACATTTATGAATACAAATATAGCATGAAACTTTGAATTAATTATAATAGATTTATTGTGTTTTTGCATGCTTGTTTTGCTGGAGGAGCCCTAAAAATAAACAGTGTAGATGAATGCATTTTTTGCATTAAAAAGAAAATCTCAAGTTTGGGTACTAAGAGAAATGTTTCGCGCTCTTGACAAAACCATTTTATATGATTCTACAATGTGATGTGAATCATTACATGTTGTCAGAGAAAGATGTTGTATCTATTCTGGTGGCATCAGTCAAATAGTAGTGCCTTTTGACATAATTCCTAAAGGATTTTGAATGGCATAAGTAGAAAGCCAGGGAGTTTTTTGTTATTGTACTTGAACTGTTGAGTAAAATTCTTTATTAGATAAAAGGATCAAGTTTTCTATTAATAGTATAGTCACTCTTAATGGTATAGTTGGATGGTAATTCAATGTTTTTTCTGGTTTTTGAGACTCATTCTTGGAGAATGCTCAGATTCGGAATGGGAATTCTGTAAATAAATTACAACACAATTGTTGAGAAGATTTCAATATCAGTATTTTTGAGTGCCTTCTTTGCCTACCCAGACAGAATGAAGAGACAGACACAAGTGTAGGAAACTAATTGAACATTTTATTTTGGCAACAACATAACAGTAAACATAATACAGCAAGGGCCTAACTAGCAGTACAGGTCAGGCCCTGGGTCACTCCTGGACCACCGCCCTGATCTGTCTGGGTGAGCCCTTCTGCCCTGGGCATGAGCCATCCAAGGCATGGTTGAGACCCAGCTGGCCAGGCGTACAGAACCTCCACCAAGCCTAATAACCCCCCTGCTGTCAAACATGAGGAGCCATACTTGTACAGGAGGTCCCACATGGAAGTCTGCCCTCTCAGCTGGCAGCCATCAAACAATACCAGTGATCCTAACAGACCCCAATTCCCCCTCAAATGGGGATGTGACAAGGGTGCTCACCGGCCCACTCATTTCTCCCAAACCTTATCCTGCCAAGAAAAAACTGTTTATGGCACCACCACAAAGCCAATTACCACAACCTATGCAAGAAGAACAAGGTATATTGTCGAAGGCTTTCATGGCGGGAGAACGATGGTTGTTGTGGGTTTTCCAGGCTGTATTGCCGTGGTCTTGGCATTGTAGTTCCTGACGTTTCGCCAGCACCTCTTCAGAGATGTAGCACCAAAAGACAGAGATCTCTCAGTGTCACAGTGTGGAAAGGATGTTGGCAGGTCATTTATATCTACTCAGGAGGGGTGGGGTTGGGCTGAGTCATCCTGTAAGAGTTTCCCAGGGTGTGGAATGCTAATGGCGGGAGGCTTCACTGTATCCTGAGGAGGGTCTTTTGCATATGGATTGGTGCTTGATGTGCTAATCTTCTCTGCAGGGCTATTGTTGGGTGTAGAGTGTTTTGTTAGCCTGGTGTTTTTCAGAACTGGAAACCATGCTCTGTTCATTCTTAAGGTTTCTTCTTTCCTGTTGAAGTTTTGCTTATGCACACGACAATAGCCCTGCAGAGAAGATTAGCACATCAAGCACCAATCCATATGCAAAAGAACCTCCTCAGGATACAGTGAAGCCTCCCGCCATTAGCATTCCACACCCTGCGAAACTCTTACAGGATGACTCAGCCCAACCCCACCCCTCCTGAGTAGATATAAATGACCTGCCAACATCCTTTCCACACTGTGACACTGAGAGATCTGTCTTTTGGTGCTACACCTCTGAAGATCCCAGCCACAGCTGCTGGCGAAACATCAGGAACTGCAATGCCAAGACCATGGCAATACAGCCCGGGAAACCCACAACAACCAAGTAGAAGGTAGGTGAAAAACTCCAAACTCAGAGAAAGGAGAAAAAATTCCTACTTGGCCCCGTTAACCAGCAGCCAGCTAACCCTACACTAGTGCAGGGCAGGCAGGTGAGCCGAGCATGAGGCAAACTGCTGAGGAGAGCTTGGGCAGAGCTGCCTCTCAATAGCTTGGCTCCGCCCTTTCCCCAGATCTCTGGATGTCAGGAAGAGTGTGCTGCATTTCTTCCTCTGCTAGGTAAGGGGCAAAAGGTGGCCCCCTGCCCAAAGCAGCTATGCTGTTGACTGAGAAGGCCGAATTGCCCATCCAGACAGAATGAAGAGACAGACACAAGTGTTGGGAACTAATTGAACATTTTATTTTGGCAACAATATAACATTAAACATAATACAGCAAGGGCCTAACTAGCAGTACAGGTCAGGCCCTGGGTCACTCCTGGACCACTGCCCTGACCTGTCTGGGTGAGTCCTTCTACACTGGCCATGAGCCATCCAAGGTATGCCTGAGACCCAGCCGGCCAGGCGTATTGAACCTCCACCAAGCCTAATAACCCCCCTGCTGTGAAATATGAGGGGCTGCACTTGTACAGGAGATCCCATGCGGCAATCTGCCCTCTCAGCTGGCAGCCGTCAAACAATACCAGCAATCCTGACAGACAGTGGCCGTTTCCACATGCTGTTAAAGAGACGGTCTACTTACTGAAGGCTGGCGGGTTTTTTCACAGATTCCAGATGCCTCCGATTTCAAAGCAGAAGCAGGCCGTTTGTCTTGCGTCTGATCAGCATCCTTGACCCGGCACAGGAAAGAGCGGGAAATCCCGGTCTCAGAAAAGACGCTGATTAGACGCAAGACAAACGGCCTGCTTCCGCTTTGAAATCGGAGGCATCTGGAATCTGTGGAAAACAACGCCAGCCTTCAGTAAGTAGACCGTCTCTTTAACAGCATGTGGAAACGGCACCTGATTCCTTTCAAATGGGGATGTGCCAAGGGTGCTCACCAGCCTGCTCATTTCTCCCAAACCCTATCCTGCCACTGCCAATAGGCCCTTGTGCCTCACAGGTGGCCTACTGCCAACCAAAGCCCTTTCTACATGTTATCTAAGAAGATGTTATTTTAATGCTAGGATTGGTTTAGGAAATAATAAATTGATTGAAGGAGGGAATAGGAAAGAAGTTTTTATATTTGAAGAGGATATGTGACAGGATCCTGTTCATAATAAAGCTAGTAGGAAGTTTTTGAAGTTATTGTCACTGTTCAATCTGTACTTGTTGAATGGTTAAGGTTTTGATACTTCAGGGGGAGCTTTTACGTTTGTTTCTTTATTATCGTATAAGGAATCAGCTAAGTCTTCACATCCCGTTGGAAACTGTTGGTTTGATAATAATAATATTATAATAATAACATTCAATTTATATACCGCCCTTCAGGACAAGTTATTGCCCACTCAGAGTGGTTTACAAAGTATGTCATTATTATCCCCACAACAAAATACCCTGTGAGGTGGATGGGGCTGAGAGAACTCCAGAGAACTGTGACTAGCCCAAGGTCACCCAGCTGGCTTCAAGTGGAGGAGTGGGGAATCAAACCTGGCTCTCCAGATTAGAGTCCTGTGCTCTTAACCTCTACACCAAACTGTCTCTCATCCTGGGATGGGGAGTGCTTATGGTTGAAAAGATATATAATGAAATGTGTGAGGGTTTCTAGAAAGAAACTAGATCAGAGATCCCTAAGGTTGGTAAGTAGGACTAAAAATCATTATAAAGAGTTATTAAAGGGAAAGAAACAGGAATTTGTTACTTGTTACTGGGCTGAGCTTCAAGAAGCAGTGATCAATAAAAATGAAAGCAGATTTTGAGCACTGGTTACAGTTGGTTTTGAGAGTGGATCTACGGGCTTTGATTCCCTTATTCAGGTCAACTCTTGGTATAATCATTTTTTGAAGATATACAGTTGTGAGTATGGGAACACGATTCTATGTGATCTATTACCAAGTGTGCCGAAATAGCCCCGTGTCAGAATCTGAAGTGAGATCTGTGGTGGAATCTTTGCCAAGAGGTAAATCCCCAGGAGAGGATCTAATTTTTGCGGAATGTTTAAAACGCAGATTGATTGGTGAGTCCCTCTGCTGACAAAACTTTTTTGCCAAATTAATGATACATGTAGACTCCCTAAAGGTTAGACTACAAGTATTGTGGTTCCAGTTTATAAGAAAGGTGATAGGAAGGAACTGCATAATTTTAGGCTGATTAGCTTATTGTCCATCACTTCTAAACTTTATAGTAAATATTTGAAAAATAAATTAGAGGACTGTGTTATTGGGAATAACTTAATTCATCCCCTGCAGATAAGGTTTAAAAAAGGACACTCTGCAACTGAACATTGTCAAACATTATAATCGTTGGCTGTGGGTGCAATTAGGTGCCCAACAAAAGTGGGAGTCTAAGCAGGCCACCGGGTACCACTCTCAAAATGGCTGCACCCAACTGAATAAACTGTCAAGCCCTCCTGCAAAATGGCCCCTGCTTCCTGAAGGCTTTAGGCTGAGCAGGGGATGGCTGCAAGCCATCCCTGTAGCCTATAGGTATTGCTTTTGGAAATACTCCCTCCCAAGTAAATGTAAACCAGGGGGGAGGAAAAAGCCTAGACAAGGAGGGGGGCCTACCAGCATCCACCTTGGGAATGTAGACCCCTGCTAGGCCAATAGCCATGATGTGTGTTGCAATCCACCTCTCAGGCTGCTTCAATACACCCCTGTGACCTACAGCAAAATCTTTGCTGTTGCTGCTGGAAATACTCCCTCCCCCAAAAGTGAAAACAGTAGAGGGGGGATGGGAGAGAAGCCTAGAGGCCTGCAGGGGCTCCATCTAGCACTGTTTTATCCTTCTTGACTGATAGACAACAGGCCCCAAATGTACATAAGAAAAAAAGTCTCTGCCAAACCAATGAGCCTGGTGCTGGGCCCAGGCTCTCATCCTAGAGTTTGAAGGTAGCAAGCAGGGGAATAGCACAGCAGCTGCTGCCACCTAGCTGTGAGGGCCTTCAGTATAGGGCCAGATCTATGTGGGGGCAGGGGGTTGCCTGCCCCCAGCGCCAATGAAGAGGGGGCGCCGGGCACGGCTGCTGACCAGGAGTACATGCTGTGGAGCTAGCAGCGGCAGCACTGGTGGCTGACCATGAGGGCTGGGAGGCTGCTCACGCATTTCCCTGGCCATTTGCTGCACTGACGGCCATGCCTGGCCCACAGCTGCTGCATCTGGCTGGGAGCATGCACTGGTGGGGGCAGTGGCGTGGGGCAACTGAGCAGGCAGCCTCCCAGCCCTCCCATTCAGTTGCCCCATTCTGCTGCTGCTGCCAGCACATGCTCCCAGCCAGGCACATTAGCTGCAGGCCAGGTGCAGCTGGTGGCTGGCGCAGTGACATCATCGCATAATCCAGGTGCAGACGCACATTTCAAATGGGTGCATGAGTGCTCAGGGGGGCGGCAACAGCCCTGGAACTGCCCCCAGGTACTGGCGATCCTTGCTACGATCCTGCTTCAGTAAAACCAGCCTTGAAGGAGCTCAGCTGAGAGAGCTTGAGGTATGCTCTGCTTAGACTGAGCACAAGGCAAACTGCTGAGGAGGGCTTGGGCAGAGCTGCCTCTCAAGAGCTTAGCTCTGCCCTCCCCAGATCACTGGATGTCAGGAAGAATATGCTGCATCTCTTCCTCCACTCGGGGGGGGGGGGCAAAAGGTGGCCCAAAGCACCCTGCACTGCTGGCTGGGAGGGCCAGATTATCTACTTAATCACAGTAGGCCATCCTGAGTGTTCGAACTTCTTCAAACTTCAGTTTAAATTTTTTCTTGGAAGTTAACTTTTTTTAAAAAAGAATGTAAGTCATCTCTGAAAATGGCCTGTGAGAATATAGCTAGTTTTATTGAGGTTTTGAATGTATTCAGACTTGCTGAAAACCTAGAATAGAATGGGAGAAGGAAGCTGTGTGGTTATGACTTAGGAGAGACAGGTTCAAATCCACAGACAAGTAACTCAAATTCTAACTTACCTTGCAGGTTTTTATGAGAATAAAATGGAGAACAAAAAGCTAATCAGAAGGGTTATAAAGTTTTTGAATGCATCCCATATTTTAAAAGGGTCCCTGCAAGCAGAAAACTAGAACATCATGGGCATATTTTAGTTTATCCATCTGTCTGCTTCTAAGCAATATTTCCACTTGAAGAGATTTGGAGGGGGGATCCTCATTAAGGAATTAGTGGCAATTCTGTCTTTCCTTCTAGATCTGGATATCATACCTATGTTTCATGTGTGGATGAAGTCTTACACTTGTAGAAAACTATGCACGATTACAGTTTAAACAAATCCCCTTCTAACATTCATATCTAGAAGAAAGCACTGATCTACAATTGCCATCATTTTTTTTTTTAACTGAAGTAAAATTTTAAGGCAAGGTTAGAGATTCCATGTACTTTGGAGGAAGGAAACAGATCCCCCCCCCATAAGATTAACATTTTTTACTACAGCAGTTCTACATGTCCTTAGGTAAAATGTCAGGATTGTGGCCTAGGATCATATCTAACATTGCTATAACAGAAAAAAAGATCCTTTCCATTCCAGTACATACTTTCTTGGGAGTAAGCCCTAGTACGCTCATTACTTCTGAGTAAATATTTATAGGAGTCAAGCTGCATCTTTTTTGCATTGTTAGCAAAAATAAGGCAAGAAGACAGCAAGCGGAAAGCATTGTCCCAGGAGTTAGGAGACTGGTATGGATTCCATTCAGGAGTTCACAGTTTAAATAACTGTTTAGATCCATCTTCCATTTTTGGACTGTCTGAAAACTTTTCAGACTTCAATATACTTATGTGTATATAAAACTTGTTTTGAATATACAACAAGCCCTGCTGTCTTGCTATCAAGTGCAAATCATGTTAATTTAAATTAATAGGTTGATTTTAAGAAGATTTCTATGATACCACTATCTGCCTTTTTGAATTTGAGTTTCTACATGTACCACAAAAAATCCTCTTTCACTGTCTAGGGAGAGAGAGAAAAAAGGTGGAGGAGTCAGTGTTCAACTAAACTGAGCACACTATAGTTGATACTATAGTTTTCAAGTCTCTAAGGAGAGGTATACACTTGTTCAGAGAATACAAGGAGAAGGGGACATTTTTAATTGAAAGGAACTTTGTAGGCATTCCTAGGGGTAAGTCAAAATCAGCATATGATGTGTCTAGGGGATAGGAAAGTTCATAGTATAGTATGGTATTTTGACAGTAGTCATAGCCTGACAGGGGGCAAGCCATAATGTTGGAGTCTTGTAAAAGATGGGAAGGAAGACAGATTTGTGAACTGTGAAATGACTCCCATTAGACTGCTGAAGCCAGTTTTTACTCAGACTTATACAAGAAAATTTCATTAGCACACAAAATATAGGGATGCTGCAAATTTTGCAGTTGACATGCTTTGCTGTCCAGAACACAGGTGATCTGATCACCAAATCTGTTCAGCTCCCATACAGCCACTCCCCCCCTTGGCCATCCACCATCCACCATCCACCATCCACCATCCACCATCCACCATCCACCATCCACCATCCACCATCCACCATCCACCATCCACCATCCACCATCCACCATCCACCATCCACCATCCACCATCCACCATCCACCATCCACCATCCACCTCACTCCACTACTCCTACTCAACACACCACACCAGTGCTCTTCCGAGCCATCCTTTATAGGGCTTCCTTTCCCTGTCCTGCCCTTCTTCCAGGCTCTTTCCCTCTCCTGATGCAGCCCAGCTGTGCCTGCCCTCAGGTGTTTCCCTCCCATTACTAATCTCTCCTAGGCTTCCTTGCCTTTCTGGCAGGGTGTGGTTAAATGCAAACAATCCCCAGCTGTGGTTTCCTTGGCCTTGCTCCTGAGGAGCTGCCCTGGCCAGCCTCTGGGCTGCCTGCCTGTTGATGCTGGGCGTGGCTGCCCTTCCCTGGCTGGCTTTCTCCTCTGGTTCTTCTCCTCCCTTCTTGGATGCTGGCTGTGCTGCCTTCGCTAGAGCCTCTGGACTCTCCACCTCGGCTGCTGAGGTGCCACACCTGTTCCACCCTGGCACATTCTCTGTCAAGGCAGCTGGGCAGTTGACTCCCGGGGTCTCCCGTCCTTTTCTCCTCGTAAGTCCAGGGGCTGGGCTGTTGACCCCGGACATTGGTAACTGGTTAAACTTATGGTAGGCTAATATGAACACTGATTAAAATGGATGTTTTGTTGTTGTTTTAAAGAAGGAAAAAGCATACCAATTATTATTTGCCACATTCCTATCTTCCAGAAGAAATTAGTATGAAATTGGCCTGATCCAAGCCCAGTGATATAAATTAAGAGGCATTTATTGGTTTCAAAAATAGACTGAAGTTTTATGATATTGTCATGACTATCAAGTTTTTATGCTAGCATAAACTGTCACAAACTAGTGCCTAAGTCATCATAGGCATGTGTGATCAGTAAGGCTCTGTAAGTTACAAAGGGAAAAATTGTAAACTGCAGGGTCAAAGGGCCAAGTGGGAAAAGCATAATTAGGAGATATAATTATGAAGAAAAGTAAAGACACCATTCATAATAGCAATAATTGGTGATATTGAGAATTGCTAAAGTTCTTGTGTCCTTGGGAGATGCTGTCAAACTAATTCAGCAATTTCACGCTACAGTTTCCTTTTGAAATTCTTTTGTTAGTGACTTTTAGATCAGTAACAATGTGTCCTAGGAGACAGAAATATTCTTCCACGGGCTTCTGAATATTGCCATTTTAAATGCCAGATTTGTTTCTCTCTAATCTTTTGCATAGGGATTGACATGTTTTTCCTATGCAGAAAGCAAAAATTCCTTGTTGACTCAAAGTGGTAACCAAAGTGGAAGATCAACAACTGAATGACCCCAAGGTGGTATGGCTGATGTTACTAAATCCAGTAACAGTAACACCCAAGTGGGTTTGTGGGTGGAGTTAGCATCTGAGTTTGTTGCAGGGTATGGTCTCTGGGTTTCTATCTCTGCTGGGTGGCTTATTGATAAACAAACTGATTGATAAACAAACTGATTCAAGTTTGGGGAGTATCTGTAAGCAAGGAAATACCTACTCCCCAAAGTCTCTGAAAAATCGGCACCCCCGGGGCGCGCTTGCGCGCTTACCCGGGTGCCGCGCTTTGCCCTTCCGTATGGATAAGGGCAGCATTTTCCCGGGCATCCGGGTGTTTAGAAGGGGGCGTGGCCGGCCATTCTTAGGCTGGCCCCGCTCTCCCAGTGGCGCAGTTGCTCTCGCGCGCTCGTCCCGGGAGGATCTCTCTTCCTCCCCTTGCAGAGCGCGCTTGGGCCTTCCGGCGGCGGCGGCGGCAGCGGCGGCGGCGGCCTCTCTCCCCGGCTCCTTGTCCCGGGCGTGTGCTCCGTGCCCGGCGGCGTTCGTTGGAGGAGGCTGCGCACCGGAGGGCTCTGGATCGGCGGCGCGGCGCAGCGCGGCGCGGCCTGGAGCGACTCGCATTGGCGCAGCGTTTTCGGGCGACTGCGGCTATCGCTCGGGTCTTGTTTTTGCGCTGGGCCCGCGGTTTTGGGGGCGCCTGCCTGTGGCCTGCTGCGCTTCACGTTCAGCCCCCCCTTTGCCTTCCTCGGGCCTTGGTCCATTCTTTCTCAGGGGGGGTGTTGGGCGCGGCCCGCCCTGGGGGGGGGGCTAGGGGGTTCCTTCCCTTCCCCTGGAGAGTCCTACCGAGGCAGGGAACTTAGCCAGGGCCAATTTTGGCCGGTCAAGGGTGCCTAGTGGTCACGGTTGGGAACAATACTGCACTGATCGAGTGCCCCCCCCTTCTCTACTTTCGGGTTGGTCAGTGTTGGCTGGGGTTGAGGGTGTTGCCTGCTTGGTGGTGAGTGGAGGTTACCTGGGAGGTAATTCAAATCATCCCCACCCTGTGTTAGCTGGCCAGCATCGCATTTGTCCGGGGAGGCGATATCAGGGATTCCTGGGATTTTAGTGCAGTCTTCTCAGGAACGGTTTGTGGCAATCATGCCTCCTAAAAAAGGTGCAGGGGTTAGCAAAGGGAAACAGCCAGCCAAGCGACCTCCACCAAATCAGACCTTGCCCCTCTCATCTTCTGAGGAGGAGGAGGATGCCATTTCCCGGCAGGAAATCCTTGCCAAGCTGGCGACACTGGAACGGCGCAGGGGCCTTGCTTCGGGGCAGGTGGCGGGTGCCCGAGGGCAAAGGGCATCCAAAAAAGTTTCAGCAGCTACTTTCCAGCGGGAGGTGTTAACGCGTCTTTCTGCTTTAGAAGGTTCCTCGAGTGCAGCTGGTCCAGGAGCGGACCCACCTAGCGGCATGGAATCCGGCAGGCTGGCTGAGCAGGATGCTTCGGAGTCTCAGGAGGCAACGGAGGAGCCACCTGTTGCCGTGGTAGTTGATCAGCCTGAAGCCGAGGGTAAGCTTCCTTCACCACACACTGCTGGCACTTGGCCCTGGGGGCCGATCGGGGGACCTGGTTTGGCGAACTGGGCCTCACCTTCTCAGGGCAGTGGATCTCAGGTGGCCCCCCTGGGGGGATCGCTGCCCTGGCAGGGTTACCCGTACCAAGGGATTCAGGGCTGTGCCAGCCCCTGGCAGTTTTGGGGCACCCAGCCCCCGCCACTTCAGCCGGGTGGGCTGTCTGCTCAGGGGGGAGTTCAGGCCAGTGCGCCTGTTTCTTCCACCGGAGGTCTCCTACAAGGACAGCCACAGTGGGGGTGGCCGTCGCTCCTAAGCAATCCTTATTATCAGGCGCTGGGTGTCATGCCCTATCGGGTTATGCCATTTGGCGATACTGCCTTACCTTTAGGGGACCACCTGACTCCCGCGACTAGGGATAAGATTCTTCGCGGTGAGTTTGTGGATGTCTTTACCCTCCTTTTTCGAGAATTGGAAAAGAAGGATAAGGAAGATATGGATGACCGTGACAAGGAGCGCCTTAAGCGGCGTAAGATTGATCGCACCTGGGCAAATTGGTTGCCTGGCATGCTCATCTATGCGGGGGTTATAGCCCGGGCGCAGCCTCAAAGGGCTGCGCCTTTGTTCCAGTACATTGATATAGTCTATAGGGCGCATACGGAGTTCGTCGGTGCTGCTTGGATGCAGTATGACGAAGAATTTCGTATGCGTGCGGCGGTGGACCCCACGTTACCCTGGGATCGTATCCACCAGCAGTTGTGGCTGCAGCTTATGGCACCGGCCAAACCAAACCTAGGTGATAGGTCTGATAGCGGGCATTTGTTGCAGCGTCTTGCCACCTCTCCTGGTTCCCGCGCCCCCGCGGGGCAGTCGGTTCAGCCCCGGCTGCTTTGCTGGGAGTTTGCTTATCAGGGGGTGTGTGCCAGGAGGGGTTGCGGGTTCAGGCATGAGTGCCCGCGGTGCAAGGGACCCCATGGATTCTCGGCTTGTCCTCGCCCCCGGCCACGTGGGGGCGGTCCCCGCCCGGGAAGTGGTCAGGGTAGGCCCTTTGCTGACAAGGGGCCCAACACCCATAAAACTGAGGGTGCTCTATGAATTGCTCCTGTCCTACCCTGATGTTGATTCCGCCACATTTTTATTTGAAGGGTTTAGTTTTGGCTTTCGGATCCCCTTTCAGGGGCCTCGGACCTCCTTTATGTCATCCAACCTTCGTTCGGTGGCTGGCATGGAGGACGTGGTGAGGCAAAAGATTGAAAAAGAATGTCAGGAGGGGCGCGTTCTGGGCCCCTTCACTGCCCCCCCGGTTCCCAATTTGAGGGTCTCCCCACTGGGAGTTGTTCCAAAGAAAGCGGCAGGGGAGTTCCGCTTGATTCACCACTTGTCTTTCCCCAGGGGTGGATCGGTTAATGATGCCATCCCAGAGCACTTGTGTACCGTGCGGTACACCTCCTTTGACGAGGCGGTGGCTATGATAAAGCGCAATGGATTTGGGGCTGAACTGGCAAAGTGCGACATCAAGTCGGCCTTTCGCCTTTTACCCGTACATCCTTCGGACTTCGAGCTGCTGGGTTTCTCCTTTGACGGCCAGTTTTATATGGACAGGGCGCTCCCTATGGGATGTTCCGTGTCATGTGCCGCTTTTGAGAAGTTCAGCACCTTTCTGGAGTGGGCTTTGCGTCGACGGATGGGATGCCGTGACTCCGCCCACTACCTCGATGACTTTATTTTCTGTGGGCCCATGGGGTCGGGCCAATGTGCCAGGTTATTGGCGGGATTTATTGGTCTAGCAGGGGAGCTGGGGGTCCCCCTCGCACATGAGAAGACTGAGGGGCCCACTCAAGTCTTGGTGTATTTGGGTATCGAAATTGATACCGTCCAGCAGACTTTCCGTATCCCTGAGGTCAAGGTGAGGGACCTTCGGACACGCCTGGCAGCTCTCCGAGTTAAGAGTAAGGCGTCCTTGCTTGAACTTCAGCAGCTGGTGGGCCACCTAAATTTTGCTTGCAAGGCTGTGGCGCCTGGGCGCCCTTTCTTGCGGCGCCTTTGTGATGTGATGGCGGGCCTGCGGCTTCCGCATCACAGGATTAGACTGTCCCAGGGGGTCAGGGAGGACTTGCATGTTTGGGAAGATTTTCTTTTCTCCTATAATGGGGTTACATTCTGGAGGGAGGAGCTCTTGCTTGAGGCGGAGTTGCGAGTAGCTTCCGATGCCTCTGGATCAGTGGGGTTTGGAGTTTACTTCCGGGGACACTGGTGCGCTGAACCCTGGCCGGCTGCATGGCACCGTGGGGACATTATTAAAGATTTGACATTTTTGGAATTTTTTCCAATCTTAGTAGCGGTTTGGCTTTGGGGTGACGAACTGGCCAACCATGCTGTCCACTTCTGGTGCGATAACATGGCGGTTGTCCAGGTTATTAACTCCTTGTCATCCCGGTCGCCGAGGGTCATGCGGTTGGTCCGGCCGTTTACGCTCAGGTGTCTCCGGCTGAACCTTTTGTTCAGGGCAGTGCACGTTCCAGGTCTGGACAATGGGGTGGCGGACGCTTTGTCTCGCCAGCAGATGGAGCGTTTTCGTCAATTGGCCCCGGACGCCGACGCTTTGCCTGTCCAGATGCCAGGGGAGCTGTGGAACCTTGGAGGTCCGAAGCATCCAGGGCCATCCGTTTAGCCATCGCTCCTAGCACCAGAAGGTCGTATGATCGCGCGGTGCGTCAGTTTGCTGGCTTCCGGTTGGACGCTGGTTTGGAGCAATGTTGGCCCATTCCCGCAGAGCACCTCATGCAGTTCTGCGTAGATAGGAAGGGGGCCGGCTTGTCTGTAAAGTCCATACGGGGGCTTTTGGCCGCATTGGCCTTCGCCAGCAAGGCTCGCGGTTTCGCGGAGGTAACAGGGGACTTTAGGGTCCGAAAAATGTTAGAAGGGTGGTCTAGGGAGGCCGGTTTGCGACCTGACTCTAGGCAACCCATTTCTCCATCCATTTTGACGGGCTTGAGTGCTGTATGGGGCACATTGTGCTCATCTGAGTACGAGGCCCTCCTGTTTCACGCGGCTTCTCTCGTTGCCTTTTTTGGGGCATTCAGGATAGGCGAGCTTGTGGCTCAGTCGCGGGCGGATGGGTCTGACAGACCCCTTCAGGCTCGTGACGTGAAGTTTGTAGGGGATGGTGTTTCCATTTGTCTTAGGCGATCTAAGACTGATCAGGTTCGGAAGGGTGTTGTTGTACAGCTTGGTCCGTGTGCTGAGCAGGGCCTCTGCCCTGTGCGGGCCCTTCGGGCATATATTGAGGCGAGGGGCTCCGAGGGTGGAGCTCTTTTTCGCCACAGTGACGGGACCCCTCTTACGAGGTACCAGTTCTGGTCCGTCACAAAGAGAGCCTTGGACAAGCTGGGCCTCCAAGGGTTCAAATTCTGTTCTCATTCGTTTCGAATAGGAGCTGCCTCCACAGCAGCGGCCATGGGGTACCCGGAAGTGGCCGTCCGCAGGGTGGGGCGTTGGCGTTCGGCAGCTTACCGGGGTTATGTTCGTCCTCTACCACCCCCATTGTAAGCTCTGGTTAATTGTTCCTTTCTTCTATAGGTGCTGTGGTTCGCCGTGGGAGGTGTCGGATCCTCATATGCGGACACAGCATGGTCTTTTGGGCCGCACATCAGGCCAAGAGGACTCCGTGGGGGTCCCAGCTTGGCCTTAGCCAGTGGGCGTGGATTGAGTGGCAGGGCCGTCGGGGCCTGCGTTGGCCGGGCCTGTTGCCACTCTTGTTTGAGGGAAGGTGTTCCCCTCCTCCTAATTTCTTAGTGATCCACTTAGGTGGGAATGATTTGGGTTGGATTAAGGGAAAGGCCCTCACTTTACAGGCTCAGGCCGATTTGAAGTTCATTTCTGAGAAGTGGCCTGGCGTTCTCATTATTTGGTCTGCCATCCTCCCACGTCGGGTATGGAGGGAGGCGTTAGATCATGACGCTGTAGAGCGGGCCAGGCGCAAGGCCAACAAGGCTATGTTCAGGGCATTGGTGTCAGGGCTGGGGATTTATTTGCCCCATCCACGTATTCGTGATTCCTATGCAGACCTCTACAGAGGAGATGGGATTCACCTTTCTGTCAAGGGCAATGGAATCTTCCTGACCGATTTGCGGCAAGGGTTGTTGCTGTCCCTGCAGGAGATGTGGGGCGTCAGGGCCTAAGCAGAGGCTTGGCCCTGTCGGTGGCAGGTTAGTTGGGGTAGGCAGAGCGGGCCGGTGGGCACCCGGTGGCACAGCCCCATTGGTGGGGATTGGGGGCCTGTCGCGGATCGGCTGGCGGGCTTTACGGCTGCCAGCTGAGAGGGCAGGCTGCCCTGGGACCCCCTGGAAAAGACCTTCCCTCGGGCCTTACGGCTGGGGTGTATGGTGCTTTAAAGGGGGGAACCATTCGCCTGGCCGGCCGGGTTACAGCCATGCAATGGATGGCTCGCACCTGGGGCAGGGGGTGCTCGCCCATGCTAGTTGAGGAGCAGGTCTGCGTGACCCCTCGCTCAACAGTACCGCTAGTTTCACCCTTGCCGTTATTAAGTTTACAGGTTAATTAATTATAAATAAATCGGTCATTTAATGGCCCTGTTTCACCCAAGCCTTGTGTCTGTCTCTTTATTCCAAATGGGAGGGCAAATCGGCACCCCCGGGGCGCGCTTGCGCGCTTACCCGGGTGCCGCGCTTTGCCCTTCCGTATGGATAAGGGCAGCATTTTCCCGGGCATCCGGGTGTTTAGAAGGGGGCGTGGCCGGCCATTCTTAGGCTGGCCCCGCTCTCCCAGTGGCGCAGTTGCTCTCGCGCGCTCGTCCCCCCCCCCCTCCACTCCCTTGTGTTTAGCAGTACAGGTTTAGCCGGTCGCTGGTTTTCAGGGCCAGGTAGGAATTTTTTCGCCTCGTACCTGTTTGGCTGTTGGTGCGGGGTGTTTTTCGCCTACCTTGTACTGCTGCGTTTAGGTGTAGGTTGGGTTTGCCCGTTGGCAGGTTAGTTGGGGTAGGCAGAGCGGGCCGGTGGGCACCCGGTGGCACAGCCCCATTGGTGGGGATTGGGGGCCTGTCGCGGATCGGCTGGCGGGCTTTACGGCTGCCAGCTGAGAGGGCAGGCTGCCCTGGGACCCCCTGGAAAAGACCTTCCCTCGGGCCTTACGGCTGGGGTGTATGGTGCTTTAAAGGGGGGAACCATTCGCCTGGCCGGCCGGGTTACAGCCATGCAATGGATGGCTCGCACCTGGGGCAGGGGGTGCTCGCCCATGCTAGTTGAGGAGCAGGTCTGCGTGACCCCTCGCTCAACAGTACCGCTAGTTTCACCCTTGCCGTTATTAAGTTTACAGGTTAATTAATTATAAATAAATCGGTCATTTAATGGCCCTGTTTCACCCAAGCCTTGTGTCTGTCTCTTTATTCCAAATGGGAGGGCAAGCTGTAATTGTCCAGCTTGGGTTATAGACCATTGATAATGCATTGGACTGTAGGTGGCAACTAATAATGTTCTTTGAATATATCTTTAGGGCCTATCAGTTTGATCCGGTCAGTCTTTTTATTATTTCATTGGGTGAACATTGTTATCCAAAGATTGTCTGATATAAATCCTGCTGTTTCAAGTATTTGCCACCAAGTTGTCTCCTCAAAAAATGTATTTCATCTTCAAAATCTGATCCTTAGTACATTTTCTTTTCCTGTACTGCTTCCAGTGTGTTGTTATCAAAACAGAAGCTGCAACGCTCTGCCTGGTTTTAGTGGACCTGGATTGTATCCATTGTTAGTTTGTCAGGAGCATGCTTCTCTTGAAGTGCCTGCAGCACACACATGAGCAAAACACTCATGCCTGCATTATATGAAGCTTAACAAGAATACGGAGGGAACAAAGAACTTTGAAGAACGAACAGTGTAAGAATCCTGTTAACTAATACTAGTGATGGAGGGAAATGAGATACTTCAGGGACAGTGACAAATCTCATTTAGAGAAAATATATACACCTTCACAGCTGCTTTTACTTGGAAGTACATTTCATTGATTTCAGTGAAACTTGCTTCCAGATAATCTAAGAAACCAATGGAAAATTAGTAGATGCTGCCAGATAAATAGTTGGGCACTGAACTATTGAATAACTGATAACTGAACTACTGAAAGCGGAAGTGCAGTGGTAAATGAAAATGTTCTAGGAGCAAGGCAAGCTGCATGGCCCCTCCAGGAACCATGGCTAAGAACCAGCCAGTAATTCTTACAGTGGGGGTCAGTCAGCTCACCCCTTCCTCTCTTTTTCAGCACTGCCAACTGGTTAAATACACAATAGGCTTGTGAAAATTAAAAAAAAATCTAAAAGAAATTAACAGATTCTATGTAGCTATAAATCCTGTAGTCAGGTATTCATAACTATGTACACTATGGATGGAACCAGCACAAAATTTCTACTTGCATTAGAGTTCTTGCACAAGTGGAACACTGGATGAAAGACCATGGTAGAGACTTGTGCTGAGTCTAACTTATTATATCCACACTTGTGTTTCTGGTTGTGCAAGATCTCATGCAAACAATTTCTGGGTATGATAATATACAGGAGGAGAGTGCTAAGTGTTGCACAAGATCTTGTGCAAAGCATAACTGTGTTAAGTTTTTCTTGTGCATCATTGGATCCAAGCCTGTATAAATTTATTTTATTTAGGACATTTCTATGCCACCTCTTCAGAGTCCTGCTCAAGATAGAGATAATATAATGGCCTCATTTCCTAGCATACATGCATGGAGTACCAGCAGTGAGCCCTCACATAAGTACATTTATATGTATGTAGTTTCCTCTGTATAAAGAATAAGGGTCTGCATAACAGAAAAAACAAGTAGAAATTACTGAACTCACTGGTTCAGCTTGTAAAAAGTAGCTTCCAGAGTGCTGAACCAAAACCAGGAAACTAAATTGAAATGAGTCCCTTCTACTCAAAGGTTCGTGTGTTTCATTTCATTTCATACCTTTGGCACTGGGCAGGTTTGCCTTGCAGGGCAGCGCAGCAGCTATTTTCCTGAACAGTGCCAATCATATCTCAGAGAGAGAAACTTTACATTATTAATTAACTATGTTGGCGGGAAGAGTGAATGAGACCAATGTGCTTGAGTGCATCTCCTCCCCACCCCCTGGCCAATCAGGTCCTCACAAGGGATAACCCCTCCCATCATTGCCTATCAGCTTTGATAGGCTGCAATTCAAAAGACACTTCACTAGGAGTAAGCACTATTGAATAACATGGGACTTACATCTGGGTAGACCTATTTAGGATTTTCCCCCAATCCTGTGAGCCATTCAATTACTCTGACTTTTCAAAAACAATCCAGCCAGCCCCCCAGCAAAAGGAAAACATTTGGGGAAAAATAGGTCTGTTGGAGTCAAAAACACCCCATTTTGCAGAGCATCAAAAGGAAAGATTTGGATTCACCCCTCATTAGGAGAAGCTGGGAACAAAACTACAAAGAGCAAGGAAACATGAAATGAACAGGCAACAGCAGAATGCAAAGGTAATAGGTTGTTGGGAGTATAGAAAATGAAAATGTGAATGTGAAGCAGGATTGTTGCAGCGCTCTTCTACTTGGGAATGCCCTATTGCTGCTGCTTTATATGCAAACACTGACCATTTTCACACATCTTACCAGCTGCAGAAAATCGCACAAAACTCCTGGAACACAACATCTTCCTGGGGCGATTTCCTGTCATTTCTGATGTCATCGTGCTATGAACTTGATGGGAGATCGCGCCAGGAAGATGCTGTCATTCCCAAAGTTTTGCACAATTTTCCATGGCTGGTAAGATGTGGGAAAACGGCCACTCACTTTCTATGGGTCTGTTGTTGTGGTGTGTGTGTTATTGTGCTTGAGGGAAAACTCAGTGGGTCAAGCATTTAGACTAGAAGAGAGACTTATATTTGATGTTGTTTTTGGTTAAGTGTGAAAAAGTTGCCCCAGAGCCTCATTTACCTACCCACCCCTGAAAAGAATAGCATACATTTGTGCAAGTGCAGCCAAAGCACATGCAACAGACCAAAATGTTTGTGAGCATCCGGGGACTGGTCCAGTAGGCACAATTATGCTTCTAGGCATGCATGTGCATGATTTTGACCACCCGCACGTGGTTATTATTATTCAGGTTTTTTAATGAAATGTACATATAACCAGACAGAATAAGCAAAGCATTAACAACACTTGGTTGGCTTAATTAGGTTCATCTCCAGTCCAACAATTAGATGGTTCAAAAACTGTGGTGCTTTCAGAGCTGCAGCTGACTTGTGCTTCTGATTGTATGCATCTCTTGTGATCTTTTGATATGGGTCACTCAGATTTCACTCCTGGTCTGTTCTGATCAATAGGCCATCTATAAAGTTGCTTCAGGCATTACATCAAAAACAGAGAATCAGAAGCAAAACATGACAAATACCTGAATAAATGTGTTGGTTTCTTATTCTAACGATGTACTCTTATCATAGAAAACAAACATCTGTAGGGATTAGACACTTTTCTATTGACCAAATTTTCATAGCTAGAAGGAACCCCACAACCTTGTTGCCTTAATGCCAAATTATTGTCAAAAACGGATGGGATGATACAGAGAAACTGGGTATTCCCATGTGTCTTTACCTGCCAGTCATCTTATAATATGCTTAAATATTTAGCCTGCAGACAAGATTCAGAAACTGAATGTACTGTTGCTAACCTTTCACATTGGGCATCATTAGTTTGGAACATATAGTGGGGTTGCATCCATCAAAATATACTTTTTTTAAAAAAAGACTCTTGGTTCCTGTGGAGAACAAGAGAAATATATCAATGTAGCATTGCCAGAGCAAATAATACCAGCTCACTCATAAGCTCAATTTGCATGAGAACAAAAAGAGGACAATAATAAATGACAGAAGTGTTTCTAGAAATGTGCATGATTAATGAAACCAAGCACATTAATTTCACAAAATAAAAAAAAAGTCAAGCTGATTTTTTTGTTCAGTCTTTAAAAAGCTACCACTCTGTAAAAATATCCCATTCTGTTCTCTCTTCATCAATGACTGGCCCTGGTTTTCAGAAGACCTTGGCACAGCTCCCATTACTGTCAGTCAGAACTGAGGATGGTTTGTGGCTCCTCTTTCCGGAATCTGGCCCCGCATCCACTGCAAAAACATGGGTGGGTACCCAATTTGGAAGAAAAATTTCAGGGTGTGAACCCTATTAACCTACCAGTGGCATTCTTTATATTCATTCTTGGATTCTTTCTGAAAAACCTGTTATTCATTTAAAATATGACTCTGACTGGACAATGTTATGAAGAACTGGGCTTGACTGGATTTTAAGAAGTCTTCTCATTAAAATGATTAGTAAACTTTTCCCCCTAATTTAAAGGAGACCAGCAGGCAATATATACTCTTAAAATTCATTTTATGTTCCTTCATTACTCTGGACATTAATGGTGTTTTAATTTGTTGTTACACTGAAGTTTTACACTTCATTACATGCCTGTGCCAATAGTTATGGCCTGTATTGATTTTCTGTCTTTTTAGGTATTCTGGAGCTCTTCAGGGGTTGTCTCCTACTGAATTGTTTTTCTTACACTAAGATGACATTGTTAATCTTGGGAAAATGAGGTGAAAATCATTTCAGCTTTGTATACCTCTTTCTTCTTTACCAATTTAAAAGGAATTAGGCAAATTGACAGCACAATTTCTTTCTTTCTTTCTGTCCTTCAGACAAAGGATCTTTCAAATGTTCTAGCTGTTAATCCTTTTTCCAGTGCTGAGTTGAAGTGGGGTGGTGATGACAGAAAATTTTTGCAAGCATTCCACCCCCCTGAAATATATATCCCCCTGTTCTGGGTAATTTTTGAACCCATTTCTTTCCAAGAAGATACATGGATAAGGCATAGAACTTGAGGTTCCAGTGTTGATGCATATTTAGATCTAAAGCTGTGGGGTCCTGTGCAAGCTGTGAAAGGCTAAATAGGCTATGTTGTACTTAGAAGACTAGGTATTCTTAAGGATGGAGGATGATTCACACAATAAAAAGTAGATGTGTATGCATGGCTAATTAAAAACAGTGATGTGCAGATGGATTACTTCTTTATTCATCCATGCATCCAAATGCATGTCTCCATCCACAATGACAGCACAATTTCTTTTTTTCTGTCCTTCAGACAAAGGATCTTTCGAATGTTCGGGCTGCTAATTCTTTTTCCAATGCTGAGCTGAAGTGGGGTGGTGATGGAAATCACTTAACCACTCATGGCTGAACAATCCCAGGGGGCTTGGGAGGGGTAAATTCCACAGTCCTGGAACCTTTTCACTGAGTGGAGTGGGGTAATGTCGATGGACGGTGTCTCCCTGTACATGGTTGGCACAAAAAAGAAGAAGCAAGGCAATGCTTTAGGCTGTGTGGAGCCTTAAACCAGAGTGGGATTGTCCAAATGCTGGCAAAACTCCATTATAGAAGCCTTTAGGGAACCCTCAAAAAAAAGGAGAGAGATGCAAGACTTCATAAATTGCACAGTTCAGAGTTGATTACTAAACCCTCATTTCAGCTCATGTCTTCACTTAAATGTATGGGTGAAAAAACAAGGATTATTGATAAGAATCTACATATAACTGTCAATTTATTTCTGCATACCCCCAAAGTGGGAGCAAGCATATCTGTTTTTTTGGGAATTGACACAGTTCCTCGTGGATTATCAAAATTCACATGCGAATATTGACATTCACTGCATTTCAGGTATCCAGTATAAGATGTAAATTAAAATAGAGCATGTAGAGTAAAGATGTTCCTCATTTGACTGGCTTACTATGATGCAAATTATCTGATTACATCCATATATTGCCTCAGCAGTACAAATGGAGTAAAAACTACTCTGTTCTTTCTCTATAATTTAATGTATATATCCATTTGTTTTATGAACCCACAGGCTTAGTACATCAAAAAGACATATACAGAACCATTAAGCCCTGAAGATAAACTGGTGTGTGCATGCCAGAAAGCAAATCAATGTTTGGTTGTACAGCTGCAGGCTTTGGGGGGATATGATTTAATTGTTTAGATGATCAGTTATTTCGTTGTGTACCCTCCGTAATAAAGACTAAGAATGCTCCAAGTCTTGTTTTTCCTTTGAGGTTTCTTTGATGAGAGGAGAGGGCAACATTTGGCTAATTAATGTTCATTTTTAATAGGGAAATGCTTGCATTTCAAAATGTTAGATGGTAAATAATTTCCTATGAAGCTCACACTTTATTTCAGGGTGCCAGGGTGCAGAAACTTTACAATTGCTTATGTCTTACAGTTAGCTGTGGTAGCAAGTCTATTAATACTAAGTCAACAAATAGGAACTGGGATTTGTTCTTGATTTATTTCAATTGTATTTATATTAATTTGCTTCACTGGAATTCTGTTAACAATGGTTTGGGGGAAAGAGATGTTGGTAGAACACACTTTCTCTCTCCTGTTATTGGATATGCTCTTATATTAGTTTTTCTTCTCGTTTAGCTTGAAAACACACACAAAGAACAAAGGGTATTTTAGCGGCAGTGAGTAAAAGAACATCATTACTAGCCTTCAAAGAATTAGGATATATCCATGAAGGAAGCAGTCCTATTAAAAAAGCCATTTCTTCCATGATTGTCATTATTCGGGTAGCTGAAGACAAATGCTGGGAACACTGTTATATGATATGTAGAGAAAGCCAGAAAAACTCAGCTACATAGTGAAATCCTGGTACAAAAACATTGTGGATTTGAAAGAAATAATCACCATCAAAACTATGTGGCTCTTCTGCTTAAATATTACTGACACAGTCCTATCCTTAGCATTAGGCAGCATCAGATCCTGGTGGCAATTTAAATGTTGATATACATATAAATAACAATCTCTTGTAGTTATCATAATTAAGAAAAATTAGGAGTACAGTAATCCTCAATAAATTTTTGCATGAAGAAACTGGAGGGAGAAAGGAACTTAAAATGTGTTTGTTTTTTTTAAGTCCTAAAGCCTGAATGGAATCATATGCAGTTATGGCAGCTTCTAAATAAACTGCAAAATGTCTAATAGTATAATCCTACTGATGAAAGGAGTATTTGATGAAGAGGGCTTTGACTCTTAAAAGCTTATACCCTGAAAATCTTGTTGGTCTTTAAGGTGCTACTGGACACTGTTCTTGCAATATAACATTTTCAGTAGAAACATTTTCCTGGGAGCTAATACATTTGCAATGCATAGGATTGCACTGCTGATAGACTTGAGTAGGATTCTAAGTAGGCCTGCTTAGGAGGGCATTATATGCAACCCAAGTCATCATTCTCGTGTTTCTAATTAGAATTAAAACCATCTGAAAAAGTAAGCTGTGGCTCATGAAAGCTCACATCCTACCACAAATTTTATTAGACTTTTTAAGTGCTACTTGCTCTTTTCTAGAATTAAAACTGATAGTAGTGACCTAACATTTATTATTCCCCCTAATCAAAGAAGGCACTTATCTAATTGAAAATTGGATCAGGTGAAAAATTCTTATATGCATAAAAGAGTTCTATAAAATCTATATATTTACTCTCCATTTACTCTCCATTGCTATGTTTCCCATAACTTCCTCAGATCTATTGTTGATGAAGGGAAAAGCCAAATGGCTTGTAAGCTAAGCTGTTTGCGGTACCAGCCTGAATCGCAGGAATTCACCAGGCAGGAAAGAACACGCTGACGCTTCTTTGGAGAAAATTGGCCACAACTTTATTGGTTACAGAATCATGGAGCTATGGCTGCGTAGGGGCACGGATCCCAGCATCGGCTGACCCGCCTGCCAGGCGATGACCCCTCACCCCTCCAGCCGGCCCGCTGCAGGGGGAAACCACGGGATGACAGTTAAGGGAGTCACACTGGGCGGTAGCCTCTGTGTGGCTCCCCCGTCACCTGAACACAGGCCTGGTCTGTCAGCCTCCCGAGCTGGGCTTACCACTGCCAAGCCTGGTCCAAGATCCCTTATGGGGATCCCCATCTATGGGAACACAGTGCCGGCCGGCACTGTTCTTCCCTACGGGATCGGTGCCCCACGCCCAAACCGCCAACAAGTTGTGACAATAAATGCTAACAAATGCGCAACCTCAATACTCATACAGACGTAATCCTGCAGTAATTTCATCCTAACTATTACATTAACTTCTAACTGTCCTCAAGCGGAGGGTGGGCGGGGATCGCTGCTCCGAAGCCGACTGAGCTATGGACGCCGGCCCAGCCCTATAAACCCTTGGGGAGGACCTGAGGGTAAACTTCCCCTTTCAGGTCGGCTGACTGCCTTCTCCCCATTGGCTCTCAGGCGGCAACTCCGATTGGCAGGCTGTGCTAATCAAACTCACCCAGCACAGCCTGCTGCGGAGCCGCGCGCCCGGGCTGGGCCGGCAGAAAAGCCGTCCTGCCTTTCTTCCTGCTTTGCAGCCCCGCAAACGCCGGCGCGGGTAAGTTCCGCGCCGGAGGCTTATTTCAGTTTATGCACAATGCAACATGTGGGATATTCTTCTTTCTCATATATGAGGAAGAAGAGAGGAACAAGCAAGTGCAGCAACAATACTTACATACGTTGCTGCACTTGCCTGTTCCTCTCTTCACTGCAGATATTGTCATTTGAGGAGGGGCATGATTTTTTTTTTTGTAAAAAGGAAATGGAGCTTCACATTAAAAACTTCCTATCTACCAATGGATGAGATCACCTGGCTCATTTTGTGGGCCACTCTTTAGGCATACCTAAAGGGCTTTATCATTGCTAGACCTCCCAACAAAATCATTGTGTTGAAGAGCAAAATAAACTAGAAAATATACCACGTACCAAAATCAATTTTAATTCTGCTCCTACTTCTGAGAACTACAATAGCATGATGAAACTCAGATACAAAATTAACAAATTGTTTTCTTTGCAAGCTGAATTTATCAGGAGTCAGGAGAAAAAGCTGGCAAATTACTGGCTTTTAGACAGAAGAAATAGGTACCTGCAACTATATTGCAGCAGTTAAAGATCAACAAGGACAGATACATGCTACTCCAAAACTCAATTCAAAAAGTTTTATTCAGCTATTTAGTCTACAGCCCTTATTCCTTTACAAGGGGTTGTTTCAGAATTTCTGAGCAAAGCACACCCTACCAGCTTTGAACAAGCAACATAAGGAATTTCTGACAGGTACTGTAACATATTGTAAGTTTGAAATAATAAAAAAATGCAACGTGCTAAGATTTCATGGCTGAATGGGTATACTGTGGGATGGTACGAGGCCCTCAGAAGTGAATTGGTGCCCCTCCTTGCTCAGACTGCAGGTGACGAACAAGATTCTAATGTAAAGCCAAAGCCTATGTATAAAATATCCATTACAGTTCTCCCAAGACAGGGAAACAGCACTTCTCTGCTCTAAATACAGTCCAATATTCCTCATAGATATGGATGAAAAAAAATCCTTGTGACAGCACTTGCAACATGCCTTAAATGTGTGCTACCTAGGTTTTTCTATTCAAATCAAGTAGAGTTTGGCCCAAGGAGACAAAGAGAGCAATCTTAAGCAAGTCTACTCAGAATCCTACCCAGGCCTATTCAATGGGGCTTACTCACAGGAAAGTGTTCTTAGGATTGCACTAGAAGCATGAATCATCTGAGACACCTGATTAACGTTGTTGCTGCTACAAGACATAGGCATGATTCTTTGTTGGCCCTACTGCTGGATGCAAAGAAGGCCTTTCACAGGTTGAACTGGGATATTCTGTGATGCAATCCTTTCTTCAGAATTTATGAACTGGATGAATATCCTTTATAAAGATTAAGAACCCAGTTTTAGAGTAGTTATTAATGGTTTCCATTCAGAGTTTCCCTGCTGCCCGTGGCATATACCAGGGTTGCCCTTTCTCATCTTGAGTATTTGACCTAGACTAGAGATGGGCTTGAATTGGAAAAAAACCAAACCACGTGGTTCATAGTTCATCAAATTTCATGAACCATGAACTTTCGCGAACCTGCCCCCGGTTCACGAACCAGTTCATTTGGTTTGTGAAAACATCACATTTAGGTCAGAAAATTGTCACTTCCAGGGTCAGCAGAAGGCCACTTACGGGTCAGCAGGAGGTCTGCAGGAAGTCCATTCCCTGTTGCCTAGGAAACTGATTGATCAGCACCAGGCTGTCTGCAGTGACGAACCAAAAAACGAACCAAATGAACCAGCCTAAAGTTTATGGTGGTTTGTCAGAAATAGGACCTGACAAACCACTGGTTAGTGAACCACGAACCGGCCTGGTTCATCATGAATTTTGGTTCATATTTTGGTTCGTGCCCATCTCTATTTTAGAACCCTTGGCATGTGCTATCCAGCAATCAGTGGGCATTCAAGGTATCCCAGCATGGAATGTTGAATTAAATCTTATGCTGTGTGCAAGTGATTCCTTTGTTCTGCCGTCAGATTCTGAGAAATCTTTACCAGAACTGATGAACCTTATCACTGAATCTAGTGAGATATATCATAGTTCACTGTGATGAATGTCATGTCCTGTCTTTGGGAGGACCAGTTTTATCTGATATTCACAGCTTATGGTCATTTAATTTTGATGTTGAATCTGCCCAGATCACAGCTCTGCAAGTAAAATGGATGGAAGCACCTTGTTCAGGGTGTTCAGGGAGCCTTGGTCCAATTCACTTGAAACTTGAGGGGGGGGTGTCTTTGGTGGAAAGGCGGTAGTTGCTCCCTTGTAATTTTGGAGTCATTAGGTTGAAAAACAGTCCCTCCAACACCCCTAAAGTCCCTCCATGTGGAATAATGAAACACAAATAATTACAAATACTGGAAAAACCCAAACCTGAATCTCAAAATGGTATTGGTGGACACAAAACCATTGAATACTGGTATTCATGCCCTCCCCAAAATCTAAATCAGGATTTTATTTTATTTTCTAGCTGCATATCCCCCTTTATATCTGTGGATCTAACATCTTATAGGCCTGCTTTGTAACCCTTTTTGAACAATATAAAAGAAATTCTGTTTTATTAAGTGAGGATAATAATAACAATAATATCATTCAATTTATATGCCACCCTACAGGACAACTTAATGCCCACTCAGAGCTGTTTACAAAGTAGATGATGATGATGATGATGATGATATGTACGCCCCCCTTGTCTTTGTAGCAATCAGCCAATGGCACTAAAAAGAGGACAAGAAAAAATTGCAAAACAGTGAGGAGAAAGAGAATGAAGAATGGATCAGGAGAAATATTGACAACTCTCAGAACTCATGCTGGTGGACTGTTAGTTTACTGATGTTTTGGAGGCACTGTAGTTAAAAAACCCTTGTTGCCTTCACTGCCTAGGCCAATACTGGGGGATTCGGAGGGTAGTGTCTTGGAAGAATGGCATTCTCAGAGGATATGATATCACTTCCTAGTGATGCTCTAGAAAATTTTACCTAGTATCTATGGTAAAAACCATAGATACTAGGGGAAATTTCTAAAGCTTCCCAATGAATATCCTTTTCTTCCCACACTTCTTGAGAGTGGGAAATTGGGGGTGAGGAATTCCTTGCCAGGCTCAAGTAGCAGCCAAGCATGTGGAAGCAGCAATTGTTTGACTACCCCTTGGTGAAACTGAAATAGTTTGGATGTTAACATGTACCATCTTTAATGGCTGACCACTATTTCCTCCTTTTCTGCTATGCCCTGTGTTTTTTTGCCTTTCTCACCGATCAAGAGGTGTAATTTTACTGACCCATCTTCTCTCTCTTAAGATGTTGTGTTGGTAGTTTTAAAAACGAATAAACTATAATAAACTGTATTATACATGCATTCATACACTCACACATTGAATTCTTGAAGTTGCCTTCTTACCGCATTGCAATTTTGTTGTTTACAAATGAGAATGCTACATTGTTTTTTTTGCTTACACACTTCGAAATAACAAGGCAGGGAAAGAGGCTATCAGTGGTTTTTTCATGGTAGCCGGTCACTTACGTAACATAATAGCAGGACATACTTCAATCATTTTACAAAATGGGTCATTTGGAATATATTCTACTGTAACTATAGAAGCTGATGGCCAAATAATGTAGATTGTTTCTGTCTGATTGACAGCTTCTCACTGTAGTCTTTTCCTACCTAATTGAGGCAGTTTTACTTTAATTACATTAATGCTTAGAAGAGAGGCAAAATGTCCTAAGGATTCTTATGTTAATGTCAATACCTAAAGCAATTGCAAAGAAAATGGTTATCTATCACAATGTTCTTGAGAAGAAGTTTGTCCAATTATGTATTCAAGCTTTGTGTTATGCCCCATTTACTACACTGTTCTCATGCTGCTAGTTACAGATGGCTGCTTTTCTCCCAAACCCTCTTTAAGGTGCATTTTTCTTATAACAGATGCAGAGAATATTTGAAAATTTAGCCAGTGAATATCTGAGGCAAACTTTTCTAGAGACTGTTGTGCTATCCAGACTAGGCACATCCTTCTTTTTAGTTACAGAAACTCCATAAAACTTGACACTGTACACATATCTTGCAAGTCAAAGTGACAGCATTTTAAGCCCAGTCTTAGAGCAGAGTGATGAACTCAATAAATCACTGATTTTCCATTGATATGGAATACAATCTTCTCCCAATATTTGAAGTTTCTGTTGACAACGAACCAAGCTCTCATTTATGGCCTGTCATATCTAGCTATCAGTGTTTCAGCTATTATGAATAAACTGCAACCTCAAAATAGGTCACTGTGAAGAAAAATACCAACCACAGGGCTTCAATTTTTTCACAGTAATTAGGTGATTTCCTTAAAAAAAAATTCACATTGCTTATCTACAACTACATATCTACAACTACAATAATTCTTGTGTCCTGAGGTGTGCAGGGTCTTTCAACTGCAAGGTTTAAAGGTGTGTGGCTTTTTCCTACTGAAACTACCATTCTGGTGAGTAAACGTTGATCAAATGGAAGGATGTGCAAAATTATTATTTTTAATTCAGGCAAGTATGTCTGTACTCATCATGCAACCAATTGGTTCTGAAGAGGAGAGGCTGAGTTCTTAGCATTAACTCCGTTGGCAGAAAGAGGATGTGCATGGTGCACATTCATGCATTTTTTTCAGTGCTTCTTGGGCAATGGGGTTCTGGCATAGGCATTGAGTGGCTTGTAGACACCAAAGGTTTGCTTTGGTCCAGGGAGGGGGTACAGCAGACAGCATGGTGCCATCAGTGCCAGCATTGTCAACAACATTGCTTTCTGTTGCTTTTATGCAGAATTCAAGGAAAGGCTGACCTGGCAACATTCAGGTGGGAGTGCACATACACATGGGTTTGAGAAGGGAGAGGTCTCGTACTCCCTGCCAAGCAGCTAATTTGGGGGTTAAAATGCCCCTTTCCATGCAGCTGTGCAGCAGCACGGAAAGGGGCATTTTAAACCCACCAGCTTGACTCTGCAACCTGGTGGGGAATTCCCTGCCAAGCTGCTGATTCAGGCATTAAAATGCCATGCCGCTGCTCAGTGGCACGGAAAGGGGCATTTTAACCCCACTGGCTTGATTATGCTGCCTGGCAGGGAACTCCCCACCAAGTAGCTGATTTGGCATTTTATATGCCCCTTTATGTGCCGCTGTGCAGCATTTACACCCTTGACCAGAGCAATAGAAATCACTTTAGGAATCTTTGATTCGGGGTTTCCAAAATGGACCTGACACACTGGGGCCAATTTAGAAATCCTGAATCTTTGTGAATCACATCAGATTCAGGTATTTTTCCCAAATTGGAAACCTGAATCTCACACCTCTAGTGCTGACTCCCAGGAATGTGTCTTTAGAATTGCAGCCTATGGTTGAAGTCTTCTGGTGATTTTATCGTTTGATTGAACAGACCATTTGACACCTCGCCCCACCCAGAAGCACTGTTCCTCACAGTGACCTACCATCCAAATGCCCTGATAGGGGTGGAGGAGACAGACCAGTACTTGGGTAGCATTTTATGGTTAGCACTGCAAGACAAAGCAAGAGGCAATTCTCCCCTAGACAGGTCTACTCAGATGTAAGTCCCATGTTATTCAATAGTGCTTAGTCCTCAGGGTGTGTCTTTAGAACTGCAGGCTGTGATTGAAGTCTGCACATTCCCCTTCCAAACATTTCTAATGCCAATAGGCATGGAGGGGTCTTCACTTGCTAGGACCCAATTGGTAGGGAGACAATGCCATTGGCCAGGTAGTGATGAGGGAAAAAAGATGTGCTCGTGTTCATTATGCACATTTTCCCTTCCCACCAACACAGTTAATAATGTAAGGGCTCTCTCACCTTGGGATCCAATTGATGAATGCTGTTAAGGGAAAAAAGATAAGAATGCTGCATAGTAAGAACAGAGACTAAACAAAACATACAACTAGAGATGGGCACGATCCCAAAAAAATTAACGATCAAGCTGATCATGGATCAGCGCCGGTGATGATCCCGATTTAACAACCCGCACCAAGCATCTCCCGTTCCCTATCTGTGGATTGTGGATCATGGTATCACTGGGAACACTGAGGCAAACACGGAGGGGCGCCTCAGTGTTCCCAGCGATACAGGAACAGTGGCTGATGCCGGCGGCATCTGTGTTTGTGTTTGGCCGTCTGTGTTTGGCCGTCAGAGCTGCCTATCAGGGTTTGCAGGAATAAGATTGGAGTGCCCATGGCTACAGAACACCCCCTTCCCCCTCTGGGTGTTTTCTCCCAACTGGTGACTGCTTTGCTGCTCTGTGGTTGGAAGGAAGCCCTGCTGATCAAGGAAAGCTGGACTTCCATTCGGGTTTCCAGGGCGACAGGAGGGCAAACAGAGCTCAGGCATTCCCCTGGCTCCATTGCCAGGGGAATAGATTGCTGGCGCCTGAGTGTCTGGATCCCTGATCTGAGCCCAATCACCCTGATCCAGGCCCCTACCGATCGCTGGATCATTGGCCGTGGACGATCATGATCCGCTGGGTCCCGATCGCGCGATCGCCATTATTGTGGGTTTTTTTCTATCGTAATGCAGATCGTGCCCATCTCTACATACAGTCTTTTTGGTTGGAGGGTGATATGATAATTTGGTTTCCTAGATTTGGTTCACTGTTCTAGAAGCTGCTTTAATGAAACAAAATGATTTCCAGGTTATATTTCCAGCTTGTTTGTTTCATTTTCTGCACCCATAGCCCCACTCGCCTGCTGCCTTTTTATCATCATAACTGGTTTGGTCATTTAGAGGTGTTTTAGGGTTGAAGTAAGGTACTTACCTGAATCTAGGTGGATTTCCATAGCAGGGAAGGATACTGCGGCAACCATCCTCCTTCTGGATGTGTAGTGTGTATGTCCTTTCTCAGGAAACTCAGACAAGATGGTTTCTATCCTCTCCCACTGAACCTTCCGCTCAACTCCCATTAGAAGCCCTGTGCAAAAGCACTGAATGCAATCCCCCAGGAAACCTATGTGCTTTTAACAGAATGAAACCTCTAATAAACTCTGGTTTGAAGCTGTGTGTTTTGGCTCCACCCCCAGGAGTAAGACAATAGCAGGAAAATGACTCATCTCACTCAGTAAAAGCCCCTCCTAGCAGACCTATGTGCTTCTACCTTTTTACCTTTTGAAAGCCTCGACAAATTAAAAAAGTTACCTCACAAATAAATAAAGTGTAAACAGCTTGTTGATCATCCTTGGAAGAATATTCAACAAAAGGGGCACATGAAACCGACGGCTTCAGGTTCTACCTTCTAGAAGCCTCAACCACTCACTTTCTTTCTTTCTTTTTTGTTAATAATTTTTTATTGGATGGGTCAATATATAATCAAATTCAAATACAAATACACTCCATTTCAATACCCCTGTATATATTTCCCCACCCCTCCCCTCCCCCCTTTTCAATAATGACTTCCAACAGCACTCCAACCCCCCGTTATTAATAATACCTTATTACTATATTAATAAGAGTCCAGTAGTCTTAAAGGTGCTACTGGACTCTTTTTGATTTTGCTACTACAGACTAACACGGCTAACTCCTCTGGTACTATATTAATATTATTCTTTTCTTACTATTAGTAAAGATCTTAGTTATATCTTATCTTACTTAATTTCTTTAAAACCACTCACTTTCTTTTTTTTTTTTTAATAAAATTTTTATTGGATTAGATATCATATTATTTTACATTACATTCATTTCCCCTATTTCCTATTTCTAACCCCCTCCCTTTCCCCCCCTTTTTGTTGACTTCCAACAGTTTTCCAACCCTTTGCCCCTTTTCCCTTACTCATTTTAAATTCATTCTGTCTAACTAACATATACGTTCAATTCCTTCTAAGCTTATCTCTATATTCTTTCTATTCTCATATTTACTTACATTAACAACTACATAATAACAGGAATAATAACTAAATAATATCTTTCTTCTAATTATAATTCTTTAACTATTTTAGTACTCTGTACTCTATCTTTTGGTCCCTTATTAAACAAACAATTTGTCTCATTTTGCATAGTTTCAAATATTTCTATAAACAATTCATATAAGTCAACCAATTTGACTTATACTCTATTTATTACTTTCCCTACATATCTCAGCTTCATTCTACTTTGGTTATATTATTTTACTTTGATTATGCAATTATACGGCTATCATCAAGAATCGTCCATCAATTTGACCTATATAACTTCAGACCAAATCATTCAATCTAATACATTGTACAATTACCAAAAATAATATTAATCAGTCTATCCTTATACTTAATTACTTTCTGTCATTATTCTAAATGTATATATATCTATAATAATCTAATAAAATAACTGCTTAGAAATTCCCATTTACCTCTCCTCCCACCGGTAAAATCACTCCCCTCTGCATTTTATTATATTTCAATAGTTCTCAAACTGCCACAGTTCTCCTCCAACCTCCCACTTCTTCACTAAATATTGCTTCAGCTTCTCCCAGTCTGTGTTAAACTGTCCTGGGTCAAGGTTTCTCAGTTTTCTTGTCATTTTGTCCATTTCCGCCATATACAGCAATTTGTATATCCAGTCCTCGATTGTTGGTACTTCTTGCACTTTCCATTTTTGCGCATACAAAAGTCTGGCCGCTGCTGTCATGTAAAATAGCAATGTCCTGTGTTGAGCTGGAATACCCTCCATTCCCAAATTCAGTAGCAGAAGTTCTGGGTTCTTATTAATTTGAAATTGTAAAATCTCACTTATTACTCTTATTATTTCCCCCCAGTACTGTCTTGCTACCTCGCATGTCCACCACATATGGTACAGGGATCCCTCATGTTTTTTACACTTCCAGCATTTATTAGACGTATTCAAGTTCCCTAAAGCTATCTTCTTTGGTGTCATGTACCAACGATAAATCATTTTATAAATGTTTTCTTTAATATTACTACATGTTGTAATCTTCATTGTATTCTTCCACAGGTATTCCCACGCCTCCATTGTTATTTCTTTATTAAAATTTATGGCCCACTTCACCATTTGCACTTTAATGATTTCCTCTTCAGTATACCATTTCAGCAATACTTTATATACCTTAGAAATTTCCTTCTTGTCTTCTTGTAGAAGTATCTGCTCTAGTTCCGAATTCTCCATTCTTATCCCTCCCTTTACACAGTCCGAATTATAAAGATCTCTGATCTGTCTATACTGGAACCAATCATAATTTAGAGATAACTCCTCCTACGTCTTTATTTTAAGTTTAGAAAATTCTATTCGTGTTATCTCCTTGTATGTTAAACACTGTTGCTCATTATAGACAGTTCTCGGATCTATTACCTCGTATGGAACCACCCACAGGGGGGTTCCTTCTTGTAAATAGTCTCTATACTTCTTCCAAGTTGTATATAAGCTTCTCCGTATGTAATGATGTAAGAACATAGAGTCCGCTTTTAATTTATCATACCATAAATATGCGTGCCATCCGAATGTTTTTTTATATCCTTCTAGGGCGTAGTTTCCGATTCTTCAACGTCATCCAGTCTTTCATCCACACTAGACAAATTGCATCGTGGTAAAGTCTTAGATTGGGCAGTTGCATTCCGCCTCTTTCTTTTGCGTCTTGTAAAACTTTCATTTTCACTCGAGGCTTCTTGCCTGCCCAGACAAAGTCTGAAATTTTCCTTTGCCATTTTTCAAACTGCTTAGAGTCTCGAATAATTGGTATTGTCTGTAGCAAAAACATTACTCTTGGTAACACATTCATCTTAACTACTGCGATCCTTCCCAACCATGACAAATTCAATCTATTCCATTTGATCAAATCTCGCTCTGAGTCCATAATTTTTCATAATTGTTCTTGAATAGATCTATATTCTTTGCAGTCAGTTCAATTCCCAAATATTTCACCTTACTTGTTACTTCACAGTCTGTTATTTCCGTTAACAATTGTTTTTGCTTAGTCATATTTTTGCATAATATCTTTGACTTCTTTTTGTTGATATAGAACCCTGCCAAATCTCCAAACTCCTTGATCTTCCCTATTACTTTTGGCATGTTCTCCGTTGGATCTTCCACAATTAACATTATATCATCCGCAAATGCTCTAACCTTATATGAAAAGTCTTTTATTTTTATTCCACGAATTTCTTCATCTTGTCGTATTTGTATCATCAGAATCTCCAACACCAAAATGAACAACAGCGGAGACAACGGGCAACCTTGTCTTGTTCCTTTACCTATAGTCAATTTCTTAGTAACCTCATCATTCACCACAATTGCTGCATTCTGGTCTCTATATATTTCTTTCACGGCTCTTATGAACCTTTCTCCCATTTGTAGCTTTTCCATAGTGGCAAACATAAAGTCCCAGTTCAAATTGTCAAATGCTTTTTCAGCATCAACAAAGAAGAAACCAACCTCTTTATCACAACGCTTATCATAATACTCAATAGCATTTATAACTGTCCTTAAATTGTCTCTGATCTGTCTATTTGGCAAGAAACCGGCTTGTTCCTCCTCAATAACTTCCGAAAGCCATCCCATCACTCTTTCCGCCAGTATCTTCGCAAAGATTTTATAGTCATTATTGAGTAACGATATAGGTCTGTAATTTTTCACGTTGGTCAGGTCTTGCCCCTCTTTGGGGATCAGTGATATATTAGCTTCATTCCAAGTATCTGGGATCCGTTGATCCTTTAAAACACCATTGATCACCTCTTTTAGGAATGGTACCAGCTCATTGGCCATTACCTTATAAAATTTAGCTGTAAGTCCGTCTGGCCCTGGCGCCTTTCCCAGATTTGTTGACTGTATTGCCTTTCTTATTTCCTCGTCCGTTACTTCATTATTCAGTTTGTCTCTCCAAGCTTCCGAAATTACTGGTAACTTCATTTTCTCCAAATATGTCACTATTGCGTCTTTGTTCACCTCTTTCTTATTATACAATTTAGCATAAAATTTATAAAAGGCTCTACTAACGGCTGTCTGTTCCAAATGCGTTTTGTTATCTTCACAGATTTTATTTATTGTTTTCTTCTCCTTTCTCTTTTTTAATTGCCATGCCAAATATTTCCCAGGTTTATTAGCACCTTCAAACGCCTTCTGGTTCAGTCTTTTAAGATTCCACTCCAATTCTTTGTTGTTCATTGCTGTCAACTGCTCTTGAAGTATTTTAATGTCTTGATAAATTTTCTTTTTCGCTGGTCTTTTCTTTAACTGTACTTCTTTGGCTTTTATTTTCTCCATAATCTCCTGTCTCTTCTCCTCCTTCTTTTTTCTGGCTCTTCCGTTTAAGTCCATTAGTATGCCCCTAATTACTGCCTTGTAAGTATCCCAAACCTTATTGGTTGGTACTTCTCTGTTCATGTTGTATTGTATGAAGAAGTTTGTTTCTTTTCTCAACATTTCCATATTCTCTCCCTCTATTAGCAAGTCCTCATTTATTCTCCATCCTTTCCTTTTACTCCTTTTCCCCAACTTCCACATAATTGGATTATGATCTGAGCCAACCATCGGCATTATTTCCACCTCTTTAGTCCATATCGCTAAGTCTTTTGAGGCCCAGATCATATCAATTCTCGATAGTGTAGAATGTCTTGCGGAGAAAAACGTGAATTGTCTACTTTTAGGATTTTGTCTTCTCCATACATCTTCTAGGATTTCTTGTTGTATCAGTTCAAAAAACACCTTTGGTAATAGTCCTCTTTTCTTTTGTGCAGTTGTTGATTTTTTATCTAATTCCAAATCTGTCACTCCATTGAAATCTCCAGCAAGAATTATCTGGTCATATGAAAGTTCATCTAGTTGCTTCCTCAGGTCCTCAAAGAAGCTTTCTTTTGCTCCATTAGGAGCATAAATTCCAATTACCAGCACTCTCTTTAAGTTTCATATACATTCCACTGCTAAAAATCTGGCTTCCACATCTTTAATTACAAGCTTTGGCTGTAGCTCCTCCTTTATATACAGCACCACTCCTCTTTTTTTCTTGTTAGAGGCCGCTACAAAATCATCACCCAATTTTCTTGATTTTAAATACTTTACATCCTGTTTTCGAATATGAGTCTCTTGCAAGCATACAATATCACATTTTTGTTTTAATAGCCAGTGGAAAATGCTCTTTCTCTTGTTTGGTGAATTAAGTCCATTTACATTCCAAGATAAAACTTTACACTCCATAGCCATTATCTTATTGCTGGTAAGTCCTTTTCATTGTCCCTTATAAACCGCTCCATCTCTCGTTCAGATCTGATACGCTTTTTTACTCCTCCAAATTCAAAGGACACTCCTTCTGGTAATTCCCATCTGTACCTTATTTTCATGTCCTTCAAGATCTGGATTAAAGCTTTATATTTTTTCCGGTCTAGTAACACCGATCTGGGTATTTCCTTCATGATGATAATCGTCTTGCCATCAATTTCCAATGGATCTTGGAACTGTTTAGTCACAATCTTCTCTTTCATGTTTCGGGTCGTGAACTGCACAATCACGTCTCTTGGTAATTTCCTCTGGGTCGCAATTCTTGAATTTACACGGTATACCACATCTAGGATAGCCACAACTTCCTCCTCTTCCTTTCCCAGGTAATCAGCTAACACCTCAGTAATCTGTTCTTGTGCTGTCTTTCCTTCCACTTCCGGCAAACCGCGAAATCTCAGCTGCTTCTCCATGTGCTTGCTTTCCGCAACCGCCATTCTTCCCCTCATCAGCCTCATCTCTGCTTGTTGCGTGTCAGCTAAGTTCTCCACCGCGCCTTCCACTGCCTTAACTCTCTGCTGTGTTCCTTGCAACTCATTTTGCATTGTTTCCATACCTTTTTTCACTTCTAAAAGCTCACTTTTCACAGTCTGTTTAACCTCTTTAATCAGCTCCGGTTTCATGTCCTTGAGTTCTTTTATCACTTCTAAAAGTTTTTTATCCAAGTTCTCTATTGCCGATTGCCACTCTTTTTTCGACATCGTGGGGCTTGCTTTAGCTCGCTCCCACGAGTCGGCTCTCTTCCTTAACTCCGTGGCGTTAAATTCAATGTCCTTTTAATTTAAATGTCCCGGTCTTCTCAAACAAAAACTTTTTAGAAATCCAAAATGTCGGGCGTCTTTTCTCTATGGTTCCTCTATGATTTGTAATCCAAAATGGCTTACTTCCGCTTCCGCTGAAGCCGCGGTTCTTCCCCTTTCAAAGATGGTGATTCCCTTCTTCCTGCCCTCCGGCAGGGGCCGCTTCTCTCCAGCAACTCTATTGTTGTTACGCACTTCCTGTTTCCCGACTTCCCACAGCAGCTCTCGCGATGGTAAAGTTTTCTCACAGCTCCGTAACCGCAAGTATTCAAAACAATAGTCCTATTTCTCCAATAACTTCTTTAAACTTAGTCCTTTTTCTAATACAACTCTTGCCGAGTCTTCCCCTCCTTATAGTTAGTCTGTTGCAGTTTGAAAATCTACTTTTATTCTTCTTTACTTTTAACAATCTGTCCCGTATCAGAAGATAGTGATCTTTACCTTCTCATTCACTTTCCTTGGGTTGTAATCACTGTTTCAATCTTAGTTTCCCCTCCACTCTTCTCTCCCCTGTTGAAGCTTGGGTACGTAGGTCTTATGCCAACCGCATTGGCCCCGAAACTGCCGCAGAGATCTTTGCCGACCTGTCACAGGGTGGGACCTCAAGGGTCGGGGGGAGATCCGTTGCGCAGGACCCCCCTCGCCCGAGATCGACGCGCCCTGAGGTCTTGAGCGTACTTTGCCTGCTCTCCGCCTGAGAGCAGTTGGCCGCGGGCTAAATTTCCCCCGCTGGCCGCTTAAAACGGCAGTCTGGTCAGCTCCGCAAATGGAGCTGCGTCAGACCTCCATGAATCCCAAACCGGAAGTCCAAAAAAACCACTCACTTTCAAATGGTAGACTTAAAAGTTTAAAAAGGAAAAATCAAGAATAGTTTGTCAATTTAACCACTAGCCAACTGACAGAGTTCATTGTTATTGGTTTTTAGTGGGAGGGTTAGGACACAGCTCTGCTGGTTAGGCAGGGAATCCATTAGGGACTTTAGGTATTTTGAAGAGAGGTAGAGTTTGCGTGCTGTTCCTGTCAAAAACAGTTAAAAAGGGAGAAGCCTATCTATGTGTTATATGGGTTTGAGTGCTGTCCCTGTCAAAAACAGTTAAAAGTTAAAAGGCTTTCTGTTCCATGTTATAAGTCTGTATCAGTTAAACAAGAAACCTGCTTTGTAACTGTTATGCTTTTTCAGGCCCCAGCTCTCCAGTAATTTTGTTACTGTATACTGAGAGGGCTGGGGAAAAAAGGAAATTAAAGAAGCAACCAAGCCACTCATATCACTGAAACAAACCTGTTTCTTAGGTGTTTTAATGAAGCCTACTATGTGGGTTCCTTCAAGCTTATAATCTTCTCAGAATGGACCAAGTGAATGGCAGATAGCAACCTGAGTCCAGGTATTGCTCTCACTGAGGACTAGAAGACTAAAGGCTTTTCCTCACAGGTTTTTTTTTATCAGTTCTGGTCCCATACAGCTTCGATGTGTTCCCTGAGTTCTGTACACACGATTAAAATACCTCTGTTCAGTCTTCAAATGGCTTCTCACCTCTTCTCAAATTCTGCTCAATAAAAGGCTGCATCTGTTACAAAATTGATTCCCCCCCTGGGTTTTCTGAGGTTTTTATCCCTGCTCATATAACCTGACTTTTTTTTAAATAATGAAATTAAAAAAAATCCTTCTTGAACAGCAGAAATGTTTGCTGTGCCATCCCTAAGGACAGGGATTCGTAAGGCAGGAAAAAACCACGCTGACGCTTGTTTTTGGAGAAATATTGGCCACAACTTTATTGGTTACAGAGTTAAAGAGCTATGGCTGCGTAAGGGCATGGATCCCAGCATCGGCAGGCCCGCCTGCCCACCGATGACTCCTCACCCTTGCAGCACACCTGCTGCAGGGGGAAAACCACAGGATGACAGTTAAGGGAGTCACACTGGGCGGTCACCTCTGCGTGGCTCCCCCGTCACCTGGACGCAGGCCTGTTCTGTCAGCCCCCCGAGTTGGGCTTCCCACTGCAAAGCCTGGTCCAAGATCCCTTATGGGGATCCCCCTCTATGGGGAAACAGTGCCAGCAGGCCCTGTTTTACCCAACGGGATCGGTGCCCTACGCACAAACCGCCCACCAAAAGTTGTGACGAGAAACGCTGCTAGTTTCAGAAACTCAACCATTATCATAACTGAAGCTAACAAATGACTGTACTCTAACCGTTCATATACTAACATCAGCATACCAAACACAACTTCCAAAGAATGCATACACCCCAACTGTAGATCAAGCGGAGGGTGGGTGGGGATCGCTGTTCCAATTCCAACTGTGCAATGGAGGCCCGGCCCAGCCCTAAGTCTCCAGAGGGAGGACCTGGGTGAAGCCCTCCCCTCTCAGGTCAGGCATTGCCAGGCTCCCTCTGATAGGTTTCCTCCGGGCCGGCCAGCAGCCCTGATTGGCCGGCGGGGCTGCTGGACTACAATGCCCAGCATGCTTTGGGGCTGGGCTTTGATGCTGGGCTGGCCGAGATGCTGGCCTGCCTTTTCTCCCTGCCCCGAGCGGCTCCAGCAAACGCCGACATGGGTAAGTCCCCGCCGTATGCTTTCTTTAGTGTTTCACGTGCTTCTTTATCCTCCTGCATCCTGATTGGTTGAACAGCAATATGTAACTACACCCTCCTCCCTTTTTCTTTCTCAACCACTCTTGGCCCTTATCCTTTAAAAAAATAATAAAATGTTGTTATTGTTTGCTATTGTTGTCTGTGCATATTAACCTCAACAGTAACCTCAAAAGTAAATCACCTTCTCACCAAAGCAAGCTATTTAGGATGACATGCTGTGCAGGAGTCTCTGTTTTTCCTGTATTTTTTAGTCTAGTGCCCCCCACACTAATTTTTGTTTTTTTTAAAAAACAACAACATTGCAACATTTACTGTTTAAAAACAAAAGAACAAAAACAAAGAACTCTTGCAACACTGGGGGGCGGGGGAAGAACACTGCAATGGCCAGGGCTCATTTCGAGGGGGAATGCACAGGAATGCAGTTCCGGCAGTTCCCTAAAGAGGTCACATGTCAGGTGGCCCCACCCACCTGACTGTCGACCATTTTGGGCCCGTTTTGGCCTGGATTGGGGCCAAAACGGCCCGGATCAGGCCTCTGATGGGTGATGGATCACTCTCCCGCTCATCAGAGGCCCGATCCAGACCATTTTGAGTGGCTTTTCAGCCATTTTCAGCTCCTTTTTGCCATTTTGGGCCAAATTTCGGCCCTGAATGGCCAGGATTGGGTCCAAAACAGCCGGAATAGGTGATGTCAGGGTGTGTGGCATATGCAAATCAGTTATACTAATGACACACTTCCGGCGATGGCAAGAGGCATGGCATATGCTAATGAGTTCCTCCAGCTCTTTTTCTACGAAATGACCCCTGGCAATGGCTAACGGAAGAACTCGGTAGAGAGCCCTGAATCCCACGTAATATTTTAAAATTTCCCTCTAGAATGCCTCTGCCAATCAACACACAGAACTTTTGTTAAATTTGGAGCTCAAATAACACTATCCAATCATTGGTGGGCAAGTACAAGAGTGAGGTAGAGGTTAACCACAACCTCCCAGTGTCCAAACATTGCAATGTTATAGTGTTCAAACAAACAAACAAACAAAAAAACCCTGACAAAACCTCTGGCATCATCTTCACGTAGAAAGCTCATTGCAGAAATGGTGTTTTTGTAAGTGCTGAAATGAAAGTCAGACACTACTACGGTTTGACTCCTTCAAGCGAATCCAATCCTTGTGGGATGAATACACAGAAAACCTGGTGTAAGTGAGCATGGAAAAGCCCTAGGTAGTCTTGGAAGCTTCAATTTAAAAACATTAAAAGTATATAAAAATAAATTTTTATAGCTTCAAGATCTGGAGATGGGGTGTTGGTCCACCTCTCATCTCTTCTTTCATCAATTGCTTAGTTAGCAAGGGACTCAAAGAATAGCCTCTGGAAAAGAACTCAGTCATGCAGGCTCATATAGAAGAATGTGGTACTTCATTTACTCTGCTCACAACTTGTTTAGGGCATTAAACATCAATGTTAGTATCATGAATGGAATCCAAAAACAATATGATTGATACCAGGTTTCATTTTGTACTTCAAATACAACATTAATTACCAGTTTCTACATTGTCTTTAAAAAGAACCCCTAACAGAATGCATCACAGTATTGTAACTTAGTTGTTACAGGAGGATGGATAACAGTGGCAAAGTTATATCAGTTTAGGAAGGATCCAAATTCTTCTCACTATAAGAAAGGGTAACCTTTCTGCACTGTGTATTTTATTAGGTATAGATGTGGAAGGCATAATCGATGTACCTCTGAACTGGCAATATTGCATAATCTCATATTATTTAGCTGGTACTGCTCTTGTTCAAATAAATAACTATTATTAATGAATCATTGAAATGGCTCAGCAAATACTATTTTCCATTGAAATTCATTTAATGCAGATAAACCCAACATGTCAACAGATAGCTTGAGCCAATAGATTTTTTCAGTATTTGTGTCTGAGATTATTATTGCAGAACACTGAAATACAGTTTAAACTAGAAGTTTTATCAGCATAAAACAATGGATTATTCATTTCAATCCATCAAGTATTTTAGGTAAAGTTGATAAATAGCAAATAATGTCTGTCTTGTTCACATGGACAATCCTTGCAGGAAAGTCCTGTCATGACGAAGAGGGAGGAAAAGAAATTCTGTTTCTTCTTCTTGACATATTGGTTGCACTTTGCATTTCACCTCCCTACACTTAGAGATGAAACCTATTACTTATGCCTTGTGTGCTTAAATGGAAGATCAATTTTTTGCTTCTCCTTTTGGGCACATCAGCAAGACCCATAAAATATTAATGATGAAAGCTTTGAGAATTACTTAGGGCTTCAGCTATACGCTTCTTTCATCAGGTTGAAAGCTTCTTCATTTTAACTTTATTTTTATATACACAAGATTGCTTACAGAAATGCTGCTAAAAATTAGAAGAGGTTTTTCTTTATGTACTGATGATTATTTAAAAGGTGTGAATGTCAGATTGAAAAAAATAAAGAGGATGGAGGGGATCAGAATTCTAGACAGGGAGGATAGTGAGGCTACTGATCCAGTCTCCCTTCCTAGAACACCTGAAAATGCCTGGAGTGCTGATCTTCCATCTTACGACTTTTTGAAACATAAAATCCTGGATATATATTAGCAACATCCTCTTTTCTTCTCTGTTATTGGTCCAGGGAAACATCATGAGTCACTGTTCATTGTTCACTGTTATTAATAAATAGAATTTTCTTGAGTCCAATTAATTCTATTTCTAATGCATTTATGAATATCTGTAACAGCATGTTTGCCAAGTGTTACACAAACTGACTGGTATATAGAGAAGCCTTCATGATTTGAATTTACCACAACTTCAATGTGTATTCTTGTTTATCATAATAGTAACGAACCAGCAAAGAACATCTGAATATGAATTATACTGAGTATGGCCATTAGTCTCTCAAGGTCTGCACTGTCTACTCTGTCTGGCCATAGCTCAATAAAGTCTCAGATATAAGTTTTCCATATCAGCTACCCCTTGGTCCTTTTCACTGCCAGAAGTTGATTTGGGGACCTACTGCATGTGAAGAGGCCTTGGATCAGTGGTAGGGCATCTGTTTGGCATGCAGTGAGTCCCAACCCAAGTGTAATCTTTTGAATCTGCAATTAAAAGCGCAGTTTATAGGTGATGTGAAAGACCCTGGGGACCCTGCCAGTCAAAGTAGACCATAAAGACATTGATTGAGCAGGGGCCTAATTCAGTGCAAGACAGCTTCATGTGTTCCTGTGTTCAGACTAGGTGATCTATTGCTTTGCCACAGCCCCTCCTCTAAGATCACATAAGATAATAAAATAATAATAACATTCGATTTATATACTGCCCTTCAGGACAACTTAATGCCCACTCAGAGGGGTTTACAAAGTGTTATTATTATCCCACAACAATCACCCTGTGAGGTGGGTGGGGCTGAGAGAGTTCCAGAGAACTGTGACTCACCCAAGGTCACCCAGCTGGCTTCGTGGAGGAGTGGGGAATCAAACCCGGCTCTCCAGATTAGAGTCCTGCACTCTTAACCACTACACCAAACTGGCTCAAGAAATCTGGCTCAAGAAGTATAAGGTAAAGGTAGTCCCCTGTGTAAGCACCGAGTCATTACTGACCCATGGGGGGACATTGCATCACAACTAGACATGGGCACAATCTGAATTACGATTTCAAAAAGTCCCCAATTTTGGTGTTTGCTCCATCGTGACTCAACTAATCGGTTCTGTCCACGGCAACCGATCCAGCACTCGGGAGTTTGCTTGTTCGGGACTTGATCGAATATATCGGTTTCTGTTTGGAATTGCAGACACTCAGGCACCAGTAATTAATTCCCGGGGCAACAGAGTCAGGGGGGGAATGAGCTGTGTTTGCCCTCCTTCTGTCGCCCTCAAAACACGAATGGAAGCCCAGCTTTCCTTGATTAGCAGGCTTCCTTCCAACCATGTAGCAACAACCCAGGGGAGGGAGGGGGAAGGGGGTGGGCACAAAGGAAAGGCAAAAGGCAGCGTGGGAGGCTGCCTGCTCCGTTCACCTTTCCCCAGGACAAGGGGCGTGTGAGCAAGCCAGCTGCCCCTTGTCCAGGGGAAAGGCAAAAGGCAGTGTGGGAGGCCACCCGCGCCATTCGTCTTTCCCCAGGACAAGGGGGGGATGTACTAAAACGAATGACAGGATTGCCTATTGAAAGTAATGGGAGAGGCTTGAATGCCCGATGGAAATAATGGGAACCTGGAATGCCTATTGACTTGCATGGGCTCCATTGAAACACATTAGAGCAAAAAAAAAAAAAGGTGCAAAGAAAACGTGGAAGGGATTTTGAAGGAAACTCTCTGGGCCCAGATAGACTGTTCTGGGACTGGATTGACAGGGCCCTGAGTTTGATGACAGCCCCTGGGTGTGACAGAAGGGGTCTGGGACTGGAATGACAGGCCCCACGCTGGAATGACGGCCCCTGGGTCTGTCAGAAGGGCTCTGAGACTGGAATGATGGTCCCTGGGTGACAGTCAGGGGCCTGTCATTCCAGTCCCAGAGCCCTTCTGGCAGACCCAGGGGCCGTCATTCCAGGTAGGGGCCAGTCATTCCAGTCCCAGACCCCTTCTGTCACACTTAGAGGTCGTCATTCCTGTCAGGGGCCTGTCATTCCAGTCCCAGACCCTTTCTGTTACACTTAGGGGTCGTCATTCCAGTCAGGGGCCTGTCATTCCTGTCCCAGAGCCCATCTGAGACACCCAAGGGCCCTCATTCCAGGTAGGGGCCTGTGATTCCAGTCCCAGAGCCCTTCTGAGACACCCAGGGGCCATCATTGCACTCAGGGGCCTGTCAATCCAGTCCCAGAACAGTCTATCTGGGCCCAGAGAGTTTCCTTCAAAATCCATTCCACGTTTTCTTTGCACCTTTTTTTTTGTTCTAATGTGTGTCAATGGAGCCCATGCAAGTTTATGGGCATTCCAGGTTCTCATTATTTCCAATGGGCATTCAAGCCTCTCCCATTATTTTCAATGGGCAATTCTGTCATTCGTTTTAGTACATCCCACAAGGGGCGCGTGGGAAAGCCAGCCGCCCCTTGTCCTGGGGAAAGGCAAAAGGCAGCGCGGGAGGCTGGGAGGCTGCCTGCGCCATTTGCCTTTCCCCAGGACAAGGGGCGTGTGGGCAAGCTGGCCGCCCCTTGTCTTGCGGGGCAGGTGAACGGCATGGGCAGCCTCCGAGCCACTCGCGCTGCTGCCAGCTCCGCAGCTCACTGGGACAGCCGGCTTGCTGCGTGGGTGGGAGCGACTCAGGAACGTGAGCGCAACAGCCTGACTACGGTTGCTCTGGGCGCTGGCCTCCCCGATTTCTGATTTTGGATCCGATTTTGGACCGGAAACGAGACTTGATCGGTTAGAATCGGGTACCTGCATTCACCGGTGCCAAAGAATCACAATCAGCTAAATCTGGATTATTTTTTTGATCGTGCCCATGTCTAATCACAACATTTTCTTGGCAGACTTTTACAGAGTGGTTTGCCACTGCCTTCCCCAGTCATCTACACTTTATCCCCAGGAACCTGGGTACTCATTTTACTGACCTCAGATGAATGTAAGGCTGAGGGCCAAGCTACACATGACGAATGACACTTGAACGGCAAGTGGATTGAGTGGAGGGCAAGTGAACAGGGAGAAATACACTTGCTGTTCAAGTGTCATTCGTCATGTGTAGCTTGGCCCTGAGTCAACCTTGAGCCAGCTACCTGAACCCAGCTTCTGCCAGGATCGAACTCAGGTCGTGAGCAGAGCTTGGACTGCAGTACTGCAGCTTACCACTCTGTGCCAGCCTTTTAAATACTTCACCACAATCCTGTTAGGTATGTTAGACTGAGAATGTGTGACTGGCTCAAGGTCATCTAGCCAGCTTCCATGGCAGAGTGGGGATTCTTAACTGGGTTTTCCAGATAATAGTCTGATACTCTAACCACTACACCATGCTGGCTTTAAGTTAAATGACTAATTAAAGTTAATTTTAGTCCAATTTGTGTTCTTATTATGTGGCTAATCCAAAGAAACCAACTCAAAGAGAAGAGAAATGAGAGATGAGTTGCCCAAAAACAGACCAGTAGATGTAGAGAGAACAAGAAAGGCTTTTAGATAAGAAGGCAGGAATCCCTATCCAAATCAGAATGCTATAGGAGGATGGCTGATGGTAGGATTGATTGAGTGAAAACACTGAATGGAGGATCTTAGAGACAGGAGCAGATGAGAAGGTGTGAAGGGTTAAATTTGGACAGCGAAGCAGAATGGAAGAAAGAAAAACTCCATCTGGCCTGAAGAAGAAGTCTGGTGACTTCATAGTGATGGAAGAAGATTAGGGAGAAGAATTAACTACAAGGGAAGAAGGATTCCTGTCGTTTCCTGTCAGGAGGAAATGATAATTTGGGAGCACAACCAGCTACAAAAAATAGAGCGGGCTAGAACAGGGTATAAGAGGCCTCCAGAACTCAAGCAGAGGAGGAGACAGGAGGAGCTGGGGGCCAGACTCTGTAAGGTATAGAGAAGCAGCAAGGATATGGGTGAAGTAACCCTATCCCCCTGCCTTTTCACATTTGAGGCATGTGAGGAGACCCTGAGGGGGGAGGGGTGAATCAGTAGGACAGTGAACAGCCACCAGGAGGCTTCAATACACTAGTATGGATGACTTCAACTGAAACAGATTTGTCGGCATAGGTCATGGTTAATGAATAAAATGTCATGTTTAGGGTCAGGGTGCCTCCAAATATCAGATGTAGTGGATAGGCTCTGCCTTGAGTCCTGCTTGAGGACTTCTCAGAGGCGTCTCGCCATTGTGAAAAGCAGATTGTTGAACTAGGTAAAATTTCAGTCTGATTCTTCAGGCTTTGCCTTGTGCTCTATGATGGAAGTAATATCTTGATTTTACCAAAAATATTACACAGAGAAAGCGTACATTTAATAAGGATGAATGTCTATGTTATCATTCCACTGCAATAGCTGAATGTGTCTTTTGATGCCAATAGGGATAGTCATCCAGGGCCCACTAGTAATTACAGACAACTAGTTACAGGTGACAAGAGGCAGATCATGGTCTTTATAGGGAGCCTCATCCTGACATTTGGTTCTGCCTTTACTGTCTTCAATGACCTTTTTGTTAAGCAACTTTTGGTTAAATGCTTTTACCATTTCTGCCAACTTTAAGGAATGAATATGATATTTTCTGCCAACTATAAAACATTTTGGAACATTATTCCCTAAATTATCATCTGCATACCAATACAGACTGTATTTTATGTAAGGTTTTATAGATGATATGTTTCTCCTTTCATTTTAAATACAGTTATTTGGGGGTAGTTCAAGAAATTTTGCTCTTTTCCAGCCCTCCCCTGTGCTATTCCACTATCAGCCCAAGGCAGGCTAAAGATACAGTCATCTTGCACCCAATCGAGGTGGTGGCAGATGCAGGGGTAGAGGCGAACACACCTCCACTTACTATCTCCATTGAGTGCAAGAAAAAGCAGCTGTCTTATGTTGAATCCAGAAGCTGAGGAGGGGAGCTGTGTGCCTTCTTCTCTACTGCAGTGTTCCAGCCAATTTGGTGCCTGTCTCGTGCTTCACTTAGAGCCAAGCTACAAGCGACACCTGACACAGGTTGGACACTTGTCAGCTTCCCTCAAGTTTTGATGGGAAATGTAGGCATCCTGGTCTTACAGCTGTAATGGAGAGCCAAGCTGTAAAACCAGGACGCCTACATTTCCCATCAAAACTTGAGGGAAGCTGACAAGTGTCCAACCTGTGTCAGGCATCACTTGTAGTTTGGCTCTCAGGCAGTGCACTGGCTCTGCAATCAACAGTGTAGGATTAGCATATTACATTTTGTGGACGTAGCAGAAGTATCTCTGTACATCTAATGCAATGTGGAAAAATAGGCACAGAATATTCTATAATTCTTTTTCTGAAATATATTATTCTTGTAAATGTACAGGTGCCATGTTTTTACCCTAAAATTTGGCCAGGAAAGAGAGATCCATTACAAACTTCCCAGCACATTTTATTTTCAGACAGTTCTGCTAGGTCAGGGCTTATCCATTTCAGGTGTCTTCTATGGAAGCACGGGTCACAATGGCAGCTTTTTGTGCAAGAATAATATCCATCTTGAGCAACTGGCATAATTTATAATGGTAGGTTTTTGCTATGCTGACAATGTAAAAACTCACAGCCTACCCTTTCCAGGCAAGTAAAAGTAATGTTCTATCTAGAGGCCAGTTTTGCTGTATTATTCTTTCTTCCCAAAGGAATGATTGGAGAATATGCCTGAGAAATCTTATGTAACAATGCAAAGGTTTGGAAGCATTGGACATGTTTCAAACAAGATCAGTCTATATAAAAGGAAACTTAAGCTTGCTAAGCCCAGATACTTCTTAGCCAGGAATGTCTGGAACTACTGATATCCTGAGAAAACTTCACCAGCCTTATTAAAATGTCTTGTTTTCTTCTCTCTAAAATTAAAAGATGTTTCTTCTAAGCAACAGCTGCCAATTAATCCTAATCAGGACTTTTTCTGGGAAAAGAAGTGGTGGAACTCAGTGGATTGCCTTAGGAGAAAATGGTCACATGGCTGGAGGCCCCGCCCCCTGATCTCCAGACAGAGGGGAGTTTAGATTGTCCTCTGTGCCGCTAAGCACTCTGTTCCACCGTGTTCCAGCTGAAAAAAAGCCCTGGTCCTAATTCTTATCAGCTTTGCATATTTTTAAGGCAAGCCCTCTATATGTGCATCCAAGATTCCCAAAAACACATTCTGAGCTGGTAAAAAGGCTTTTCTTGAGAACTGTCAGCAAGATCTTACAATTTTCTGAAAGTTTGAGAAGGTTACAAATTGGTTGCTATCTCCCATCGTTATTAGTAGTCCAAGGTTTTCCCCACCATCCTTTGTTACAGGGTAGAAAATATTATAATTAGTTATAAAATATTATAATTAGTTCTGCCACCATTTCAAAAACTTGCAAATTATGGAGCCAGTCATGATAACAGTTTTGGAACAACAACAGTCCTTTTGCCCCCCTAGTCGGAATGAGAGTCAGACACAAAGGTTTGGGTAAAATGGGCCGCTTTATTAAATGAAACAGCAAAGCAACAATTACGGCAAGGAGCCTAACTAGCGGTACAGGTCAGGCCCTGGGGTCATTCACTGGGACCCTGCCCTGCCCTGTCTGGGCGAGCACCCGCTGCCACCGGGTGCGATCCATCCATGAATGGCTGCAACCCGTCCTGGCCAGGCGGAGTGTATCGCCCCTGGAGAGCTCCCCCACCCGGCCGCATGGCAGCGGGGGGAGACTGGCTTGTCCAGGGGTTCCCCACCCAAGGGCGTCTGACCTCGCAGCTGGGCCGAACGGCAGCCTGCTGCTCCTGAAAGACCCCTGTTCCCCACCAATGGGGAGGTGCCAAGGGTGCTCACCGGCCCGCCACATATAAAACCCTAACTAAATCCTGCACCCATGGCAGTAAACAAGGTCCACCCCTACATTACCACACTACACCTCTTACCCAGTGCGAGGTAGGTGAAAAAACTCACAACCCAAGGCCAATCAGGGCAGGGAGACAAAAAAAATCCTACCTGGCCCTGTAAAATAGCGACCGGCTAATCCCGCACTGAAGTAGGGTGAGGAGGGTGGGCCGAGCACGAGGCGAGACTGCGCTGTAGGAGGGCGGAACGGCAGCCTGTTGCCTAGAAGCTCCGCCCCCCTTAGCTAAGCCCAGTAAGCAGGGCTGATCCACTCTGGCTTCATCCAGCCAGGGAGGCAAATGACTGCCCCCAGCCCAAGGGGCTTAAGCCCCTGGCTGGGATGGCAGTATTGCCCCCCTAGTCGGAATGAGAGTCAGACACAAAGGTTTGGGTAAAATGGGCCGCTTTATTAAATGAAACAGCAAAGCAACAATTACGGCAAGGAGCCTAACTAGCGGTACAGGTCAGGCCCTGGGGTCATTCACTGGGACCCCGCCCTGCCCTGTCTGGGCGAGCACCCGCTGCCACTGGGTGCGATCCATCCATGAATGGCTGCAACCCGTCCTGGCCAGGTGGAGTGTATCGCCCCTGGAGAGCTCCCCCACCCGGCTGCACAGCAGCGGGGGGAGACTGGCTTGTCCAGGGGTTCCCCACCCAAGGGCGTCTGACCTCGCAGCTGGGCCGAACGGCAGCCTGCTGCTCCTGAAAGACCCCTGTTCCCCACCAATGGGGAGGTGCCAAGGGTGCTCACCGGCCCGCCACATATAAAACCCTAACTAAATCCTGCCACCGCAGAGGCCAAGCCTCTGCTTAGGCCTCAGCACCCCACAAATGGCTTAAAGCCAACCTGAGCCCTTGCCGTAGATCATCCAAGAAAATGCTGTTGCCTCTGTAAGAGAGGTGCACGCCATCCCCTCTGTAGAGGGCAACAGACTCGGCCCGAATCTGCGGATGGGGCAAATAAATCCCCAACCCCCCCCATCATAATTTTAAACAGGGCTCTGTTGGCCATTCGCCTAGCCCTTTCAATTGCTCTGTGGTCCAATGCCTCCCGCCACACCCAGCGTGGAAGCATGGCTGACCAGAATATCAGGACACCGGGCCATCTCTTCCTGATCTCCAGGAAGTCGTCCCGCGCCTGCCAAGAGAGGGCTACCCCTTTCATGAGCCCCAGATCATTGCCCCCTAAGTGAACTACCAGAATATGAGGAGGAGGGGCGGACCTCCCCTCAAACAAGAGTGGCAGCAGCCCCGCCCAACGTAGGCCTCTCCTGCCCTGCCACTCGATGGTAGCCCACCGGCTGAGGCCAAGATGGGACCCGATCCAGGACCTTCTCGCTTGGTGCGCCGCCCAGAAGATCATACTGTGGCCACAGATGAGGATCCGTACCCTCTCATGACGTACCACAGCACCTGCAAAAAAGCAAATCAACATGATTTACCGCGTCCAAGCGGCCTGACGTATGACGCATAAGCTCCTGAACGCCAACGGCCTACTTTCTGGATGTCAGGCCCCGAGAAACCCATGGCAGCGGCAGTGGATGCCGCCCCAATGCGGAAAGAGTGGGTCCCAAATTTGACCCCTTCCAGACCTAACTTGTGAAGGGCCCTACCCGTGACTGCCCAAAATTGGTATCTCGTCAACGGGGCGCCATCACTGTGGCAGAAAAGAACCCTGGAGTGGTCACCCCGAACCTCCAAATAGCACCGCAAGGCTGCTATGGGACACAATTCGGAGATAGAACACCGGCCAAGGGCCAGGTCCACCCCTTTTTGCTGCTGGTCCGTCTTGGACCGTCTGATCCTAATGATCAGCTGGTCCTTCACAAATTTAACATCTGCTACCATAAGGGCATGGCCAGAGTTGTCCCTAAGGGACTGCTGGACCAGCTCACTTACTCGAAGAGCGCCAAAGAACGCAAGTAACGAGGCAGCGTGAAACAGCCGCTCCTCAAAAGGAGAGCTGCAGACCTGCAGCCATACAGCCTGCAATCCTTGCAGGATGCCAGGTGAGATCGGTTGTCTATCATCCCTGGGAGCGGCAGACTCCCGTGACCACCCTTCCAGCATCTTCCGAATGCGGAAGTCGCCCGTGGTATCCGAAAACCCTCGGGCCTTCGCAGCAAACGCTAGGGCCGCAATCTGGCTGCGAATATATTTAACACTGTGCCCCTTACGTCTTTGAGCCACGCAAAATTGCGCCAAATGCTCGACTGGAAGGGGCCAAACCCGGCGGAGGCCGGCAGCCTGCCTGAAGGTATCAAAATTCCTTACCACCCTGTCGTATGCCCTACCAGTGCTGGGGGCAATGGCTAACTGGATGGCCCTGGAAGCTTCCACCTGCCAATCGTCCACAGCTCCTGCGGCACCAGAGCTGGCACCAAATCGGCCTCAGGGGCAAGCTGTCGAAACCGGTCCATCTGCAGACGAGACAATGCGTCTGCCACCTCATTGTTTACACCAGGTATGTGCCTGGCTGAAAACAATATATTAAGGTGCAAGCACCTCAAGGTAAAGGCGCGGACCAAAGTCATGACCCGGGGCGATTTAGACGAATGGGAGTTCACCACTTGAACCACTGCCATGTTATCGCACCAGAAGTGCACGGAGTGGCTGGCGAGCTCCTCCCCCCAAAGATAAACCGCCACCAAGATTGGGAAGAACTCCAGGTAGGTTAGATCCCTACACCGCCCGTCAGCAACCCAATCCTCGGGCCAAGTGGTGGCACACCAGTGCCGCCTAAAATAAATCCCAAGACCTACGGACCCAGAAGCATCCGAAGACACTTGTAGCTCCCCTTCTAAAAGGAGCTCCTGTCTCCAAAAGGACACCCCATTAAAACCCTGCAAAAATTGAAGCCAGACCCCTAGGTCCTCACGCATGCCCTCTGACAGGCGCATCTTATGGTGAGGGAGGCGAAGAGTCCCCATGGCGTCACAGAGACGCTGCAAAAAGGCTCTACCTGGGGCCACCGCCTTACAGGCAAAGTTAAGGTGGCCCACTACCTGCTGGAGCTCTAGCAAGGAAACCTTGCACTTCCCCAGCATGGCATGCAATCGCGCCTTCAGATTTACTAGCTTCTCAACTGGAAGCCTAGAAGTCTGTTCCACCGTGTCTAACTCAATGCCCAAGAAGGTCAGGACAGTCGATGGGCCTTTTGTTTTCTCGTGCGCCAGAGGAACGCCTAGCTCCTCCGTTAGGCTGATGAAGTCAGCCAAAAGGCGCGCACACTGACCCGTCCCCGGGGGCCCAACCAGGATAAAGTCATCCAAATAGTGGGCGGAGTCACGGCAGCGCTGCCTATGACGTAATGCCCACTCTAGAAAGGTGCTAAAGCGCTCAAATACTGCGCAGGAGATAGAGCACCCCATGGGAAGGGCCCTGTCCATATAGTATTGACCCTCAAAGGCAAACCCGAGGAGCTCAAAGTCCTCTGGATGCACGGGGAGAAGACGGAATGCAGACTTGATGTCGCATTTCGCCATCTCAGCTCCCCGGCCACAATGCCTGACCACCTTAACAGCTTGGTCAAATGATGTGTAACGCACTGAGCACAAGTGCTCAGGTATCGCGTCATTGACAGACCCGCCCCTGGGGTAAGACAAATGATGAATTAGCCGGAATTCACCAGGAGCCTTTTTAGGGACTACCCCCAAGGGGGAAACCCTCAATTTGGGCACGGGAGGGGCAGGAAAAGGGCCTAAAACCCGTCCCTCCCTACATTCCCTTGCAATTTTGTCCCTAACTACGTCCTCCATGCCTGCCACGGAACGTAGGTTGGCAGACATAAAGGAAGATCGCGGCCCCTGAAACGGAATGCGGAAACCCAACAAAAAACCATCTAACAAAAATTGGGCATCAGCCCGTCTGGGGTAATCCGCCAACATGGCTTCAAGTACCTTCACCTTTATGGGGCTGGGGCCCTTTTCCAGGGCCCTGTTGCCCCCCAAATCCGCCCCCTTTCTTATTGAAGGGTTTCTGTTTCTTACAAGCTGTAAGGGCGTGAGGCCCCCACCAGACGGGGCACTCATGGCCATAGCGGCAGTTCTTCCTGCTGCAGGACCCCCGCGAAGTAAACTCAAAACAGAGCAGTCGGGGCTGAACCGACTGCCCCGCGAATGCGCGGGGGCCAGAACTAGCAGCAACGGGACCCGGCAGTCCAGACCCTAATCGCTGCACCATGTGGCCGCTATCCGACCGTTCCCCCGAACCAAATTTAGTTGGGGTCATGACCTGGATCCAGAGGTGATGGTGCACCTGGTCCCATGGCAATGACGGGTTAAGGGCCGCCTTCATTCTAAATTCTTCATCGTACTGCAGCCATGCTGCACCGCTGAAGTCCATATATGCCCTGTACACTATGTCCATATACTGAAAGAGCGGGGCGGCTCTCCCAGGCTGGACCCTAGCAATCACACCCGCATAGATTAGAAAACCAGTTGGCCCAGATCCTATCGATCTTACGGCGCTTAAGGCGCTCCTTGTCTCTGTCTTCCAGCTCATCTTTATCCTTCTTCTCCAGGTCCCTGAAGAGGAGGGTAAAGACGTCTACATATTCCCCCCGCAATATCCTCTCCCGCATCGCGGGAGTAAGGTGATCGCCTAAAGGCATAGCCGTATCCCCCATAGGTAAGGCCCGGTAGGGCACTGCCCCATAATTGCTCCAAGGCAATCCTAAATTACCACCACATGGGGGGACCGGACCCATGCCCCCGGCCGCCTGAACAGGTGAGCTAAGCCAGCCAGACGTCCCAGTCATCTGACTAGTCCCCGGCGACTGGAAACATTGTGCCCAATCATATGGCCTATGAGCGTCATGTGTGCAACTGTGTTGTGCTGTGTAAGCATTACGTTGAGGTGCCTGGGACCCCAGTGTGTAAACGCCCTGTTGTGTTGTGTAAGCATTATGCTGAGGCGCCTGAGACCCCTGTGTCCAAGGCCAGGAAGGAGCCTGGTGAGGCCAGACGCACTTACCCTCCACTTCAGGCGGCTGCACAACCAGAGCCAACTGTCCCGCCTCTGCTGGCCAAATGCCCTCGATCTCTGCCGCTGCTGTCCCTACTACATCCTCATCCACAACCGGCCCGTCGGCTGCAGTCTCCGGCGCCGCCGCAGCACCATCAGAAGTTCCCTCCAGGGCAGATAAACGAGAGAGAATATCAGCCATGGACGACGGTCGCGAAGCCGCCCGTACAGGCCTCTTACCTGCACGCCCTACACCCCCAATGAGGGAAGTCTAGCGTGTTCCAGGGCAGCAATTCTAGCCAAAACGTCACGCCGCAGCGGTACCTCCCCCTCCTCATCAGATGACAATGCCACTGCTGGCCGTTTGGGAGGGCGCGGCGTGGGCTGTTTTCCCTTGCTGGTACCCGACCCCTTCTTTGGGCCTATCCTACCAGGAGCACACAGCGATAAGACTTCCAAGGAGGCAGTGAGGAGAGCCTAGCTGCCGCCGCCTGCTCTTCCTACAAAATGGCCAATACCCCTTAGGCTACCTAAAATGGCCACTGCAACAAACACGCAGCGGGGCCGCATCAAAATGGCCGCCCGTTATGAACTCACAGGCACCAACCCTTCCTATGCGCCCTGCAAGCGCTAAGTGGACGGCGCGCCGAAGTCACGGGCGCAAACGGCAAAGCCCCAGTGCCTGGCTGCACCCCCCAGCAAGGAACAGTTTGCCCAGGCGCGCCGTAAAGGGGCGGGAGCCGTGCGGGGAACAGCCAGCCGGGAAACGGCCGCAAAGCCCGCCCCCCAGGAGCGGCGATGAAGGCCGCTCTGGAGGGCCGTAAACGGGCGGGAAACGGCCCGTAAACGGGCGGGAACCACCGCAAAATCAGCCTGGAAGGGCCGAGGAAACGGCCACAAGGCTCACCCACCCGGGAGCCGCAATGAAGGCCGCTTTTGGGGCCGTAAACGGGTAGGAAACGGCCAGTAAAGGGGGCGGGGAACCGGCGGAAAAAGCGGCCTGTGATGGCCGAGGAAACGGCCGCAAGGCTCACCCGCCCCGGAGCGGCGATGAAGCCGCCCTAGGGGCCGAAATGGGCAGGAAACAGCCAGTAAAGGGGTGGGAAACCGGCCGCAAAATCGGCCTGCGATGGCCGAGGAACGGCCGCAAGGCTCACCCGCCCCGGAGCGGCGATGAAGGCCGCTCTATGGGCCGTAAACGGGCAGGAATGGCCCAAAAACGGTCGGGAAACTGGCCACAAGATCGGCCCGGAACGGCCAAGGAAACGGCCGCAAGGGTCACCCACCCAGGAGCGCCCAGGGGGGGTAAGGGCTAGGCCCTTCACAAACCAAACTCGGGCAGTAGCTGGCGTCCCTGGGGCCTCGTGCCGGCAGAGCAGAACAAGGTCTTCCTCCAGCCGAGCACGAGGCGAGACTGCGCTGTAGGAGGGCGGAACGGCAGCCTGTTGCCTAGAAGCTCCGCCCCCCTCAGCTAAGCCCAGTAAGCAGGGCTGATCCACTCTGGCTTCATCCAGCCAGGGAGGCAAATGACTGCCCCCAGCCCAAGGGGCTTAAGCCCCTGGCTGGGATGGCAGTATTGTAAGCAATCTCTATAGCCTGTTTAAGGCATAAGGAGTCTTTCCACTTCACTCTGTCCTTCTCACCATTATAAATAGTTTAGAAGAAATAATAATTTAGCTTATCAACAGCAAATGGAAAGCCACAGTGTTTTGTACAATGGATGGTAGAGTCCCTCTCTCTACAGAAATAATTGGATTAGGCTATGTAATGGGTTACAGATCAATTATGTGCTCTTCTGTGAATCTGCAAAAATAATAATGAGGTTGATTCGCTCAGTAAGTATGGAGATCACATTGCTTGAAATATTCATGGGGTACTTACTGTAGGTAACATATCTTTCTAACTCTGTCTCCTCTAGATATGCCAAATGAGAAATAACTGTATTGCTTATTGAAACATGACATTTTTATAATGCAGTTATAATGCCTTAAGGCAACAAATTACCAAGTTTGTAATGCAGCAGTTCACAATTCCCTATTAATATGATTAAAAGAAATCTGAAGAAGTTGCTTCATCAACACCTGTGGATATATCTTCCATGAGCATTAACACAATCTATGTTTGCAAACCATGGCCAACATAAAGACCCTCTGGGTAGAATTCTAATAGCAATAGAAATGTTTAGGGAAACATGGACTGCTGCTGCAGAGGCTGCTATATTACAAAATCAAAAGTAAATAGTTTCTTCTGAAAAATGATGATCACTCCTGCAGGTGCCTCGTCCAAGGAGAATAAAGGCTAAATATATCCTCCCTCAATCAATAATTACACACTATATGACCGGGGAAGTTAATAGTCCTCTCAAAAGCGTGTCTTTTACATTGAATATTGGCAGGTCCTCACTAAAACTGATCTCTAAACTAGAACATGAAGCAACACCTGCAGAGCGCACCATTTTTTTCCTCTTTTGATCAGCACTTAGGCACTGAAAGGTGCTCTTTCCCTAAAAACTCACTGCAGAAAATCAAGAGAAAAAGCATTGGAGAAAATCGACAGATGCTTGCCTCTCACTAAATGAACACACCAGAGCTGTAGAAAGCAGATTGCACCTGCTCCAGTTCAAACTGACAACAAGAAAAGCATCACAAATGGAAATGGAATATATAACAATATATTCATTCTAGTTGCTCTCTAAAGGAAGAAAGTACAAAAACAAAGTGAAAGCTCCAGTCCCTGTTTCAGTCTCCATTTTCAAGCAGTGTGGACCTTTTGGAAATTAGCTCTTTTCCCACTAGGAGAGGCTCTTACAGTGATTGCATGGTACTCCTGACTTATAAACCATCTTGCATTTATTTTTCAACTATTTTTATATGTTTATTACCAGTGACTACATTTTAATGGTTACAACTATGCAGTGTTTTTAAGACGTTGGTCATTGTGATTATTACATGGCCAGGTCCCCCTGCCCTGCTAGTGGCAGCATTTCAAGTAGAAAGATACCACCCCAAAAAACAACAGCCAAATATTAACTATCTGAATAAACATAAAAGAAAATAAAGAAACAGATATCAGATATCGACAAGCAAATTAACTGTCTCATGTCTGTATACGTATGTGTGAAAAAAAATAAAAAATATTTAAAACGTAAAAAAAAAACCCATAAAAGACACCTGACAAATGGTGTAAAGGAGTCAGGAGTCTGCCTGGGTCAACACTGGATTTGGAGCAGCATGAACATCCTTACTAGAAAAAGGTGTGTTTGTGTGGGGGAGGGTGAAGCTTACTCCAGTGCAAAAAAGCCTACTGTAGGAAGAAGCTCAGTATCCACTAGATGTTAAACCTACCCAGCTTCTTTAAGAGTAGCAAGCCAAAGAAAAATCACTGGCCCAACAATATGATTGGAACTCGCCATAGACAGAGGGGTGAAATGTTCTTGCCTTTAACCTCCAGGTAGAGCCCCGTGGCACAAAGTGGTAAGCTGCAGTACTGCAGCCCTGCTCATCATGACCTGAGTTCGATCCTGGCGGAAGCCGGGTTCAAGTAGCCAGCTCAGGGTTGACTCAGCCTTCCATCCTTCTGAGGTCAGTCGGTAAAATGACTACCCAGTTTCCTGGGGGTAAAGTGTAGATGACTGGGGAAGGCAATGACAAACCACCCCATAAAAAGTCTGCCCCCAAAAATCGTGATGTGACGTCCTCCCATGGGTCAGTAATGACTCGGTGCTTGCACAGGATGTACAAACCTTTACCCATAGCCCACTATAACCACGTTTTGCATTTTCCTGTCTTAACATACTTCAGTTTTACAATGGTAATATTCCCATGTAAGCCTTTACCTTCCAATCTGGCTCCGTAGATGAATCCTGTAATAAAATGGACAGCTGGAGCATTAAATACATTAGTAGATAATTATTTGGAAGGAATTTGTACCAAAATGACACTAACCATATGAAGACAAACTCTCTGCAATAGGTTTATTTTTCAAATGCCAAATCATTCATTTATTTTGTAGAATATAATATTAGACTGCTGAGTTTCTGGCCAACCATTTTCCTTGCACGTGTTGTTTCTCACATTATTTTAACAAACTGGATCTTATGTCTTTCCAGATTCAAAATAATTAGGGATGTACAAACCCATTAATTTTCATAACAGTGTTTGAGGAGTACAGGTTCTTCCTTCACCAGATTATCTCTCCCCAAATCTGAGTTTGATTGTTCCACCAAATAGCGGTTGTCATTTTAACCACTTGGAGCTTTTCCAATTGATTGTAATTGAGCCTAATATGTAAACATTGTCAGCAGTTGCATAACTGATTAATCAGCCTGGGATTTTCACATGCATTTTTAAAAGAAATTAAAGCGCTTTCCATAAGCTTCATACTTCCAAACTGCTGAATGAATTCCTTCTCTTCCTGTAGCTTTAATCTCTTTTCACTTGCTACTGTACAACAATTCATTAAACTTCAGCTGATCCTTCTGAATTATCAGCATTAAGAAAGAATAACATATAGGCAGAAATAGAGGTTACAAAAAAAAGAAGCAATTTAATGCTGACACCCTGAACAACAAGTCTAATATTATTGCCTTTCTGCCCAAATTTTATATTTAGGTAAGACGTGTTCCACAGCTTAAATTTCATTCCCCAGCTTAAATAGCACCACATTTTGGTCCTTGGTTTAAAAGAATCAACTCAAACCATCATAGTTGGTCAAACCAGGAATATATGTGATTTTTATGTTTACACTTCTTGTAGCAGAAGGCGGGAGTAAAGGAAACCATACCCCTAGAAACTTCCTAGGCTGCCTAGTCTCATGATAGTTTTACCTTCCTCCTCTTCCATTCTTTCCCTCCTGGCAGTCACTGTGGCAGCTCTGGCAGTTACTGATAACTTCCTGGATAAAATGCAACTACATAAAGGTGCATAAACAGGACATGACACACTTTTAACTCCAGGAGGAAAATACTTATTTGAGGAAAAGCAAAAAGAGAAAGATGTAAAAGATCATTGCAGAATTTCCAGGGGGGAAATTGATAAAAACACTTCAGCTTCAAAAGTTTGTTTATCCAAAGGAGAAATGGGGGAGAGTCTGGAGGAATAAGAATGGCTGGAATACAACTAATACAAAGAAATAAACCCAACCCTAATGCAAGCTAGCTATACTGCCCCTAGCAAATGCACTTACATCAATTTGAGTTGTCTGAAGTTCCCAATTCATCAGAGAATCTACATCTATAAGGTGTGGATGGACACATCTTCAAAAAATCAACACTAACAGTACAATCTATTCAGAGTTACACCTTCTAAGGCAATTGACTTTAAAAAGGGTATAACTCTGTTTAAGAATGCACTGCTAGTGCCTTTTTCCATGTTCCAAGAGAAACGTGTATGGCTTTTCCTTGCATCTGAGATTAACAGTGAAATAGCTCTGTTTAGGATTTCACTGTAAAAGGAGTTGCCAGGGCAGAATTTTGAAAAGAAGTGGGGTGGGTGATTTTACACCTTCCCAAATAATGACTATCCTTTTCCATTTTTCAAATTGTTTCTGGAGCAAAGATGCAGGAAGAATGTAATAAACATTTCTGGGTACCTTATCCAATGCTGGAAAACACATACAAAGTGCGGGAAATATGCAAAAATGGGGGAGGAGGGGCTGACTATAACACTAAGGGCCTCGTTACATCCCTAAGAATAATTTAGCCAAAATTAGTGTTATAGAGAAATAATCTATGGATAAACTGATTTGACTGTGGAGTGGACTTATCGTGACCCCAGGTGGGGTTTTCATGGCAAGAGACTAACAGAGGTGGTTTGTCATTGCCTGACTCTGCAACCTTGGTCTTCATTGGAGGTCTCCGATTCAATTACTAACCAAGGCCAACCCTGCTTAGCTTCTGAGATCAGGCAAGATCAGGCTCACCTGGGCTATCCTACACTCTTCAAATATGAATGCAAATTTGCTGTAAGGTTAGATAACACTTTAAACTTTTGGATAGCAAGCAAAAAATATTTATGTTATCATTATAGATAACTGTGGAATTAGCATAAAATTCAGTATCTTGAGTCTGAAATGAACTATAGATGTTAGATCCAAACTAGTAATGCCTCACCCGGAAAACACCAATAATAGTATATAGGTTGCATGGTTGTTATTACGGGGTGGAATTTCTTTTTCCGAATTTTTCTTTTTTAGATACAGCAATTGATTCCTTTTAATCTCTTTTCTTCTTTTGAAAGAGGGATTCTCTTTGATTTCTCAATTTATTTTTGCAATTTTTTCACCATGTGACAATGTAGATTTCCTCACCTCTGGATTTCTGACTGTTGTGCCACTTAATACAATACAAAGGGTAAAAGCTGTCTAATATGTTCAGACAAGTCCTGACTTGTGTTTAATTTTTTGTTTAATGGCTCACTTTGTTCTTAATTTTTTCAACTAGGCTAATAAATGCATTATGTCTTAGAGATCTAAACTGAATTTTCCTCTTCATGACTGACTCAAATTCCTAAAAAAACAAATAGAAAAGATTGCTTGTTTTCCAGGGAGAAATTCAGCAAAAAGGAATTCCACTTAACAACCCTAGTCATTTATTCAGAGCACCCACATTTGAAACTAAAGCAAATTTTTTCACAGTGCACACCCCTAATCTATAGAGGTAGGGGAAAATCAGTCTTCTTTCTGTACATGGAAATTTACTCATGATGTTTAGCTGAAAAATTATCATTTTAATTTTGTATTATAATTTCAGAAAATGCATGATTATTGTTTTCATTCAATGTCAGCAATGTTTTTATCATATTGGAATGTCATATTTGGGAAAATTTCTGTTTTCATTAATGTCTGATCAGACGTCTGCCCATTATTTCTTATGGGGGAAAAATGGGAAGAAATGGGAAATGATCAGGAAGCCTTTCACTGTGTCAGATATTGCTGACCCTGCTCATTGATAATGGAAACACTGGACATTTTATTGAGTTAGTAATATTCGATTGCATACCCCTAAAATTTATTGCATAGATCCAAGCTGACATTGGTATCAATCCATTATGTAACATGCAAGTATACAGCTAGTATAATCTCTCCTCCATGTTTACATGCTGGGTCAGTGAACCTGAATAGTGGAATGTTTCTCCACAACAATCAGCTTTTGAAAATTGATCTTTCCTCACCTTTGAATCTGATTACATGCATATAAAAATCTAATATTCTATCCTATTGGAGTAGTGTATCTCAATTACACTGTTGCAAATGAAATCCCAATCTGTTCTTCTATGTACAAATTAAAACATTTTGAACATGATTTTCACTTATTCTTGAAGAGCTTTATGAACTTATGATATATGGGAAGCCTCATGCCACAAAGGATGACTAGGAAATGCTAGTTTGGATTCTAAAACAATATTAGATGACAGTGAGATTTCTTAGTTATATGTGAAAGAATTGGTCTCAGAGTATAATTAATCTGATTGCATAGGAAAAATATAAATATTTCTAATGTATTTCAGAAGGCAATTAGAAGTATATATAATGTATACATGGAGGAAATAAGCCTCCTAAATGGTGCATCCCTGAATTCAATTCATAAACTCATCAATCATGTGTTTTCAAACAAAATTAATTTTAACATAAATTTACTTATAGTATTGGGAGTCTGGATGATACTTACATAATAAACTTGTTCTTGCTTTGCTGTTGTTGTCATTTGCCACCATAGTTGGAATAATGAGACAGACACAAGACATGGAACTAAAGGGTCACTTTATTAACCATAACATCAACCATTAATATGGCAAGGGCCAACTAGCGGCACAGGTCAAGCCACGGGGTCACCCCTGGACCTGTCTAGGCGAGCCCCAAAGCCCCAGGTGCAAGCCATCCTATGGATGGCTAAGACCCGGCCGGCCGGCAAAATGGATCCCCCCCAGCTCAAGCTCCTAAGCCTCAGCCATACAGCAGTGAGGGAAGGACTTGCACATGGGGTTTCCCAAGGCAGTCTGCCCATGCAGCATGGCAGCCGTCGAATCAGTACCATCCGCTCCTGGCAGATCCCTCTTCCCCATCAGTGGAGAAGCCCCTAGGGTACTCACCAGCCCGCTCTCTATTCCCAAACTGTATCCTGCCACCGCCAGGGCCAAGCCTCTGCTTAGGCCCTAGTGCCCCACAGGTGGCCTAGTGCCAACCTCAGCCCTTGCCGTAGGTCATTGAGTGGCCAGATGAACCTTCATTATCTAGGTAGAGGTTGGCAAATTCAGCCTAGTATGTAGGGGTCCCTTGGACCACTCAGGCTTCTGAAATTTTTTAAACTTGACACTAGAATATCATTGTATTGACATACCATTATAATAAAATGTTTAACAACTTCTCTGAATTCCTAGGTTTCATTTTAAAAAACAAAGTATCTAACCCCTTCTGTTGCCCTTCCCATTATAACTCCAAAAGGGAAGGGGCTAATAACTTATTTTTTAAAATGAAAGCTAAGAATTCACATATTTTTACAATTGTATATCAATATAATGATATTCTAGTGCTAATATTTAAAAAAAATAAAAAGCTGGGAGGAGGAAATGGCTGCCACAGGGACAGTGTTGGGGAAAATGGTTTCCATCAGCAGTCATCCAGTTTATTGTACTGCAGTCATTCCCAAAACTTTGGAGCAAAACAGATTCGAGAAAGATCAGGGAAAAGCTGAGGAAACCCTAAACAAGAGGCCTGAATGTTAAAGAGGCTATTATGTTTATGTCCTGCCCTTCCTCCAAAGTGTTTAGGGCAGCAGACATGGTTCTTCCCTCTTCTATTTTATCCTTATAACAACTTTCTCTCAGGAAACGCCAGGGAAGGAAGATTGAGAGGAATCTTCCTAGGTAGCCCCTCCCAAGCCCTTTACCTGTGTAGAAGCATCCTGTAGGGCTGAAGTACAACTCAACAATTGAAATCTGTAATTGTTCAGAATGCTAGATTCCTCTTTGTAGGCAAAAATCTTGAATTGAATAAACCAAGGTTAGGTCTTCGGGTGGTTTAGTATAAAGTTCAGAAAACAGGTACAAGTCAGCCATGCCTATGTTTTCTTTGCACCTACATAAATACCTTATGGCCATGTGATAACCTTTTAGTTATGATCAGATAGTACTATTTGTGAGAACAAAGCTGAACTTGAATGACCTGTTTACTTTTATTTTTATTATTATTTTCAAAAAGCACTTCTATTTTTAAATGTTCTTTCTACTCCCCCCCTTAAAATTTCATCCATCTGTAAGCTGGACCCTAAAAAGAAGTGTCAGCGGTTTCCAAAGGGTAATTTTGAATCTCCAAAGAGTTATGCAGTTTCTAAGTTAGATCATAGTTATATATGTGAAGCATCTGAGTGCTGGTAAAAAGCAGTGGTACAATTCCTGATTGGGCTTGATTTAAATGAGCTGAAACTGAGTGTCCTTTTAAATATTCTCTCTGAGCCCATAAGACTGATAACTTTTGTCCGGGCTTACCAATTCCCCACTGAGGGCAGGGGATCCCTTACTCTTAGAGCCAAACTACAAGTGACGTCTTACACAGGTTGGACACTAGTTGGCTTCCCTCGAGTTTTGATGGGAAATGTAGGCATCCTGGTCTTGCAGCTGTAATGGAGAGCCAAGCTGTAAAACCAGGGCGCCTACATTTCCCATCAAAACTTGAGGGAAGCCGACTAGTGTCCAACCTGTGTAAGACATCACTTGTAGTTTGGCTCTTAGCTTTCGCTTCCCGTTACTGCTCCAGTGGACAGTGGGAGAAAAATGTTGTAAAAGAAATCATTGCCAGATGATGGCATGATGCCACTTCTGAGAAAAACTTAGACACACTGTCAGTTCACTCTAAGAATTGCTGGAAACTCTATGGTTTTGTTATGGTTTTATGCCATGGGCTAAAAAGGGCTTTCAGAAAGTATACAAAGGAACCCTTCCCAAGCTGATGGTGTCTAAATGTCTCTGAAGATAATATCTTTGTGGTTTAGTATGTTGTTGTAAGCCTTTTTCATTTTACCCATTTTCATAGCTGGTGTTTGATTTTTTTATACCATCTATGTACTATTGATGAAACACTAAAATTATATAAATTTCATGAAAAATATGATACAAGAAAAAGAGCATGGTCCCAAAATAAAGACTTTGGATTTGACTGGCTCAAGGAGAAAGTAAAATCAAAACAGGAGATTTGGTTTGAAATAGTAGGGCTGCAAAATTCAGTAGTATACCTACAAACCTTCCTCAAGTTTGACCAACAAGCTCAGTCATAGCACAACTCCCGTGCTTTTCCCCGAGCTGCACTCTGTTGGCTAATTGAGAGATTGCATCATTCTCCAGAGTCTTGATAAGCGGCTTTGGAAGGCTCTTGCACAGTCCTGTCTTAAATATGATTAGTTTCCAGGACTTGGCCAAAAAACAGAGAAACACTTCTAATGCTTGTATGGTTTATTTATCTATTTGATGAAAGGTTATCTCTCATTGAACATGCACATTTCATTGTGAAATATCAAATTTATGAACACTTGGCTTGGCTTTAGTGTGAAAACTGGCATCTCCATGTGGATACTGTATGAGCTGTGATTTGTATCTGCACTCACATGGGAAACGTATGGAGTGCTTGCCTTCATAGATCAGTCTAGAAAAGGCACTGCACAGACAGACTATAGAAAATGCCTTGAAGTTTATGAATCATGGTCCTTGGCTAAAGTTTATGAAATCATTTTAGAGGAAGAAAATATCTTTGTAGAAACTTGGTGGGTTGGCAGAGAACTACAGCTGTGTTCAGTGTTTCTTCCACAGTAATTGATTCTTTGCACAAGACCATGTATCTGTGAAGTCCAGGGTCCTCCAGGGAAATAATGTAAAATAGATTAGGAGATTAAACAGGAGAAAATCGGTTTCTACTGGCTATATTATTAATCTTTTTTTCCTAAAATAAGTTTTTCATTAAGACTTCTCATTGAGTGCCCAGACAGAGGCTTCCTGATCAATAAAAGAATTCATTCCAAAAAGGGGCTTAGAAAATGAAGTGCAGGGAGCTGGCAATTGGCTCTGGCTTAATACATAGATTTAAAAATTAGTTTATTCTCCTAAGAAAACCCATTGGCAGTGAGTTTCCATGAATTCAGTGCCACATAAAGGAATATAAATCACTTTTTAAAGTGCGGACTCTATTGCATACTTGTTTAATTGTGAATATGTTCAATTGTCTACACCATAATATTTGCAAAATTTATCCTGGCTATGTCTCCTTAAAAATAATAGGTTCTATACTCTGTTTTTATTAGACCATCAATATTAAACATATTGAACTGATGCTCATCTGTACACAATCAGATGTAGTACAATGGAAATGTTTAGTTCTCTGAAAGAGCAGGGAATATGTAATTATAAAATGGATTTCATTGCCATAGAACTTTGTTTCATTTTGTTTTTCTGTAAAGAAATAAACATGAATGTGGAAAGTTGCCTTATGGAGATTCAAGCCATTAGTTCATCTTGCCCAGTTTCACAGCAGCGCCCCAGACTGATTTCAAATCTCCAGCATCTCTGTTAGCTCAGATACTTTAAATGCATGTGTCTGGGGTTAACTTGAGCTTGCAGGTGTTGGTATGGGCGATTTGTATGTGCCCTGAAGATCGTCTAACAGGACCAAGTGAAGTATGAACATTTCTGAGTAGTTGCATTTGGGAGTGGTTCTTAAAAGTAGCTAAAATGCAAGTCTTCCTATCTTTCAATTCTCGTTTATTAATGAGTGGAAGTCCAACCTTTTGTTTTTATACACTCACTTGCATTTGTATTGTGATTTTCATCTCAACTTTTTGCAGTTGATTTTGTAGATCTGTTAGATTGTATATGTACTTTGTATAGATTTTGTGTGTATATATAAATGAATGGTGTTTATACTTAGAATAATCGTACAGAGTTGTAACTATTGCTTATTTTTTACTGGTAGAAGTTTCAGCAGCTGCGAGAAAAAAGATTTTTTACCAGTTCCCTCCTCCTGCGGAAGATCCCCATATTGTACTTATTGTTGTTCCTGGAGGAGTCCCTATCTCCTGGGGAAAGAGTTTAAGGGGAAAATGTAGGGGCAGTAGAGGAAATAGGAAAGGAAAATTCTGTTCCATCAGCAGAGCTCCACTCATTGTACATTGGAGTCAACCTGTAATGCATAAAACTGATTTATTGATACATTAATAACATGAATTGAAATAACAAATGTTCTTAAAATGCATAAAGTGTGTATGTTGTTGTTACACTTTATTCTTGCGTAGCAGAGGCCTTAGAACCATGTTATTCACAATTCCATCTTGTTTGGGGAAGATGTCTTCCATGGAGAAAGTAGCATATGCCATCGAACAACTCCAAGGCTTTTGCTGTATTCTTTTTCTGTGATACAATAATGGTTTTTGCAACAAGAAATGTATGCAAAAAGTCCTAGAGGGCAAATTTAGACTATTAAGTAGGAACTAAAGTCCAGTGCTGCAATCACAAGCCTTTCCAGACATTATGAAGATAAACAGAGTAGCACATTCTGTGCATAGATGAGAGGGTGGTGTTCGGTTAGGGTTGGCAGGCCCCCTCAACCTCCCGGTGGGGGACAAAGGCCTGGCACTTACCTTTGGAGAGAGGAGGCTGAGCGCACACAGAGCACATGCACACACACACACCCCACAGGCATGATGATGTCACTTCAGGAGTGATGTCATTGCACGACCCCTGGGCAGGCTTGTTTTTGGGTGCTGCGCACTGCCAGAACCAGACCATTCTGCTGCGGATTGGGCCCATTTTTGAGGCACTGTGGAGCACAGGAGCATTCCTGTGCTCCACAGCACCTCAAAGCAGGCCCAATCCATGGCAGCATGGGGCCATTTTTGGCACTGCTGAGTGCAAGAGCATTCTTGCACTCCACAGCACCTCAAAATGGGCCCAATCTGTGCTGAAATGGGCCTGTTTTGGGGCGCTGCAAAGCACAGGAGCACTCCTGCACTCGGCAGCTGCTGAAAACAGGCCGAGTTTGCCATGGATCAGGCCCATTTTGAGTGCTGCAGAATGCAGGAGCGCTCCTGCATTCCCCAGCGGCCCCTATCCTGGTTAAAATGGGCCCAATCCCAGTGGCTGCAGCACACAGGAGTGTGCCGTGCCACGGGGGAGTGTACAAGGAAGGTGCCCCCCCCGCTGTTCAGGTAAGTGGGGCGGGGTGTGGGGAGCACGAGTGGGGGTCTGGGATCCCTATGCTAGGTTGAAAGGCCAACAGTTGTTAGACATTTAGAACATATTAGGGCAAGCACAGTTTACAGTAAATAGCTGCATCACATATTACAGATTAATAATGTGACCAAGTGTGCAACTATTCAGCACTTCATTTTTAGCAAGGCTACTGGGTGCTATCCCACTAGATTGCATGTGCAGGGAACCACCATTGTTTATAGCTCCTTCTCAAGTACGCAATGTGTATCCAGTTGGTGAAATTGATGACTGTAGTCACATCAAATGTAACAGACTATATGTAGCATCTATAAGCTGTAGAACCATCTCAATTTGCAAAAACTGTATTGCCTAGCATGAGCTCAACTTCTCATTGCTGGCACTTTGAAAGTTGTAGAGCAACTCTTACATTAAAAACTTAAGGAAAAAGTTGGCACGCATTTCTGAGCATCCTTTTCAAGATGACTCATTCCTTAGGGATGGTGTCATAAATGCTCCATGTCTTTAAAATAAGGATAGAAGAGAAATTGACAACATGCACCTGACAATCAATGCGAGATAAATCAATTCAAATATCAGATGAAAACAGTAACTTTGAGACAATTAAAGAACAAGAGATTAGAAAAGTTTTTTGCAAAAAAAGATGTTAACCATATCAAAAAGAAAGTAGAGAAATGAGAGCCAATGGGAGGTTGTGGATCTAACAATCTATAGAAATCAGCAGGAGATGTTATGCGAGAGCCTGGAGAGCATGTTTTATTGTATATCAAAAAGTACAGAATCAATAAATTAGAAAACTTAACCGGGGGGAAACTGACACATAAATCTATGGACACAGAAAGTAAACCAAACAGAGGGGAAGTGTACCGTGTTGGGTGTATCTTCTTGACCAAGATAATAGCAATTTCCCTGCTATTTAAAGGGTAAAATAAAATCTGCATGAAGTCTTGATCAAGTCTATGAAGCTGATTAGCAGGAGTGCTCAGAATTTCAACACAATCACACAGCAAACATATCTTAATAATGATAATGATAATGATAATGATAATGATAATGATAATGATAATGATAATGATAATGATAATGATAATGATAATGATAATGATAATATACTGCTCTTCTAGACAAATTAGTGACTCATCCAGAGTGGTGAACAAGTTATCCCCACAATACAGTTGAGAAGCTGGGGATGAGAGGAGTGGCTTACCCAAGGCTGCCTACTGAGCTCATGGCAATAGTGAGATTCAAACTAGTAAAGTTCTGCTTTACAATAGTTGTTGTGGGTTTTCCGGGCTGTATTGCCGTGGTCTTGGCATTGTAGTTCCTGACATTTCGCCAGCAGCTGTGGCTGGCATCTTCAGAGGTGTAGCACCAAAAGACAGAGATCTCTCAGTGTCACAGTGTGGAAAAGATGTTGGCAGGTCATTTATATCTACTCAGGAGGGGTGGGGTTGGGCTGAGTCATCCTGTAAGAGTTTCCCAGGGCGTGGAATGCTAATGGCGGGAGGCTTCACTGTATCCTGAGGAGGTTCTTTTGCATATGGATTGGTGCTTGATGTGCTAATCTTCTCTGCAGGGCTATTGTCGGGTACAGAGTGTTTTGTTAGCCTGGTGTTTTCCAGAACTGGAAACCATGCTCTGTTCATTCTTAAGGTTTCTTCTTTCCTGTTGAAGTTTTGCTTATGCTTGTGAATTTCAATGGCTTCCCTGTGCAGTCTGACAAAGTAGTTGGAAGTGTTGTCCAGTATTTTGGTGTCCTGGAATAAGATACTGTGCCCTGTTTGAGTTAGGCTATGTTCAGCCACTGCTGATTTTTCAGGTTGTCCAAGTCTGCAGTGTCTTTCATGTTCTTTTATTCTTGTCTGGATGCTACGCTTTGTGGTCCCGATGTAAACTTGTCCACAGCTGCAGGGTATACGGTATACTCCTGCAGAGGTGAGGGGGTCTCTACTGTCTTTTGCTGATCATAGCATCTGTTGTATTTTTCGGGTGGGTCTGAATACTGCTTGAAGGTTATGCTTTTTCATAAGCTTTCCCATCTGATCAGTAATTCCTTTGATATATGCTTTACAGGTGAATCACTTAACCACTGTGCTACAGCAGCTCCTTGCTTACATGGAGGGCAAGCTTCTGATCAGCTCCCTTCTGTGCTTTCTATCCAAATATTTCTCAAACACCGTGCTGAGTAACATTACTTCTGCTGAATAGCTGTTTACAATACAGGGTGTGCCTTTGTCACAAGTCAGTTGCAGCTTGTGGCCATTTTTTTATATTGTACAATTAGAGACCTAAATCTCCTTGACTACTGAAAAAGAGACACATAGGTTATGATTGGGTCATTCAAGTGACCTCTTTGTCAAGCCTAGCATCACTGAAATTTTGCCCCTTTGCTGCTCCTCGTATCAGAAGATGTGTTGCCTTTTTTGCACCTGTATAGTCAGTGGCATGTATTCTAGTTGCAAGAAATAATCATAAGAATAACTAGCTTCATCTGCAAACTTTCCATAATGCAGACTTTTCATAATACGAAACCTGTTTGTCAAGCACATATTGTGTATGATGATGTATTGTTATGTTAAAATTTTCTTTATTTAAACTATAAACTACACACCACACCACAATAAACAACAAACATAGAGAACAAGAAAAAACACACAATTCTAAATATCACACACTAACAATACATATATCTATATAATTAAGAGTAAAAGAAAAAAAGAAAACAACCCCCCCCTAAATTACACTACAAGTTGAGTTCTGATTTTCTCCACAACAAGTATATATCATTTCTAGAGTCCCACTTATTCTAAGTTAGTCACGAAACCCCTTTCTTCTATCGTTCCTGTTTCCTAATCCATAAATCCAGATGTCATCAAATCCTTGTTATCCATTTCATACAAAAAGTCTATTAACCGTTTCCATTCAGTCAAGAAGTTAATTAATGTCCTTTCTCTAATTAATGCAGTAAGTTTTGCCATTAACGCAAACTCCAAAACTTTTGTCAACCATTCCTCCTCTGTAGGCAATGTTGGAGTTTTCCACTTTTGTGCATAAAGTACTCTTGCTGCTGTAATAAAGTATAAGAACAGTCTTCTAAAACTTTTTTCCAACTGGCTGTCCATTATTCTCAACAGAAAAGTCTCTGGTTTCAGCTAAACTTTAATCTTCAAAATCTTCTGAATCGATGGTTGTATCTGCAACCAAAAACTCTTTGCTTTCTTACATGTCCCACCACATATGAAAAAATGTCCCTTCTTGTTTAGCACATTTCCAACATACATTTGATACCCACTTATACATTCTAGCCAATTTTTCAGGAGTCATATACCAACGATACATCATTTTGTAAAAATTTTCTTTAATACTGGAGCTTAATGTAAATTTCAGCCCTCTTGTCCTATGATGATGTATTGTCCATGACATAAACAGATTGATAGGAACGATCTCCTTCCTAAACTATTCTGTCCCTGATGTTGACCACTTTGTCTAAATATTATTTCCCCCCCCTTCAATTTCATCCATCAACAGTCCCATGAGGTGGATTCAGCTAAAATCGCGGCTGTCCCAGAGTTCCAGTAAGCTTCATATGTGTGGGAATTTTTTACCACGATTCTAGTCCAATACTCTAACCACTATGCACATTGGCTGCCTTTAGAATCTTATCTAGAGATGGGCACAAACCTAAATACAAACCAAAAAAACCCCACAAACTACCCGGTTCGGGGTTTGCGAACCAGGGTTCATGGAAGCTCGTTTCCACGAACTTCCATGAACTGGACTACTGGTTCGTTTGGTTCATATTAAAGGGCCAGTTTAAATGGCCATTTCCCCGGGGAGAAATGGTCATTTAAACTTTCCCCCTTCCTCGCTGACTGCCAGCGGATAGTTTAAAGGGACCTGCTGCTTGCAAGCAGCAGCCCCCAACCCCCCAGCCCCAGTCCCCAACTCCCAGCCCCAACTCCCACTACCCGCCCCAGCCCCTCACCCCTCCCAATCCCCAGTCCCCCACTTACCTTCCATCTGATGCTGTGGTGGTGGAGGCCTCCTCCACTGCCCTGCAGGCCATGGCTGCCATTTGAGGGGCGGAAAGGCTGTTTTTGGCCTTCTCCTCTGCTGCGTGGGCCTGCAGGGCAGCAAAGGAGGCCTCCACCACCTCAGTATCAGAGGGAAGGTAAGTGGGGGACTGGGGCTTGGGGGGGTGAGGGGCTGGGACTGGACAAGTGGGGGGCTTGGGGCTCAGGTTTGGACCATTTAAAGGGCCCTGCCTTGCAAGTGGCAGGTCCCTTTAAACTATCAGCTGGCAGGCAGCAGGGGGGATTCTCCCACCTGCCAGCTGATAGCTTAAAGGGGCCTTCCCCTTGCAAGCAGCAGGAAAGGGCCCTTTAAATGATTAAATGCCCCTTTCCCTGCCAGACAGGGGCATTTAAACCCCACAAACCACAAACTGGTTTGTAACTGGGCCAGTTCCATGCCAGTTTGTGGTTCGTGGAAACCCCACGAACCATGAACCCCATGGTTCAGTTTTTTTCTGGTTCGTGCCCATTTTTAATCTTATCCATTGCATTATATAGTTCCTAGTGTATCATGTTAGCTGGGGACTTTAAAATGTAATGTAATACATGCATATTGCTAACAAATATTTCTCTCAACCATTGTATAACTGGTTAATGACCATCCCAGCTGTTTAAGTTATTTTAACACCTTTTGACTCCTAAATCTGAATCTTTACTGCCTCAAGAATAGACATTTAGCTATGACATCTTGCAAAGATATTTACTGACAACATAGCACAAATACACTCTGATCTGGATGCTGACTGTAATTCAGGTGAGGCTGAAGAAATGCTTAGTACACCATCTCATCCACTTATGAACCATTTTGATCCAGTTACTGTTACTGACATCTGTGAAGCCCACTACCAGTGCTATGGACCTTGGCTGCTATAATCATGTAAATATCACATAGATGAGCTCTTGATATTTATCATAAATCAGTCACTAACTCCAGCCACCTTTCCTTAGCTACTCAAAGAAGAGGTTATCTGCCTGTGACTTAAAAAAAATATCCATAGACAAAAATGATATGCCAATAATTGCCCAGTCTTTATTCTGCCTTTTCTAGACAAAGGGGCTGAGAGAGCTGTAGCAGACCAACTCCAGGCCTTCTTGGACAACTTTTGTGATCTAGCATTTTTCAGTCTGCTTTCAAGCTGGGCTCTGGGACAGAGATGGCTGTGGTGGCTTTAGTGGATGACCTCCGACAAAGTCCATGCTACTTTGACACAGTAGACCATTCCATCCTGTTGAGGCATCTGGAAACAGAAGTGGGTGTCAGGGGATGTTTAGGACTTGTTTAAATTATTCTTCATGGAACAAACTCAAAAGATTGCTGTTAAAGACCAGCTAACTTCATGGTGGGAATTACCTTGCAGATTTCACAGGGATCAGTCTTATCCCCCATGTTATTTAACCTGAAGGTAAAGCCTTTAGGAGAAATAATTCAGAACTATGGAACAGGACATCATCAATATGTGGATGACACCCAACTCTATATCTCTGTATCTCCTAATGATGCATTAGAGTTGCTACCTGACAGCTGTGGTCAATTGACTGAAAGTGACCCAGATGAAACTGAACCCAGACAAGATGGGAGTGATGGTGGTTTGGAAGGCAGAAATATTGAAGGTTATTGTGTTCCCAACTTTCAATTGGGTTCAGCTAACCTTTGCAGACTCAATTAAGAGTCTGAAGTTATACTGGATCTAGCACTGTTGCTGGAAAAGAAAAAGAAGTTAATATAGCTGCAAAAAGTGCCTTCTACAAACACATTCTAACACAGAAGATAGCCTGCTACCTGAACATGGCCAATCTGGTCACCTGGTCCATGCCATGGTATCATTGAGACTTGGCTAATGCAATGCATTGTACATAGGTGTCCCATCAAAATCAACTTGGAGACTCGATTTAGCACAGAACAACACAGCTCAGTTATCAGGAGCTAGACAGAACATACATACTACTATTCTGCAGTGACTCCATTGGCTACCCATCAGTTACTGGGCTCAATTCAACATATTGGCTATCACATACAAAGTCCTTCATGGCCTTGGTCCCTCTTTTCCTATACCTTACTATGGCAGCTTTGCTTATCGGAACAGGACTTTCTACAGTTGCCACCTTGCAGATAGGCAAAATCAATAGCTGCCCATATGAGCATATTCTCTGGAGTGGCCCACATCTTATGGAACAACCTGTTTGAAGAGATATGCCACATCAATCTGCTTATTTTTTGTTTCAGCAATATTTTTCAGCTCTGAATTGGATTTCTGCTTGTTTGTGAAGTTCTGCTAACCTTACCCTATTGTATTGTTTATTGAATGTCCCAGCCATTTATCTTATTGACGTACTATGTAATTTGCCTTGAGTATCAGTGAAAAAGTTGGCCTATTAAAAAATGTAAATAAATAATTAAACACATGAGATTATTCTAAACTGTGGTTGATCTGTGTGTTTGCGGGGGAGGAAACCAAGTCCAGTTTGCCAGTTTCCTGCATTCAGATTCAGCTGCCAACCAGAACTCAAAATGTATGTAGTATGTTTGGAAATGTACCTGCTTTGGATGAAAAAAATATATGCTGTGTGTGATGTCATATACCTTCATGTAAAATGTAATACTAACCTTGTACAAGGTTCTATTGTGATGCTTGGGTATGTTTAAAGATCTTTATTCTGTGTAGAGCTCTCAAGTGAGAGAGGTGATAGTACATAACCCCAGAAGAAAGGCAATCATATCAGCTCAATTATGTGACAAACTGATGCTATTTCAGGAAGCAGAATGGAGCATTTGATTAGGAGGGTCACAGGGCTTTAATGATTTTATGGGTTGGATATGCAGGCTGATACTGATAGACATAACTTGGTGCTAGGCTACTATGGAGAGTGCTATTGTTTTAATCTTTTAATGATGTTTTAGATTCTGTTATTTTACAGCCCAGTCTTGAATATGTTTGTTCTGTGGTAAGCCCCGCTTACTTCAATATAGTAAAAGTCTTGAGGAACATTAGAGATTAACAACACATTGACATGACTCCCTTGCAGGCACAGAACTCAGGAGAACATGAGAAGCAGAATAGATTCTGAACTGCTGTAAAGTGACTATGCAGAAAACATCAAAGTAGGCCTTGGCTCATGGAAGTTTACATAATTTTTAAGAAGTTAGTCTTTAAGGTACATCAAGTCACTTTTGTTGTTTTGGCTGCTGGAGACTAACAGAGCTACTGCTCTCAAATTTGTCCTTATGGAAGTCCATTGAGTTCAGTGGAATTTATTTTCCAAGTGGAGATCTGCAAGGACTTGCAGGGGGCATCTCATGTTCCCCTCCCCTACCACACCGCTTTCTCTTCCCAGCCCCCCAGAGCCTCTCTCCCTTTTCCTGCCATGCTGTTTTCACTTTTCCTCTTCCATCCCAGGCAGCCTCCCCCCTATGGCCCAGTTGTATGGTGCCAGTTGAGCCAGGCCCTATTGATGGTGGGGAACCTGCAAGGACTTGAGGGGATACTTCACTTTTCCCAGTATCCCCTTCCCTACATTATTTCTCTCCTCTTGGCAGCTTCCACATGTTCACCTTTCCCTACATCCTTCTCTCCTTCAAACCTACTAAACAACTTACCTTTTACCTGCCCCCCCCTTGTTCATCTGTGTTTACTTACTGGCTTACATCATGCCTCTTGCCTCCATATTATCCTTACAACAACCTGGGCAGGTAGGGTTACCAGGTTCCTCTATCCTCCCACTGAAAGGGTTGGGACCTGGCACCTACTTTTTCTTTTTTTCTTTTTAATTCCTTTAAAAAGGAACCAATGTGATAACATCACTTCCATAAGTGACAGCACCACGCCGGCCATGCAGCGATGCCACTTCCATAAGTGGCATCGTTGGGCCAGCCAAGGGAGCGCTCCTGCACATGGCATGAAGCCGATTCAGCCCCAAACAAAGCATGGGGACACTTCCACAGCCGGCGTGATGACATCACTTACAGAAGTGGCATCGCCGTGTGGCCTGCATGGTGACGTCACTTATGGAAGTGACATCATCACGATGGCACCAGACTAAATTTATTTCATGAACATTTCCCCCTTCCTTTTGATGACTTTTGTTGTAGAAAATTTCCATTTATTAATTCACATCCTCTCTCTCTCATCCTTCATTGCCAACATGTTGTTTCTCTCAGCTTTGTGAGTTATAATACAATCCTATTCATAGTTATTCTAGTCTAAGCCCACTGAAACTGGATAAAAATGAATAGGGTTGCACTGATAGTTACATTGCCAAATCTATGTGATTATATCACACTTACTATGGATCCCAAATTAGTTAGAGATCATGAACGTGATGACTGAATGATCCAGAAAGCGTCCTTCTCAACTGGCTTTGTTTGATTTCTGTGTTATCATGGCCCAAAGTGCCAAAATTAGCCAAATCCAATAGGCTACATAGTATTATGATAGCTTGCTTACTATATGTTCCTTGGTTGGCTGAAACACCCACTGTGACTGATTCTGGGAGCAAGCCTCTCAATTCCTCACAAATACCATCTTGCATCCTACACTGACTTCAATTGTCAGGTATGACTTATATGACATCCAGGAATTAGAAAAAGCAGTTACTAGAATGAAAAAGAGATCTGGAAGTAGTAGAAAATAGAGAAAATGAACTACAGTTGTGACAATTATCATAGTTAAATGTCCATCCTGTTCCATATGAATATTTCAGCTCAGGAGAAAATTGAGGGCATCCATAACAGAAAGTCACCCTGAGGACCCTGTTTAAGGGGGAGATCTGAAATGAAAAGTAAAAGAAATAAAATGAAATTAGGAAATTCCATTGCAACCCACTGATAAAAAGTAGCCATTGCTTCTGATAATCATGATGTTAACAAAGCAATGTTTCCAAAACAACAATATTTAACAGGACAATGTAGCTGAATATAATCCTATGCTAGGGAAGAGGAGTGGCTCTGTTTCAATTGACATTTATACTACTAAAACCTCTGTGTTTACCTCTGAGGCAATATGAATGAGATCAGGTTGTTGTCAAGTGCCTTAATAGGTCGGCAAAAAGAGATGTTGGTGGTTTAGGGGCATGAAGGACTTCAGAAGCAGAGACTGCTGATGTGCCATTGGATGAGTTGTATCCAGGTGCCGGGACAAGGATGAAAATGTTTCCCTTACATGGACGACAGGGCTCTTAGTCTGCTACTATATCTCACCGTTTTGGCAAAAGATAGTATGACAGAGCTATCCAATGCAGAAATACGCATCCACATTAATACAAAGGACTGCACAGCATACCATATCAGGAGGCACCATTTTATGTTCCTGTTTTCATTTCCACCTTTTATTCTAAGATCAACCCAAGACCATCAGAAAACTTTAATGAATATCTAGATTGGGTTATTTGCATACTGATTTGTCTTTTGTCATTTAGCTTACATCTAAACTACAGTTCTACAATTTTATCTGCCATCAGAAAGGCAAGAAAGCTGCTCTTCTAAATGTTTAAATAAAAGCTTGCAGTTTTCATATTAGAAGCTCTTGATAATTTAACAAAATCAATATTTTTTTAAAAAAATGCATTAATATCTTTCTTTCTGACAAATGTAAATTACCATTTTAAAAAATCTAAATGTTTTATCAACAGATATTAACTGTTTAAAATGTGATTGGATTTTTTAAAAGATTAAATGTTTATTTATCTAGTTATTGGTTTTTGAGAGTAGTTTTAGAGACCAGAACTGGACAGTTCTTTTCTCCTTAGAGAGCTTTGCTGAAAAATTCATGTGGATTTTGAATTCCAATGCAATCTTTTTCATGTAAATTTCTTTGTAGAAGGAAAAAAAGGCTGTTTTGGTCCTCAATATTCTAAACAGAACATAAAATAGTGCATTCAGGTTAGCTAGTGGGAAGGCTGTATAACACACCCAGGCAAGAGAGACTGTGTATCTATGCTGCCATCTAGTGATTATAAATATATAAATCTATTTTCAGACATATCGCACCATACGTGTGACATTTTCAGCATCCCTCAAGGAATCATTAGGGTTTTTATTTTAAATGTTTAACTATTTGTACAGATTCTGTTTGCAGATAACATACCTTGAAATATACGCACTGTCACAGTTCTCAGCAAGCTTTGTAAGATTCTAAACTTGTCTTTGCTTGGTGTAACTTGACAGTTGCTCATTTGCCCCCCTAGTCGGAATGAGAGGCAGACACAAAGGTTTGGGTTCAAACGGGCCGCTTTATTAAAATGACAACAGCAAAACATTAACCATGGCAGGGGCCTAACTAGCGGTACAGGTCAGGCCCTGGGGTCACTCTTGGACCCCGCTCTGACCTGTCTGGGCGAGCACCCGCTGCCCTGGGTGTGAGCCATCCATCAAATGGCTGGGACCCGGCCTGGCCAGGCGGAGTGGTTCACCCCTGTAAAGCTCCCCCACCCGGCCGTATGGCAGCGGGGGGAGACTGGCTTGTCCAGGGGTTCCCCACCCAGGGCGTCTGACCTCGCAACTGGGCCATACGGCAGCCAGCCACTCCTGAAAGACCCCAGTTCCCCACCAATGGGGAGGTGCCAAGGGTGCTCACCAGCCCACCACAGATTTTTCCCTAACTGAAATCCTGCCACCGCAGAGGCCAAGCCTCTGCTTAGGCCTCAGCGCCCCACAAATGGCTTAAAGCCAACCTAAGCCAACCTGCTGCAGATCATTCAGAAAAATGCTGTTACCTCTGGAAGAGAGGTGCACACCATCCCCTCTGTAGAGGTCAACAGACTCAGCCCGCATCTGTAGATGGGGCAAATAGATCCCCAGCCCACCTGTCATCACCTTGAAAAGGGCTCTGTTGGCCATCTGCCTAGCCCTTTCCATGGCTCTGTGGTCCAATGCCTTCTGCCACACACGGCGCGGAAGCATTGCCGACCAAAAGATCAGGACACCGGGCCACCTCTTCCTAATCTGTAGGAAGTCATCCCGCACCTGCCAAGAAAGGGCCACACCCTTCATCAACCCAAGATCATTGCCACCTAAGTGGACAACCAGGATGTGAGGTGGAGGGGTTGACCTCCCGTCAAACAATAGCGGCAAGAGCCCAGCCCAGCGCAAGCCTCTTCTGCCCTGCCACTCGATGGTAGCCCACCAGCTGAGTCCAAGCTGGGACCCGATCCATGTCCTCCTCGCTTGGTGTGCAGCCCAGAAGACTATACTGTGGCCACAGATAAGGATCCACACCCTCTCCCGGCGAGCCACAGCACCTGCAATAAAAAACCATGTCAGCATGTTTGGCCATGCCCCAGTGGCTTAATATATGATTCATAGGCACCAGAACGCCATCGTTCCACCCTCTGAATATCGGGTCCAGAGAATCCCATCGCTGCCGCAGTAGAAGTGGCACCAATACAAAAAGAATGGGTCCCAAATCTGACCCCGCCTAAGCCCAACTTCTGAAGGGCCCTGCCCGTGACTGTCCAAAACTGGTATTTAGTCAACGGGGCGCCGTCACTGTGGCAAAAAAAGAACCTCAGGCGCATCTCCTCGGGCACCCATGTAAAGCCTTAAAGCTGCCACAGGGCATAAGTCGGCAAGAGCACAACAGCCGAGTACAACATCCACCCCCTTCAGAAGTTGGTCCATCTTGGAGCGCCGTAGCCTGATTACCAGTTGCTCACCTTCAAATTTCACGTTTGCAGCCTTAAGGGCATGGCCGGAGTCGTCCTTAAGGGACTGTGGGACGAGCTCGCTGACCCTGAGAGCACCAAAAAACGCAATCAGAGATGCAGCATGAAATAGCAGCTCCTCGAAAGGTGAACTACAGGCCACTGGCCACATGGCTTTCAAACCCTGGAGGATGCGTGGAGAAATGGGCTGTCTATCATCTCTTGGAGTAGCCGATTCCCGAGACCAGCCCTCCAACATTTTCCGAATACGGAAATCCCCTGTGATGTCCAAAAATCCATGGGCCTTGGCCGCAAAAGCCAATGCGGCAAGTTGGCTACATATCTACTTGATACCGTGTCCCTTACCTTTTTGAGACACGCAGATGCGCACTATGTGCTCGACTGGGAGAGGCCATAACTGGCGGAGACCTACCTCCTGCCTGAATGCAGCAAACTGCGTAACTGCCCGATCATACGCCCTCCTGGTACTAGGGGCAATGGCAAACTGGATGGCCCTGGTGGCCTCGAATTCCCAATCCTCCAAAGCTCCTGCGGTACCAGGGCTGGCAACAAATCAGCCTCGGGGGCAAGCTGTCAAAACCGGTTCATCTGCAGATGAGACAATGCGTCTGCCACCTCATTGTTTACACCAGGTATGTGCCTGGCAGCAAGCAATATATTAAGGTGCAAGCACCTTAATGTGAAGGCATGGATCAACTTCATGACCCGGGGCAATTTAGATGAAAGGGAGTTCACAACTTGAACCACAGCCATGTTATCACACCAAAAGTGCAGCAGTGGTTAACAAGTTCCTCCCCACAAACGTAATCCACCACTAGGACTGGGAAAAACTCCAGGAACATCAAGTCCCTGTGCAGACCAGCATCCCACCAATCTCCGGGCCATCTGGCGGCACACCAGTGGCCCCTGAAATAAATACCAAACTCGATAGAACCGGAGGCGTCAGAGGACACCTCGGGATCACCCTCTAACAGCAGCTCCTGTCTCCAAAAGGAGATCCCATTAAAGCCTTTCAAAAATTGAAGCCAGACACCCAGGTCTTCACGCATTTCCTCTGAAATGAGTATCTTGTGGTGAGGGAGGTGAAGGGTCCCCATGGTGTCACAAAGATGCCGCAGGAAGGCCCTGCCAGGAGCCACCACCTTGCATGCAAAGTTAAGATGGCCCACCACTTGTTGAAGCTCTAATAAAGACACCTTGCGCTTGCCCAGCAGGGTCCGCAGGCGTGCCTTCAAATCGAGGAGCTTCTCAACTGGAAGCCTGGAAGTCTGCTGCACAGTATCTAATTCAATCCCCAGAAAGGTCAGGACAATAGATGGGCCCTCCATCTTCTCGTGCGCAAGGAGAACGCCCAGCTCATCAGCTAGGCGGACAAAATCAGCTAAGAGCCTTGCATACTGACCCATCCCTGGGGGCCCAGAAAGGATAAAGTCATCTAAATAGTGGGCAGTGTCACGGCAGCACTGCCGTTGACGCAATGCCCACTCCAAAAATGTGCTAAAGCACTCAAAAACTGTGCATGAGATTGAACATCCCATGGGGAGGGCCCTGTCCATATAAAATTGACCTTCAAAGGCAAACCCAAGGAGCTCAAAGTCCTCCGGGTGAACAGGGAGAAGACGAAATACCAACTTGATGTCGCATTTCACCATCTCAGCTCCCTGGCCACAATGTCTCACCACCTTGACAGCGTGGTTGAAAGACGTGTAATGCACTGAGCACAAGTGCTCTGGAATTGCGTCATTCATGGAGCCACCCCTGGGATAAGACAGATGGTGAATCAGCCTAAATTCACCAGCAGCCTTCTTGGGTACCACCCCCAGGGGGGAGACCCTCAAATGGGGCACAGGAGGGGAGGGAAAAGGGCCTAAAACCCTGCCCTCCGCGCATTCTTTGGCTATCTTAGCCCGTACGATGTCCTCCATGCCCACCACTGAACGTAAATAAGGTGACATGAAGGACGTTCTAGGCTCCTGAAAAGGAATACGAAAACCTAACGAGAAACCTTCTAACACAAACTGGGCATCAACCCGCCTAGGGTAATCTGCCAACATGGCCTCAAGGACCCTCACTTTTATTGGGCTGGGGCCCTTTTCCAGGACCCTGCTGCCCACCTGGGCCACCCCCTTTCTTAACAAATGGCTTCTGCCTCTTGCACACGTTAAGAGCGTGTGGCCCTCTACAGATCAGGCACTCATGTCCGTAATGGCAGTACTTCCGGCTGCAGGCACCCCTCATGGTAAATTCAAAGCAAAGCAGCCAGGGCTGAACCAACTGCCCCACAATGGTGCGGGGCCCCAAAGCACTAGAGGAAGGTTCCTGCGAACCCAATAAGGATCGCTGCACGATGTGCCCCCTATCCGAATGATCCCCACTAGAAGATTTTGCTGGGGTCATGAGTTGCAGCCACAAGTGTTGGTGAATTTGATCCCTCGGCAGCACTGGATTAAGGGCAGCCCTCATCCGGAATTCTTCGTCGTATTGCAGCCACGCTGCACCGGCAAAGTCCATGTGAGCTCTGTATATGATGTCCATATACTGAAAGTGTGGAGCCGCCCTCCATGGCTGCACCCTAGCGATAACACCCGTGTAAATCAGGAAACCCGGTAGCCAATTGGCCCAAGTCCTGTCAATCTTACGGCGCTTAAGGCGCTCCTTATCCCTATTCTCCAGGTCCTCCTTATCCTTCTTCTCCAGCTCCCTGAAGAGAAGGGTAAAGACATCAACATACTCCCTGCGTAAAATCTTCTCACGCGTCCCAGTTGTAAGGTGATCCCCCAGAGGCATGGCAGTATCACCCACCGGGAGGGCCCTGTAGGGTACTGCCCCATAGTTAGGCCAAGGTGTTCCCAAATAAGTTCCCCACGGGTGGACAGGCCCCACACCAACCGGTGCCTGGACAGGGGAAGTAACCCAGCCAGAAGCCCCGGGCATCTAGTTTTGCCCTGGCTGCTGACCCCATTGTGGCCAGTTGGAGACAAGCCCCAGCCCACTTGGTCCCACAGAAGAACTCCCCTATGTATAAGAAGTGTGGTGTGGAGACAGAGTCCCTTGGGCCCAAGGGGACTTACCCTCAACTTCTGTAGGCTGCACTACTAGGGCCACTTGACCCACCTCAGCTGACCAGCTCCTGTCCATCTTTGCTGCTGCCGATTCCCCAGCTTCTTCCTCTGTAACCAGCGCACTTGCCGCAGCTGATGAAACCTAGGCACTACCGTCCGAGGTCCTTTCCAAAGCAGCCAAACGAGAGAGAATGTTAGCCATAGAGGAAGCTCTAGCAGTAGCCCTAACCTGCCTCTTGCTCGCCTGCCCCACCGCAGCAACATCTGGAGCCCTAGCCTGCTCTAAGGCCGCGATTCGGGCCAGAATGTCCCGCCTCACAGAGCCATCCTCATCCTCGTCTGAAGACAAGGCCACTGCTGGCCTTTTGGAAGGGTGAGGGGCGGGCTGTTTGCCTTTAGATACGCCAACACCTTTCTTAGGACCCATCCTTCCCTACTCCTCTCAATGGCAGAGAGAAGGAGCAATGTGCAGCCACCTAAACCGGTTAAAGACAAGTGAAAAATTAGCACCAACAAATGTGAACAGTAACAAAGTTGCTATTTACAGTCCAACCGCTTAACCACATATCCTACTTAACAGTTGACACTGTGGTAAGGCAGGGAGATGCTAATTGCAGCCCAACCACCCCCCACTGGTCAACCTTGGCCAGGTAAGGAACAAGCCAAGCACCAGAAGAGTAGCATGCCAAGGTCCCACCCTAGGCTTGTGGCCAAGCCTTGCTCCCTGCAAGGGTCAGTTGGCAACCCCACCGGCACCGCAATTGGAAAGCGCCCTTAAAATGGCTGCCACAGCCCAAAGGCTCCCATATGATTAACAAAATGGCTGCCAATGCTTCCCAGCCCCAAGAGCCACCACCACCGTTCAAAAGGCCTAATGGTGGGCAGCAACGCCCAATTAGCCAGCCGAAGCCCACGTAGGAGAAAAGCACAGCCCGCAAAGCCTCTGGGTCAAGCCAAGCCCTTTACGAAGGAAAGCGGCAGGTGCCTGGCGCGTATTCTGGCTGGCCCACAACGGCTCAAGCTGGTAGCAGCGGGAAGGGAAAATGCCCGGAATGCCCACTAGAAGTGGCAAGGGCTGGATGAGGTGTCCGCGCTCTCCACACCCGACTCTCTAGCTAGCCGAGGGGGAAGGAGCCGAGGGGATGAAAACCCCTGTACAATCCTCCTAGAAGTGGCAACAGCTGGGACGAGGTGCCCATGCTCCCCCCCCTGCCCACCCCACCAAAGAGCTGAGGGGGATGAGCCGAGGGGGCGAACCCCCCTGTAAACTCCCCTCAGGAGCGGCAAGGGCCGGGACGAGACGTCAGCGCTCCCCCTGCCCGCCTTTCTTAATGAGCCGAGGGGGGAGGAACCGAGGACGAAAACCTCTGTAAAGTCCTCCTCGGCAGGAGACTACAGGGGGGAAGGGGGCCAAAACCTGTGTGTTCTGCGCTGCTCCTTGAGTCTGCCAAATGTCATCGTCCCACAGAAACAAACGCTGTCTCCCAGGCCTCGTGCTGGTGAAGCAGTACTGATGTCTTGCTTCATCCGAGCACGAGGCAAGACTGAGCTCTGAGGGCAGAGCGGCAGTCTGCTCCAGTGAAGCTCCGCCCCCAGTAGCTAAGCCCCGTATGAGGGCTGAACTCCCAGCCTCCAGCCAGCCAGGGAGGCAAACGACTGCCACCAGCCTAAGGGGCTTATGCCCCTGGCTGGGATGGCAGGATAATGAACACATACTGATGACACGGCATTCAGCTCCAGAGCTGTAAGATGGAAAAGAATCTCTAACTTGCTGTAAAGATTTTTTTTTTTTTAAAAAGAAACAGTTAGTGTGGTCTCAATAACCCTGCCTAAGGCAAAATTGCTGTTGTAGTGAATAAAAGCCTGTTGCTATAATTTTGTAGTACAAAATTTGGCACTTTCTTTTATTTTATTTGACTTATACCCCACCTTTCCCATGAGCAGGCTCAGGGCGGCTTCCAACAATATGCCAATAACAACACATTAAAAACATTAAAACCACTTAGCCCGGATGATATGAAAAAAAATTCAGGCCCCACCAATCAAATCAGGGTACTATAGAATTGCTGTAGACGACAGACACCACTATGATGTTAATCCGGGGCAGCTGCAGAAGGAGGGCATGGTGGTCAGAAAGGGGACACAAAGCTGGCCCCTAATAATCTCTGTCTTGCAGGTCCTGCGGAACTGTAATAGGTCCCACAGAGCTGGATCTCTAGTGGGAGAGCATTCTACCAGGCTGGGGCCAGGGCAAAAAAGGCCCTGACTCTAGTCAAGGCCAGCTGAATGTCCCTGGGGCCGGGGGACACCAGAAGCTGCTTATAGTCAGAGTGCAAGGCCCTGTAGTGGACATAATGGGAGAGGTGGTCCTGCAGGTATGCAGGTCCCAGTCCATGAAAGGCTTTAAATACTAGAACCAATACCTTGACCTGGATCTGGAACTCAACCAGGAGCCAGTGCAGCCAGCATAACACAGGGTAGATGTGCATGGATTCCGTTGTCCAGACACAGAACCTCCATCTGCAGGGGACTCTGACACAACCATTCCATCACGGCATGCAGACACCCGGTTAACGGGTCCGGAGCAGTGTCTGATTGGCCATCCATCAACAGATAGAGGTGAGTGTCATCAGCATACTGGTGACAACCCAGCCCAAAGCTATGAAGCAGGGGACCCTTTTAGATGTTAAATAACATCAGGGAAAGAATCGCCCACAGTGCACCAAGGGATAGCGGGTGGACATCTGTTCCCCTAGTGCAACCCTCTGTCCCCACCCATGGAGAAAGGAGCTCAGCCATTGCAGGTCTGCCCCATAGATCCCCACAGTGGCAAGGCAGTGAGTCAAAAGATTGTAATCAACTGTGTTGAATGCCACTGTAAGATCCAAAAGTATCAGCAGCGCTGACCCACACTCATCCAGTTGTCACCACAAATCATCCATTAGGATGACCAGAGCCGTCTCTGTACCATGACCAAGGCAGAAGCCAGACTGGAATGGGTCCAGTGTAGAGAAGTCATCTAGGAATACCTGTAGTTTTACGCCACAGCCCTCTCAATTATCTTGCCCAGGAAAATAAGATTTAACACTGGGTGGTAATTGGCTGGATCAAATGGATCCAATTATTTATTTATTTTTAATAAGGGCGGCACCACTGCCACTTTCAATGAGTCCAGGAAAGCCCTTGCAATGCCTTGACTCTATTTGTTATTATTTCTCTATCTGGTAATTCTTGAATTTCTATTGAGCGTCTACCCTAAAGTCTAATTTTTAGCCTGTGCAGTCAATTAAAGTATATGATAACTGAGTGATTGAATGAATGAATGAATGAATTTATTTATTTGCGGTCAGAGACCATTACAATGGCAATACATCCTTAGCAATCAATAGAATAGTTAAATCCAGCATAAAAATGTAAAGGACATAGAAAAATACATTTAGCATTTAAAATCTTATCTTAAAATGTACATAGTTCTCTGGGAACCACATTCTAATATTTAAAACATTGATGTTAAAATAGTTAAAACTGTAAAAAGAGCAGGACAGACTATGTATGGCTATGCTTTTTATTATGGAATTTAACCAAATGGAGACAGAATTTGGCTATTTGCCTGGAGATAGTTGGATTTTCATCAATTAAGAGTTTCTCCAGGCAGGCCTTATTTGTCTCTGCAATTGGTCTAAGAGTGGGGAAATAAACTTGTCCCTATAGACTTGATGGAAAGGACAGCGAAAGAACATATGAATAAGTGATTCTACTTCACCAATGGAGCAACAGCAGCATCTGTCCTCATATGGGATTTTTCCCTGAGTAATTTAATAATGTGTGTGTTATGTAGTCGAGTCACTTCTGACATGGCAACCCTAAGAATTAATGACCTCTAAAACATCCTATTAATAGCCCTGTTCAGATCTTGGAAACTGGAGGCTCTGGCTTCCTTCATTGAGTCAAGCCATCTCGCTTTGGGTCTTCCTCTTTTCCTACTGCCTTCTATTTTTCCTAGCATTATTGACTTTTACAGAGAGCCTTGTCTTCTCATGATGTGAGCAAGGTATGATAGGATCCATTTCATCATTTAACTTCTAGGGAATATCATCATTTTAGCTTCTAGAAATAATTCAGGTTTGATTTGATCTAGAACCCACTTAGTTGTCTTTTTGGCCATCCAGGGTAAAATTCTCCTCCAGCATCACATTTCGAATGAATAACTTTCCTTCCTGTCCACATTAATAATACAGCCTCAGAAATATTTTCCTTGTTATTCTGATGAAGCTCAGAATGTTCAGTTGTTCACAATTGTTCAGGACTCTCATTCACTTCATCAGCTGTCTGTTAATAAATGGTTTGTATGTGGATCTTCTCTCTCCATTGAAAGGAATAAAGAAAGCACTATGCACATGCAACTGTTTTTCTCTATCCCTGTCCTCCACGTCATTAAAATCAAAACTTTATAATAATGAAAATACAATCTCACCTGCATATCTATCCGTGTCATCAAAATAGTATTAATCTACAATAGGAATGTGTTAATATTGCAATGATACATTCATCTCAAAATCTTGTGAGTCTAAGACAGGAAGTGAATGATTTCACATTTCCAATCATTTATTTAAATTCTGCGAAGCCCCCTGTGACCGACTTCATGCTTTAGAGAAGCCTGGAAGGGCTAGTTACACACACATTTGCAGGACTGTTAAGAGTCAATCCCTTTCAGAGTCAGAGAGCTTTGAGTGGCCCGTTACCCCAAAGTCATCTGATTGGGCGTCCTGAGCTGAGAGAGGAGGGTTTTTCCAGTTCTGGCAGAGAGAGATTCTGTGAGAAGAGTTGGGAGACGGAGTCCTCATAGAGGGCAGTTTTAACACTGGCAGGAGATGTGGGGAAAATTAGCAAGGAGGCTTGGGAAGTATGTGCAAACTTCCAAAAAGGACCAGAGAAAGGGGATAGATCTTCTAAGGAGAGGACATTTTCCCCTCAGTCAAACAAGGAGGTAGCTCTGGAGAGTAAAGAGATTTTATTTATTTATTTATTTATTTATTTATTTATTTCAAATTTCTATTCTGCCCTCCCCGCGAGCGGGCTCATGGCAGATCCCTGGTCAGGTGTGGTTAGAAACTGCCTTTTTCCTTCAGATTTAATTAATGACTGAAGGAAAGCACTGTGTGTGAAAGGGATTGGGGTAACAGAAAGTGTGTACCAACATTCCTAATTCCAGAAGAGAAAGAGAATACTAAAAGAAAGTATAGTGCTTGGAGAAATACAGGGAAACCAATGCTTCAAAATAGAAGCCTGTAAATATCTGTGAACAGCATAAGAACGGTGAATTTTCAACCCTTGATTTCTTCTAACCTTTCCCCTCTAAAGTAAATATATTGGTTAGTTATTTGGGGAATTCTAAAAAGGCCTCTGGTGCCATTTGTAGTGTTTAAAGGTGAGGGAACATCATACTCACATTCTTTTGTTTGTCTTTAAAAGCTTAAAATCAGTCTCTACATCTGGAATCAAGATCAGAAGGATAGATGCTATGGCATCTGTTCATTATTTCACCAGTCAAGTTTCTGTCCTACCATGGGGAAAAATAACAGTCCTTGGCCTTACAGGGAGAAAATCAGATTTGAGAAAATAGTTTTAAGTAGGACCATGAAAGAAAGGATTGGGAAGTCTCTCCTATTCCCTATTTCTCTGTTCAAACTTGCAGTTTGCCAAGGCAGGTTTTGGTTTTTTTAAAAGGAATGTAGCACAGAAGATTGTGAGTCACATTAGATGAGATGATGAGTGAGTCACATTAGATGAGATGATCAGGGATCTGTCTGCAATGGTTAAAAAGTAAATTTCAATCATGGACAGAAGAACATCTGAAGGCCAAGCAAGTCCAGGCAAAAAAGATCGCAAGACAACAAGTGTTCATAATTTCTTCTGCTATTGTCACTGATAGCTGAGGCTTGGGAGGAAAGCAAGCCCCAATGGTGTTGATGGAACTGCTGGAACTCAGCTTGAAGGTGGGCAGTATGGTGGTGGGAAGAACAGGATGATTACAGGTGATATCTGTTGCCTCCTCCCATGCTGCCATACTCAGCATATCGTGACACCCCAAGCCGCCTGGGTTGCTTGTGCAATGAGCCAGCCTTTCCGACTGAGGCCACCTAGAGAGGGAGAGGAAGTTTAGGTACCTCCAGTGTGGTCTCTGGAAAGGCTGCATATTTCTAAATAAACAAATAAATAAATAGTTCTCCCATGCTCCACATAGGCTTGCTACTAAAAACTGCCCCTGCCTTTAAAGGAAAAACTGTGAACATCTTTTTTCTTTAAAGGGTGAATAAACCGGTAGTGGGGTGGGTGGGTTTATCATTCTAACTGATGGGGGAAATGGTTAATTCCTAATCTGAAGCAATGTCCAGTGCAGCTAAAATGCTTCTTTTAAAATTAGTGAGAAGATCAAAATATCACAAGATCCTAGCTCTTTTGATCCTGTGTAGTAGGGACCTTAAATCTATTCAATATCTATTCAATGGTGGGAATAATGGTCATGGATTTAATCTAGGGCATGTTGCATTTATTTTGATAGTGTTTCTATAGGACAGCATCCAATAATTATACACTCTTCCGGAACATCATTTTGCCTATGTGTAGATAGATTACCCTTTTTCAAATTTATGACTCTTGAGATGTGGAATTTAATTTACAATAATTTTCCATATTGACATGAAATACTTAATAAAATTGTGAAACCCCATGATGAGGAACTCCCCAAAACAAAAGTGTTCTAATAGGTACAAAATCTTAATCTAAATGTTTTTCTCCCTTAGGAGGTGCTGTATGTCTTTCTCGGTGTCAGATTCACACTGAAATATTTGGACAAAATGAGATGCTTACGAAAGCGATCTGCTGTATCGTTCCTAGGAGTGCTTGTCATTTGCTTATTGTTCATGAATTTATACATTGAAGATAGCTATGTCTTGGTAAGTTGCCATTAAAAAAGGATAGCACAGCAAAAGGTGGCATCTGCCATAAACTCTGTCAATGTTGAACTGAAAAGATTTAGGTTGCTTTGAAGTGCTTAAAGTGTTACTCTTCTTACTTACCAGAAGATGCATAATTCAAAGCCCTTTAGTAAATGCCTAAGTAAGTAAGGAGATGGGGTGGAGAATAAAGAACATAACAATTTCCTTGCTGGATAAAACCAAAGATTTGCATCAGCCAAGTTCCTTCTTGTCCTGAAGACATCATTTCAAAATAACAACTTTTCCAAATTCTAAGAATGGTGGTATCTCAGAGTTCCCAGACCCCAGATTCCTCAGCTTAGGAGAACTGGGCAATATTGTTCATCAAAATCACTATGAAAGCTATTTATAAAATAGATTTTCCAGAGGTGCCATTGGCAGTCTTTGTTGCTTTAGACTTCAGTCATCAAGACTAAGAGATGAGCACGAACAGAAAAAAATCCCGAACATGATGTTCATTGTTCATTGCCATCCACAAACAGGAACTCACGAGCAACCACGAACATAGCCCTGTTCACGAACATGTTCATGGTTGGCTGTTCATGGGGGCCAGCAGGCTCTCCTCCAGCCATCATCCATGTCAAGATCCCTACTGCACAACTCCCAGAAACCTGACCTGAGCAGGCACCAGGAAAGGTACCAATAATAAATAATAGTTTGGCCCCAGAGCCTGGCAGCAGCCCTGGAACTTAGGGGTAGATCCCTACTGCACCACTCCCAGAAACCTTACCTGAGCAGGCAGCAGGAAAGGTACCAATAATAAATAATCGCTTGGCCTAGAACCTGGCCAGCAGCAGTAGAACTTGAAGGGGTAGATCCCTATCCCACCACACACAAAGAAAATTCAAGCTCCAATGCACTCTCTCTATCAAAATGCCAACAGCAGCTGTCTCTCCCTCTCCAAAGCCAGATTTGGGAGCCCCCTTCCCCACTGGTCTTTGTTCCCTTGTAACAAATTTGGAGCTCCACACTTGAAAGGAAGGCCTGCTTATCAAGCTAAATTGGTCTTAGACTGGAGTTTCCAGGGCAACAGCAGGAGTTCAGAGTTCAGACAATCCCTGCCTAAGTTGCCAAGGGAATTGATTGCAGGTGCCAGACTGTCTGGCTTGACAAACAGCAAGGAACAGCAATGAATGATGCTTGCAACGACCACCTGTTTGTTTAGAATGGGGCCTCACGAACAGCTTGTTCATGAACAGTAGATTGAGCTGTTTGTGGCTTTTTTTTGTTCGTATTGATGTTCGTGCCCATCTCTAATCAAGACCTGTGCTGCTTGTTGAAAGACAGTATCATTTTTGGTAATGCTTTTGTATCCTGCTTGGCTTTTTATACATTCCTTCTTCTTACAGTGCTGTTTGTATTAAGACGTTGTATAGGGATTTTATTTATTCATAGCCTCTCATTTATGATTAAATTTGACCTGGCTTATACCATATTCACTATCACTCTCATGGACTCTTCCTTTGGTTTGCTAATTGTTTCAAAATCCTCCAGAGGCGTCTTGTTTTTTTAAAATTTATTGCAGTTTATGCTGCTTCTCTTTTTGCTTGTTTTAGATCTTTATGTGAACTTCCCAGATGGCAGAATGTCTTATGTTTAATTTGCCTTTTTACAATAAAAGGTTCTTTTTCATTGTTTCCCTCAAAATGATTTTTGCACATTTCATCATTGATCTAAGACTTTGTTTTGCCTTATTCTGCGGAGGCTTTTATGGGCTGTTTAGTGTGTTAGATTATTAGGTTTTATTCAAGGTTGTTTTTCCCCCTCTATGCCTGACAGTATTTGTCAGCAACCTCTGGTGTACTTTTTTTCACTGGGAGTGAGGATGAATAAATATTCTGATGGCTTCCTTGCTTGTGAATCCAAATAAACAGAAACAATAGCATCCAAAACATAGATGAGTTAAATCCATGCAAGTGAGCTAATTTGTTGGTGATGTACAAGTATGCTCTTTTTAGTGTTTTTTTTTTCCCCTACAGGACTGGTGAAAGAGGTGAGACTAGGAATGCAAAATTTCCAGGGCATTGCGTCAAGAGTTCCCAGTCTTCTTGCCTCATTTTGTTTGCATGTGAAGGCAAAGAACAGCCAGTACAGTGCCTGCTGATCTGGACCAATAGCTTAAATCTCAGAACTTCACCAACAGCCAGAAGCATCTCTAGGAATCCAAAATCACTCAGTTTAACCCTTTGCTTGACTTAAAATCATAGCAAGTGCTTCCCTGCAGCAAAAAAATAAAGTCTGAATTCATAGAAAGGCTTTTCCCTCTCTTATTCTTCTTCTATTTCTCTGTAGGCTGCCATGCTGAGATGCTCATCGGGCTGTTTTTACTTTTTTCACTCCTTTTTGCTGTCTTCCTTACCTTCTTAATTTTGTGTTTCTTTAAATGTTATTTAAATATATGAGGTATTACCAGTTTTTGTCCAAAGGCCCATTATAGCTCTAGACAGCTCTGTTTATAAGTTGTCCTTGTGAACTTTCTAGCGTCACCATTTTTATTGCTTTTTCCAAAGTGTTCCTTTTACAACATTTTAGACTATTTTACATTATATCATTGTAATGCCACTTTTGCATACTTTTATTTATGCAACTTAAAGCAAAACAAGCATCATTTTATTAAACTTTCTATTTTCAATAAACTAATACAACTGTATAAAAAGTCAATTTAAATGAAAATATTTAGACTGAATTTCATTAGTGTGGTCAGGAAAAAAATAACAGCTCCAATTCTTTCTCATGCAGGTAGAAACCATGGCAGACACCAGAACATTAAAGTTGAAACAGTATGTGCCTAAATTTTGGTAACATACTTTCAATGTAGTTTAATGGGTGGGGTGTAGGACCAAGAAGTTCTAGCTTCAAATTTGTCTCAGCTGTGATACCCTTGGGCCAGTTACTAATACGATCATATTCTAGCCTTCCCCTCAGTATAGTTATGAGGAACAAGTAGGAGGAGAGACCATGTGAGTTGCCCCAAACTGTCTTGAGTAAATGTGGAAGGGAAAGAAACAATGCACTATCCCCATACTTCTAATACTCATGTCAAGATATTGAAGTTGTTATTCTTAATTCTCTATAAAAATAAGGAAAGAATGCCCACTTCCAAGAAAAAAAATGAAATTTGGGTTTTTTTCAGACAACCTATGATGACATTTTCCTCTGGAATATTTTGTGTCATATTTAAAACTTCTTGCATGTGTCTGCCAGAGTGTTTCCATCAAAGCTGTTTAAAAGTGTTTACTACATTGGAGTTGCTTTGGAAGAAAGAATTCAAAATCTCCATTTCAATGCAGAACCTCCTTTGAGACACTCCAGTAAAGTTGTTTTTGCATTTATGTCCCTTGAGAAGTATGGCTGCAATCCAAGTAGATGAAGCATAGTTTTGAAGAATATTGAAGGAGACACTTGTCTCAGAGTTGCATATGATGTGGTGCAGCACCTTTCATACATCCAGAATTTATGTTAGTGGAATCACATCGTGCACATTTTTCAAAGGTCTGTGAGCCTGACAGTGCAATCCTAGGCAGAGTTACACCAGTTACACCATTTGAAACCCACTGATTTTGCCGAACTCAAAGGAGGAGAGTAACTCCGTTTCAGATTGCACTGTGAGTCTCTCTAGTCCTTATCTCTATAGCAAGATGCTGGATTTTTATTTGTGCCTAATAATAATAAAAACAGCAAAGTGGAAATAGGATGTGTTCCAAGAAGAATTTGTATATGAGTAGAAATATGATGAAAAATGTCAGTTTCTCACCATCTTTCAGAATTTTTCAGTCTCTCAATCTGCTTAATCCAGTGAAATTTTAATTAACATTTACAAAAAAAAATACTTTGCCCGATTATTCTTAATTCTGATTCACATAGAAATCTCTATCTAAAAGCATATTCATTTTTTTTTCTTACAAGGTGGTGGACTTGAAGGAAAAAATGAAGTTAGCCAGAAGAACAGGGAGGAGGGACTGTTCCATCAAAGGGAGCAATATGGCAGAAAGCATTAATATGGGAATGGAATAGAGAGAGTGGGAGATGATAACAGATAAATTAGTTCATTGGAAATACTGAAGGGACGAGATTCTGTTTAACTATTCTACGCCATGTATATAAATGATCCAGTCCTGCAAAAAAAGATCTGTTCACATTAATAATATAAATTTTCATTTGCATCTCTTGATGTCTTTCCGCACAACAATCTTAGATCTATTGGCTAGAAACTCATACTGATGCAAATGAGAACATGTTTCTGCACATGTGACTTGCTGCTCACAACTGCAGCTGGATGAGGTCAACATGTTGAGCAAAGTCTGCATCTTTTTGCTGAGGAAAACACTGATGGGAACTGTAACGGTGTGGGTGTGTGCATGTGTCTCTATTTGTTTCCTTTCTTACATTAACTGCTGCTTTGCATGCTCTCTGTTTTTCTCTTTTTCATCTGTCTGTTAGGAGGGAAACAAACAGTTAATCAGAGAAACAGCCACACATCAATTAAACTCAGAGCGATATGTTCACACTTTTAAAGATCTGTCCAATTTCTCAGGATCAATAAATGTTTCTTATCGCTATCTGGCGGGCACACCTTTGCTCAGAAAAAGTAAGTATCTGAAATTTTGATTTCATTAACCAAAGCAAGATTTTTAAAATCTCGCCTAATGGTTACAAACATAGAAAAAACTACTAAGTTTGTTTTTAAATAAAACAGAACTTTAGCCTTGATATCACTATCTAGGAAAGTATTGTCATTAAAATCACTAGAAATAATTTTGAATCTAAAGGTTGTAGAATTGCATCTTGAATTCCTATACAGTTGCATAACAGAACTCAGCAAATAAAACTTTGACACATTATGAACTTAAACTTTTTAAAACCCAAATTCAATAGTTTTGTGTGCAGAATTAAGAATAAAGCAAGAGGCTTTCAGTACCACTTACGATGTATGCACATTTTAACAGCAGGTGATTGCCCTATGGGATGACTACACTTAAGAATGTGGTTGGCATTTCAAAAAGAAGTAAATGCCACTCCAAAGCTCAATAGCGATTATAGGTACACAGTCCTGTTGTCCCAATCCTGAATTTAGCACTGCAGGCACAGTAAGAGGAATTTCAAGTATGCTGCCCACTGAAAACTCCACATGTTAGATTTCCCCTGAGACATGAAAATGCATAAGGAACTCTAGACAGCCAAAGAAACGCTCAGCATCTACAGTCACTCTTACTATAATTTTCAAGTGATCTCTGATATACTTATGAGAAACACCCGTTTCTTGGTAAATCTGTATTTTGGTGCCCAAAAATAATAATAAAAAAGAATGATTACCATATCCTCATCCCCTGATGCCTCTTGCATCTGCATCTAGTCCCCCACTTGTTTCCTTTTTCTTTCTTTTTGCCAAAGCTTGCTGTTGTGCCCCCGCCCCCCGCAAGTCGGAATAAAGAGGCAGACACAAGGCTTGGGTAATAAAGGGCCAGTTTTATTTTATGGCAACAACTGAAACCTGGCAAGGGCCTAACCAGTGGTACAGGTCAAGCCCTGGGGTCACTCCCCTGGATCACGCCTTGACCTGTATGGGCAAGACCCACTGCCTCGGATGCGAGCCATCCAAATGCATGGCTGTAATCTGGCCAGCCTGGCAGATGGTATCCCCCTTAAAGCTCCAAGCACCCCTGCCGAGGAGCACGAGGGAAGGACTTTTCCAGGGGATCCCACCAGGCAGCCTGCCCTCTCAACTGGCCATCATAAAGCATGCTAGCTGATCCTGACAGGCCCCTAATATCCCCACCAATGGGGATGTGCCAAGGGTACTTACCGTCCCGCTAACATCCCCCCAACTAAATCCTGCCAGTGATGGCCTATACAGCACCACTGTAGCCAAATAGCCACAGCTCCAGCAAGCAGTACAAGGTAGGCAAAAAACTTCCTTCCCCAAGGCCTATCAGGGAAAAAAGAAAAAAATCCTACCTGGCCCCTAAAAGGCAACCAATCTGCACCTGCACTGCCACTGGGCGGGCGGGTGGGCCGAGCACGAGGAGGCAAGTGCCATTACAGGGGGCTGGGCAGCCTCTTAAGGCACCTAGCCCCGCCCCCAACATGTGACCCATCAAGGCCGGGGGAATGCTGCTGCTCATCCTCCGCGGTGGCAAATGCGGCCCCAGGCCTCAAGCCCTTGGCTGCTGGCCGGGTGAGGGCCATATTGTCATTCTAGGGATGCATGTTGGTATCTCCTAGGTGGTTTTAATTAATCTTTATTATAATATATTATAATAATTGACCTCACTCCCCCCCCCCCAAGGATCCCAAAGTGACTAGCTGGGGGGAAATACGGATTGCAATGGTGTCAAGAGGTAAATGTGTTAAGCTTACTAAAATGTATATCCTTAGGTATAATCCTCCAAAGTGAACTGCCTTAAAAAAAAAGTACAATATATCCAAGCTCTCTTAATATACTCCACTTAAATCAAATTTGGGAAAAATGATTGACTTGAAAGTAATATGAGATTAAGATAAAAATAACGGTAATTGTTTTATGTATGGAAATATAAATCCAACACAAACTATTATAGCCCATGGTACCCCAGCCTGTTCATTTTGCAGGAAATGTATAAACAATAGAAAGATTAGAACTAGTCATTTAGCTATAAATTAGTCATGACCGGGCATGACATTATGGGGGAAGGGGAACATTTTTGAAAGTATACCTGAGGACATTTAAGGGTTGTTAATAGTGGTTGGCACGTTGCAAGTCCAGTTCAGTTTGAAAGACTTGAACCTTAACACGCAAACAGTTTCACACATTCAGTAGCTAGCTGTCATACTAACTGCCAGAGGGAGCTGAAATGACCACTTCAACCAAATACTTTTTTTCCCTAACCCAACCTTGCAAGTAAAAACAGAGTGTTGAAACTTCGGACTATGGAAGGGTTTCTGTGTTATATGAAAAACAGAAAGATACTTCATATTTGTATGTTAGTAATCAAAGTTTTATTGGGATATAATTGATGCCCAATGCACTTCTAGTATTTTTCCTCTGTGTATACAGAATGTATATTATGACATCAGGCAAAATTCTGCAGAGTGTGGGGGGTCAATATGTACCCATAAGTTGGGATGTTTAGTGCTTTTGTTTTCCAGTTAGTTCCAGTGGAGGCTGATCTCAAAGTGTTCTAATTTTAATGTTACTATTTTTTTTAAAAGTCCTGCATGTATTTATAAAAGTAAAATGGAGAGGGACATGAACCCATGGGGAACCACTGACTAAATTATCCTTAAGGAATAAATGAAATATGAAATGAGACATGTTCAATTTTTAAAAAGAGGTTTTGTATCTTTTTTTAATACCTATGGGGCATCATGCAACCCTCATTTGCAGAAAAGAGTTCAAGCCTTTTCAGTTCTTCTGATTTCAATGGAAAGGCTTAAGCATGTTTCACTTTCCAATTGAAGTTAATGAGATTTATAAGTGCTAAATTTTTGGCTGGATCATGCTTTTACTTTGTTTTTTCAAAAGCAAGGGTGGGTAGTTTAGCCCTACACCTCCTTTGGGCCACCTTCTAGCATGACCCACTGGTGACCCTCCAAACACTTCAGAAACAGGAGGGGAGGCTTTTCCACCATCTTGCCCTGCTGCTCCTTCCAGCTCCTTTGTACACACCATGTGCAGAGGAGCGAGGTACCACCCTCATTTCTAGTTCTTCTGGCAGATTTTAAGAAGGAGAAAGTTTTAAGTATATTTTTTCCTGCTGGTATTTTTGCACACATCCTTCCAGGCCCTAGTTCATAATATAACTGAAGTGTAACAAAACCACTTCAATGTGTTCTCAATTAGAGATGGGCATGAACAGCAATATGAACTTTAAAAAAGCCACGAACAGCCCAATCAGTTGTTTGTGAACAAGCTGTTCGTGAGGCCCCGTTCTAAACAAACAGGTGGTTGTTGCAAGCCTGTTTGTCAAGCCAGACAGTCTGGCACTTGCAATCAATTCCCTTGGAAACTTAGCCAGGGATTGTCTGAACTCTGTCTGAACTCCTGCTGTTGCCCTGGAAACCCCAGTCTAAGACCAATTCAGTTTGATAAGCAGGCCTTCCTTTCAAGTGTGGAGCTCCAAATTTGTTAAAACAAGGGAGCAAAGACCAGTGGGGAGGGGGACTCCCAGCTCTGACTTTGCAGACAGTGGAGAGAAAGACAGTTGCTGTTGGCATTTTGATAGAGAGAGTGCATTGGAGCTTGAATTTTCTTTGTGTGTGGTAGGATAGGGATCTACCCCTTCAAGTTCCACTGCTGCTGCCAGGCTCTGGGCCAAGCTATTATTTATTACTGGTACCTTTCCTGCTGCCTGCTCAGGTAAGGTTTCTGGGAGTGGTGCAGTAGGGATCTACCCCTTCAAGTTCCAGGGCTGCTGCCAGGCTCCAGGACCAAACTATTATTTATTATTGGTACCTTTCCTGGTGCCTGCTCAGGTCAGGTTTCTGGGAGTTGTGCAGTAGGAATCTTGACTTGGATGATGGCTGGAGGAGAGCCTGCTGGCCCCCACAAACAGCCAACCACAAATATGTTCTTGAACAGGGCTATGTTCGTAGTTGTTCATGAGTCCTTGTTCGTGGATGGCAACAAACAACGAACATCATGTTCGTAGTTTTTTTCTGTTTGTACCCATCTCTGTTCTCAATACCTGTTTCAGAAGAAAAGGTATAAATCCTGTTATTTCCCCATACAGTTTAGTTAATGTAGATTACTTTATATGCTGAACAAAGAACTATAGAAGTAAGGTTGCCAGCTGCAGCTGCAACTGGAAACCCCCTAAGTGATCCTGCGGGGCCCACCAGGAGATCCTGGGGGCAGGGACTGTTGCACTGGTGTTAGCACAATGTGCCATGTCACTTTTAGTGCAAAACCAGAAGTGATGTCATCACATCATGTTGCTGATGTAGGATTTGCCACATACACACACACCCATAGAGTTTGGGGCTAATCATAGAGTGTCCTCATAACATGATGATGTTACTTTCAGTTTTGCAGTGGAAAGGACATGGCACATTGTCCCAGCACCAATGAGCCCCTCCCCAATATTTTCCCAGCCAGCCTGAGAATGAGTGGTGAGGAATGGGGACCAGTTCTACATGAATTCTTTCTACAGTTCTAGCAGGAAACTGCCCTCTCCCCAATGTATGTATTCAGCACAGATACAACTTTTATTTTTTAAAACAGTCTGCGTACATACACATAGCCAGGGTACTTTCAAAAGCAGTTTGTGAACTGCCACTGGTGAAAGGCTACTGTTCCCCACTTGTCAAAAATGTTGCTAGATACCATGCAAACCCTTGGGTGTTACTGAAGACACTTTCTAGACTAGAGCATTTTCGATTTGACCATTTACTTTTACTAAAACAAAAAGTGTATGTTTTAATATAATATTAATAAATCTCTTTCTCTTAATTTCTTTAGGGTACCTTACCATTGGACTGTCCTCTGTTAAAAGGAAAAAGGGGAATTATTTGCTTGAGACGATCAAGTCCATATTTGAGCAGTCAAGTTACGAGGAGCTGAAAGAAATTGCAGTAGTGGTGCACCTAGCAGAGTTTGACTCGTTGTGGTGTGATGGGATGGTTCAAGACATTTCACAGAAATTTGCCCATCACATAATTGCTGGCAGGTTAATGGTGATCCATACTCCTGAAGAATACTATCCAGTATTGGATGGCCTTAAGAGAAATTATAATGACCCAGAAGATCGAGTGAGGTTCCGTTCCAAACAAAATGTAGATTATGCTTTCTTGCTTAACTTCTGTGCTAATCTTTCTGATTATTACATGATGTTAGAAGATGATGTTCGATGTGCCAAAAACTTCTTGACTGTAGTGAAGAAAGTCATAACTTCACGAGAAGGAACCTACTGGGTGACATTAGAATTTTCCAAGTTGGGCTACATTGGGAAACTATACCATTCCCATGACCTCCCCCGCCTGGCTCATTTCTTGCTAATGTTCTACCAGGAAATGCCTTGTGATTGGCTGCTGATACATTTCCGGGGGCTACTAGCTCAAAAGGATGTGATACGTTTCAAGCCTTCTCTTTTCCAGCACATGGGATATTATTCATCTTACAAAGGAGCTGAGAATAAATTGAAAGATGACGACTTTGAAGAGGATTCATTTGACATCCCTGATAACCCACCTGCCAACCTACATACCAATATAAATGTCTTTGAAAATTATGAAGCAAGCAAGGCTTACAGTAGCGTTGATGAATACTTTTGGGGAAAGGCACCCTCAACTGGAGATTTCTATGTAATTGTCTTTGAAAAGCCTATCAAAATCAGTAGAATTAAAGTCATCACTGGAACAGAAGATCGACAAAATGATATCTTGCATCATGGAGCTCTAGAAGTTGGGGAAAAAATTGTTGGGGGGAAAAAAGGGAGACAATGTACAACATACTTACGACTAGGGGAGTTTAAAAATGGAAACCTGGAAATTACAGAAGTAGAGCACAAAGTTCTTTTTGATATTAACTGTATGAGAATACTCATTACCAAAAGCCAAAAGGAATGGCTGATCATTAGGAGCATTAGCATATGGACTTCACAGCCACCAAGTCAATAAAGCAACTCTACTGCAGATAATTATTATGGACTAAGGACTATAACTTGCATTCTGTAGGGAAGCCAGTCCCTAAAATGATTGACTCTCCACCAGCTCTTTTCCTCTGACATTGGCAAGCTGGGAAATCACAAAACAAACAAAGCAATCTATTTTTTACTAGTTCAGTCAGGCAATATACAATGACTAGTTTGTTGGAATGTTTGAATTTTATAGGAAGTGCAAACAAGTTCCCCTCCATTTCTCGAGCTCTAAATCTACTTCTCTGTTGTTTTTATCTCCCCTTGGGGAAGAACCAATGTACTAAACAAAGCAAATGCTACTTCATTATTTAAAGGTTTTGTAGGCCTTTGCCAGTATATTGTCAAAAGAATTTGACTCCATCATATCCACATATAAATTAAAAATGTGATGGTGGTTTGTGTTTGTACAGTGGTTGGTGGCTTGTTTTGTTTTGAAGGCAGTCTTGATAATGCAGTCAGTATCCTCTAGTGTGAGCAATGTAAGAAAGCTGTTCCGGTACCCACAACAGCTTATTTTAAATGAAAATACATGTACTGTTATGAACCTGTAATGATTGTTCTGTAAACTCAATAAGTGCATCCCCTTTTCTTGAGCTGAACCAACATATATTATTCTGCCAGTATTCATTGGCCTGAAATGACACACTAATCCAATTTCACCTGTCTTTCATTTCTCATTATTGAACTAGGGTCCATTAAGTCTATGGCCAGTGTTCTCTTAAGTTTTATATGGTAGCAGTATTACATGCCAGTATTATTGTCTTCACGTTCAGACAGTTCTCTGTGATGCTGCAGAAATATGTATAATTTTGTAATGTATGACTGATGGATGGTTCCAGTGGTGGGATTTGATATGCTCTACTCTGAATTCAAATGTGAAATGTCAACGCTCTGTGGAGCTTTATTGCACATACTGGATTCTGTGTGAATGGAGTGCTCCATTCCCTTTAATGTTAGATAATGCTCACATATGCTTCATTGGTATCAGGGAATCTTTTGCACACACACAGGAAATATACATTTTGAGGGTTCTCCAATATTAATCAGAATGGTGTCTCCTGCTCTCACTGATCTTCATGTGCACATTGGATTTTGTAGAACTTTGGACTGTGGTCACTGGACAAAATCCATTTGTGCTCCTTGCCACTATTGCCAATGACAGATGTATCCATTTTGGGTTGAGGGTTTTGTAGGAGGCAGGTGTTTTCCCTGTATGATGGTGGCAGCTTTGCTCTGTGAAATATTTCTGATAATTTATTTAACTACTCAGATCAGATGTTTTTTCTTTCAAAAGTCAGTCCTGCTGTTTTTGCAATGTTAGGTTGGGTGATTCTTGTTGTTTTAAATGCTATGGATGAATTCAATGAGGAAAATAATCCCACTTGGTGTGAAGCATGGTTAAAAATAACCCTGGTGGTGACAATGGTGTTTGCCTTAGGGGGTCTACTCACAAATATGTCACTTTTAAAATCCCACTTTTAAATTGTCCACCCCCATCCGAAGTTGTCACTATAGTATAGCCCCCCTTCACTAAAAAGAATCACATATATCATTACACTTCCATTTGATGCATGTAACTCCATTTTTATATGTAAGGAATGTATTTTTTTTACTGATAAAAACACAATGTTGACAAAGTAACAAGATACATGTATACCCTTTCCAAAACCACCCTTGTCAGTTCCTAATTTTTATTGCATTATCTACTTTCACTGTCCTGCTTTGTGGGCAAAACGGGGTATACAGATGTATAAAGAGAATGATGTAATAGTATTGTTATGCTGCTAGTTAAGTGATGTGTTATTGCTTGATCAGCATCTCTAGATCCAGTATTATGTTCCTTGAGAATGCTTAAATCCAATTTCTTTTAGTGGAATTGGAATGCTCACCTGAAACCAAGATGTTCCCTGATATTATAAGTTTCAGACTCCCAGCAGCCCTTGTAAAAGAAATAGGAATAGGCTGGTCAATGTACCCTGTTCCAGCATTGTAACTCAATGTGTGTGTTTATTTTATTGACTCTTTGGGATAGCCTGCTCGGATTCCAATCTGATCTACTTGCCATTTTCCTGCATTCACTTCCTGTTTCCACTGATCTGACCTCTTGACCCCCAATATTGATTATCTCTGCTTATTAATTCCTAGTACACAGGTGATGTTGAACTACCTGAAGAAATCTCTAATTTCACAGAAGCTCCATGAATGAATGGAAGTCCTGCAGAGGTTTGGTTTGGAGTGATAGGCTGATGGAAAAGTATAAAATTAAGACACTTTAAAAAGTAGTCCTCCTTACCTCTGCCCAACTGTTTCCAAGTTATCTTTTTCACAAGAGTTTATCTGATGTTTTAAAAAATCCTGCAGTGATATTTCATTTCATTGAGCTAGAAGCTCTTGTCATTGTGCATGAACTGTGAAATTGGCATTTCTGAGTCCAGTGCTGGAGGTGGTCTTCATTGTGACAAGTGATGTCAATTGTGACAGTAGTGGTGATAAATCTCTGTGGAAGCAACAGTAAATAACTTCCATGCTAATATTGATTTAACTGACAGTTTGGAACATTTTCTTCATTACCTTAAAGTTAAACCTTTACTGTTTATATTATGGTTGGACTAGAAGCAGGTTCATATTTCAGCAGCTCTGTAAGTAGGTCCATAGACCTGTTTTGGATGCCATGAGGCAATAAGCTTAGAAGGGTTAACTGCTGGAGATTACTAGTAGTTTGTTTTGTCTATGGAGGCACAGGTCGCAGCGGTAGATCAATCCTCATTTTTCTATCTAAGACAGGCTCAACAACTTGTCCCCTACTTATTGACCCATGACCTTACGACAGTGATCCAGGCAACGGTCACCTCCAGATTAGACTACTGCAACTCGCTCTACGCACGGCTTCCCTTGGGCTTGATCTGGAAACTGCAGCCGGTTCAGAATGCAGCTGCACAGGTGGTTGCCAGAGTACCAATCATGGCTCATATAACACCTATCCTCTGTCAGCTGCAATGGTTACCGGTTGAGTACCGGGTCTGGTTCAAGGTTTTGGTGTTGACCTATAAAGCCCTATGTGGACTGGGCCCAGCATACCTTCGGGCCTCTCCCCATATGTTCCCTAGAGGTCGCTTCAATCAGCACTTGCTGATGGTCCCTGGCCCCAGGGAGGTCCGCCTGGCCTCTACCAGAGCCAGTTCCTTTTCGGTCCTGGCTCCAACCTTGTGGAACTCTCTGTCTGAGGAAACTAGGGCCCGGCAGGATTTGTTATCTTTCCGCCAGGCCTGCAAGACGGAGATGTTCCGCCAGGCATTTGGTCGGGGCTAGGCTGTCCTCTCGCTGGCCATACCACTGAAGACCTTCCACCACCCATACAGGAAAATGCTGTATTTTAACATTTTATACCTGCCAATTTTAATTATTTTGATATAATGTTTTAATATTTTTATAATGCTTTTACTGTTTTAAACTGTTGTTAAACTGCCCTGAGCCCATCTGATGGGGAGGGCGGTCTAGAAATGTGATAAAATAAATAAATAAATTTCTGGAGACATGGAGGAAAAATTAGGATAGCTGCACTTTGCAGCTCTCCAGCTGTGCAGAGTCTATGAATTCACCATAAAAACTTCATCACACTCATCTTCAGCTCAGCATCTAGAATCCAAAAGATTCTGGTTCTGAAATCATTACAAACACAGTAGAATATCGATGTGTCTAATTTTCAACATGGCCAAATCTGTACATATTCAAATCCAGAGACTGGGATCATGGACAGACAAGACAGATCTTTGTACAAATCTGGGGAAAGCCCCAGGTTAGTAGAAAAATGTGAAATCACAAAAACAAAAATACATTGGGGGGGGGGGGCAGTATTCCCTAAATAATAGAAGCAATTTCTGTAGCTTTAAGAAACAAAGGCATCCAAGTGGGAACCCACAATCTGTTTGGTGTAGTGGTTAAGAGCACAGGACTCTAATCTGGAGAGCTGTGTTTGATTCTCCACTCCTCTACTTGAAGCCAGCTGGGTGGCCTTGGGTTAGTCACAGCTTCTAGGAGCTCTCTCAGCCCCACCCACCTCACAGGGTGATTGTTGTGGTGATAATAACAAAATACTTTGTAAACCTCTCTGAGTGGGGTTATATAAATCGCCCCGAAGGGCGGTATATAAATTAAATGTTGTTGTTGTTGTTGTTGTTATGTTATTATTGTTGCTGGCAGCCATAACATATTTCCCAGTGTGTGCGTGGAAGCCTTCATTTCTGGCAGTAAAAGATAGTGAGGCTGCTTTGGCCATTGAAAGAGAATTCATAGGGGTCAGGCCTGATAGGTGCCACAGGGTGGATAAAGGTAGGTGGGAGGGAGAGAAAAAAGCAGGAAAGGGGGAAAGGCTATGAGGGCTTTCAAGAAATGGAAAGAGGAAATAGTGGAGGAAGGGGAAATGAGATGCCCCCCAAATCCCTTGCAGGTCTCTCACTAGAGTTCCCAGGTGCCCCATGAAAACCACTGTGGTGTAGTGATTAGAGTGCAGGGGAGATGACACCCAGCCGACCTGAGATGAGGTGGGGGAAATGTTGCCCTGCCTTGCTAAGCCTCACCTCAGACAGAGTGGGGTAGGTAGTGTTTGGCCTGCCAGAGGCAAAGTGAGGAAGGAAGCACAAAGCCCACCAGAGCTCCACCTGAGGTGAGGTGCAAGAGGCAGTGCTCAGCCCACCCAAGCCCCTCATGACGTGAGGGAGGTGGTACCACCCAGCTCAGTCTTTGGGAGGCAAGATAAGAGTGGCACCTGGCTCTGCCACTGTAAGCTGAGGGAAACAGCAGTGCTCACCTCAGCCTTGCACAAGGTAAAGGAGCTCCCATCCCTTCAAGCCCACATGAAACTAGGGAAGTGTTGCCTGGCCAACCTGAAGAGGCACCTGGCCCATCCCAAGCCCCATCCAAAGTGAGAGAGGTGGCAGTTGGTTAATTGGTTAGGCAGGCTGCCTCTTCCTTCCTCCCCTTTTGGGTGAGTGGGGCAGAGTCAAGCAGAGTGCCTCTTCCTCTTTCCTTCCTTGGGGGCTTGGGACCAGGGTAGGCTGGGGGAAATGACTTTTTTCAGGATTCTTCACTTCCAAACCACCTTTGCTCACAGGGTTGTTTTCAGGATGAAATGGAGGCGAGATGAATGGCATAAACTGCTTTGGGCCCTCACTGTGGAAAAAGGTTGTGAATTAATGAAATCAATAAATAGTAAATACAACTGAAGTGTTGGGCAGATAAAAGTTAGATTGGTTAGTGGGTGGGAAGAAAAGAAGGGTAAAGAGGTTGAAGTTGCTAGGAAGAGTGAAAGAGAAAATAGTGTGGGGAAGGTGATACAGGGTAAATGAGGTGCCCCTCTCAAGTCCTTGCAGGTTCCCCACTGTGGAGAAACCAATGTAATGTATGATTTTTAAAATGTATGAAAGAGAACAGTATAAGTGGCCAAATGGGCAGTTTTAATAGCTAGCAAGCCTGTAGCCAACTGCTCAGTCTACTGTTCAATCAATACTTGTCTACTTTCATGCTTGCTTGACACCAGTGTGGGAAAGTTCATGGTGGTGTCTTCATACCTGAAAAAGAAAGAAAGATTAGTATATTATTCACTGGATGGACGTTATACTTACACACACAGACGTTTCAAACCATCAAATTGTATACCCTGGAGATACATTGTCAAGCATTTGTTGGTATTGTAACTAATACTAATCAGTAGGGATCTATGTTTGTATTTGTAACTGACATAAGTATTGAGAGCACTTAGAGCACTTGCACTTTTGATAAATACATTTTCATTTTTTTCTAGTCTCTTTAGGAGATTTCTCCCCTTTTGTTGCTGTGCATTTAATAATATATTAGCAAAAGTTCTATTATCCCCATCAGCCTTTGGAAGATTAATGGTTAGAGACATCTAACTTTGACATAAAATATATTTAATTGCATTTGTGGTCCACCAAACTAGAAAAAGATCAACTGGTGTCCTGCCCAACAATTATATCAATTGGTTTTAAACATGCCACTCAAAATTTATAAGATTGAAGGTATTATGACTGTATAAACACCATTCATTGGGAAATGAGCAGAAATCTATCAGATGCAGTAAAGTAATAGCTGTGGCAACAATAACCTGTTGGACTTCTTAGTCAAACCACTTTCTATTGATTATCAGTTTTTGTTGACTGTAAAAGTCAATAGTTTTTGAGGAGGAAAGGTATATACTGTCTAAATCCACCCTGAAGGGATTAGTTATAGCAGCTTTTGTCAAAATATCAAAGCCCTTGCTGATGCTGCTGGAAGTACAGTCTCCCAACAAAGTGAAAAGTGGTGGTGGGGGGAAGCGTAGGTAGGCCAGAGGCCTATAGGGGCTGGGCCTCACCCTGCTTCAGCCTTTCTGACTGATAGACAACAGGCCCCAAATGTAAATAAAGAAAAATTCCCTGCCAAACCACTGAACCTGGCGCTGGGCCCTGGCTCCCATCCCGGAGTCTGAAGGTAGCAAGCAAGGGAATAGCACAGCTTCTCCAAGGCAGCTATTGCTGCCTATACCTGAGGGTCTTCGATAAAACCAGCCTCAGAGGAGTTCGGCTTGAAGCACGCTCTACTCAGGCCGAGCTCAAGGCAGCTGCAGGGAAGCAGGGGCAGAGCCACCTTATAAGGCTCTTAGCGCTGCCCCCTCCTTAATCCCCGATTGGCTGAGAAGTTGTCTGTCAGCTCTTCTTCCTGCGGGGAGGCAAAAGGCGGCCCCCAGCCTTGAGCAGCTATACTGCTGGCTGGGTGGGCCGAATTGTCAAAATAATCTGAAAAAGCTTGTCTGTACCAAAGCTTGGTCTACACATGCAGCAGAAGCTAGCAGAATGAACTGCACCATTTCAGGCTGCAGGACAAGGGATTACATTTCTCAAAGGTTCCCTGAACGAATAAAAGGAAAACAGCATGCAAAAGGCTATGACAGAAACTTTCTCCATGCTGAAAAAAGCCTCAGCTACCCATTTCCACACATTAAAGAGAGAAGACATTTTTCTCCAGTCCAGTTGGTAACCTTAGCAGGTGACAGTTGGTGCAACCACAGTTTGTGGCTTCTCACTGGGAACTGTTGCAATTAAAATAATTAAAAGCTGAGCTAAAATACATGAAAAACAAAACAAAACATTGGGCAGGAAAGAGGGATCACTGAGGGAATGCCAAACAAACCAAAAAAAGCCTACAAGAGGGATCCTCCCAGGTTTCACTATGAGTCTTATTCATTTCCAAATGATGAGTCCCTGAAAGGCCGCACAATAGATTCTTTTACTGGTATTCTTAGGAATGTTGTGGCAATAGATGATTATAAATGTTGATTCCATTTGCATAAAGTCAGCAAAGGTTGCACTGAAAGAATGTCCATACTGACCAAAAGTGCAAATAGGAAAAGCAGTACTGTCTGTACTCTATACCAGCAAAATGATTTCTCAAGGACAGGTTATCCATGGGGCTGCAAGAAGGAGCAATCCAATGGTTTTCTTGACTCATAAATCCTACTAACTTTAGACGGTGGTTTGGCAGGAGCTTGTTTAAAGCAGCCTCATTCCACTCAATAAATGATCCACTCACTAGCATTGCAAACTTCACAAAAGTTTCTCCTTCTCAAAAAGAAGAATCTTTGTTTATTTTTCCCTTTTCCTGAACAACCACCCATGTCTCCAATCCCTGTGAAAAGAAGAAATTTGAAATACTTTCTGGACATTCATCTTCAAACACCAGTGTCATTTTTCTAAATGAAAAGTATTCACTGACCTTAAACCAAATATGTATCTAAATATACATAAAAGACTAGTCGTATCTTTTTTAAAATTTTCTTCTAAGATAGCTAGTTATTTTTAAAGCCACAAAAACACCTCTGAAAAGCCAATGGCAGAAGGTACTCAGTACCAGAGAAAACAAAGAAAGAAAGAAAAAAGTCCTGATTGTTGTGTGAATGAATATTATTAGTCACAAGGAATAACTCACAACATAAAGTAAACAAAGATAGAACTATAATTATGATAAACATATATATGGCATGGAAGACAGTGGTATAGGCAGAGCAACATAACTGAGCATTCCACACTAAGTAAAACAAATGTGCAGAAAAGTACTGTGCATTGGGCAAAATAAAGTCATACATCTAGCAAAGCTATGCAGTCCAATGAGCAAACAAATTACGGTCTGCTGGCTAATCATAATTCTTAAGTAGGCATTAATTCCTTTTTGCTTCCTTGGTTGTTAAGCATTAGTGACAAAGGGATTTAACAAACAATACCAAATATTTTAAGCTTCTGATGAAAATAAGGAGAAAGTAATGTTGAAAAAATATCTTCCTGATAAAATACATATTTGTATGCTTTCCAAGGCACACTTCATGTCAGCACAAAGCAGTACACAAAATACCAAGGCTAAATATGTGCCTGTAATCAAAATTACGTATAATTTAGAGGGTTTAGAATGCACTAGATGTTCTGGGCTCCAAAACAATTTTGTTGATGAATTTAAATCAAACAGGGTATGTATTATTTGTTTGTGCTGGAAATAATATCCTGTATTAGCTGCGAATTTTGCTATAATTTCCTATATATGATACTGTCAGTAAAATTCTAAAACACTTTTTAATATCTTTTGAAGGAATGGGGAGAACATGTGAGAAATTAATTCAGCTAGTTGAAAAGACTGATTGATTTCAATAGTTAAACATTCCAGCACAGCATTGATCCCAATGGAAATGTTTTTTTGCTTGATTAGTCTTGTTCTTTCTAAACTTATATTCTATCTTGTGGAAATGAATTATCTGACACTCTTCCACAACTGATAGTACAGCTGCAGGGGTATTATTTTAGGCAGCTATTTCAAAGCTCAGGAAGTTCCCACATGAGTCCCTTCCACTTGTGTTTTTAATATATTTTAATCTCTATACTGATAGGGCTGCCAGGTCCCCTTATCCTCCTGGCAGAAGGGGGGAGTGGGGCTGGCTCTTACCTCTAGCTTACCTCTTACCTCTACCTTCTCATATGCATGCTTTACATGCATGTATTCCCAGTAGGGTGTGATGATGTCACTTCTGGAAATGACATCATCACACCCAGCTGTGGGCATGCTCCTACACTTCACAGAGGCCAATTTGAAAGGGAGTGAGGCTGTTGTGGCCATCAGGAGCGCACCAGCTTCCCACTTCCCCAGGGTTTTTTTGCCTCCTGGGCCCATTCCCCAGGTCTTTCCCACCTGCCAGCCATGTGAGTGGTGGCAGGGCACGGAGGCTGGGAGTGGGGTATCCCCTGCTCCCACTGGAGGACCTAGCTACCCTGTCTACAGATGTGTACAGCACTATCATTTATCCTTTGGAGGCACTCAAACATATTTTGCAAATGGGGAACATGAGCTGCAATGCCTAATGTTTCCCTTAGAAAAACAAACAACTTTGTACAATACAGAAATTGCAACTTCCCAAAGATTTTACTAACATTTGGCTATGTATTACCCCAATTTTCTGTATCTCAGCTCAGCTTAATGCACCTGTGAATGGTCCTAATACTTTACATTATTTACTATCTGTACAGAGTTCCAATTTTTTAAAAATCACCTTATAGATGCTTTTAATGGTAGAACCCAAAGGGGAAGGGCTGTGACTAGAGATGGGCATGAACAGCAATATGAACTAAAAAAAGCCATGAACAGCCCAATCAGCTGTTCGCGAACAAGCTGTTCCTGAGGCCCCATTCTAAATGAACAGGTGCTCATTGCAAGCCTCATTCGTTGCTGTTCCTTGCTGTTCATCAAGCCAGACAATCTGGCATCTGGCATCAATTCCCTTCGTAACCAGAAGCAGGGACTGCCTGAACTCTGTCTGAACTCCTGCTGTTGCCCTGGAAACCCAATCTAAACTCAATTTAGCTTGATAGGCAGGTCTTCCTTTCAAGTGTGGAGCTCCAAATTTGTTACAAGGAAACAAAGAGCAGGGGGGAGGGGGGCTCCTAGCTCTGGTTTTGCAGACAGTGGAGAGGGAGAGACAGCTGCTGTTGGCATTTTGAGAGAGAGACAGGGAGAGTGCATTGGAACTTGAATTTTCTTTGTGTGTGGTGGGATAGGGATCTACCTCTTCAAGTTCCAGGGCTTCTGCCAGGATCTGGGCCAAGCTATTATTTATTCCTGGTACCTTTCCTGCTGCCTGCTCAGGTAAGGTTTCTGGGAGTGGTGCGGTAGGGATCTACCCCTTCAGGTTCCAGGGCTGCTGCCAGGCTCTGAGGCCAAGCTATTATTTATTATTGGTACATTTCCTGCTGCCTGCTGAGGTAGAGTTTCTGGGAGTAGTGTGGTAGGGATCTTGATGGCTGGAGGAGAGTCTGCTGGCCCCCACGAACAACAGACAATGAACATGTTCATGAACAGGTCATGTTCGTCAATGTTCGTTTTTTGTGGATGGCAACGAACAACGAACACCATGTTTGTGCCCATGTCTAGCTGTGACTTTGCATTCAGATGGTCTCAGCCCCTGGTAAATGCATTAAACAGAATGAGGTGGTACAGTAGTGACTCTTTGGGGCAGTTTGAGGATATGAAAATGGTGATGGAGGTGGGGGGAGGAGGTTAAGCTGTTTCTTCCTGTGTGCTGTGGTCCCAAACAGAAAAGAATCTGTGTGCATCTTGGAGGTACAAAACTCCCATTTGTGATGCCAAGTCCTCATGATGTTCCCCAATGAACATGAGGACTTTGTAATGTCTAATGGAACTTGAGCTGACTTTTTATAAAAAACATTCATATATGCTGAACCTCCAGTCAGAGCAACTCTGTACTTCTCTGTAGATGCATGGATTAGTTCCATATAGCAATATAGAATCTTTTTCTAAGTAATATATAGCAGGTGGTTACTGGAGGTTTACACATACAATTTCCTTTTGTTATTTTTGGAAGTGCATGTGTATTTTATCAAAGATAAAATACAGTCATAGATTTCAAATCTAACTTCTCTTGTCTGAAGGAATAGTAGAAATCAATAAGATTATATTGCTTGTCATAAATGAAGAGAAAAGGGCATCTATCCTGACATACAAAGGAGAACAACAGGCTGGCTCACCACAATATTGTTTAATTTGTATGTGATTCACACACCAACTCATATTGTGATCAAGTCTTCACTACGGGCACTATAAGAATGTACTGTTTTTCATCCAACTGGTTTAATAAGGCTTTTTTCTTTTCTTTCTTTCTTTTTACTGTTCAGTTTATGATTTTTTTGGAACTTAATGTTTTTTTCTAAATACAAGAATCCTATAGTATCTAAAATGATGTTGAATTACAAAGTTGTTATATAAACCTCTATCTTCAAACGGGAAGAAAAACTAAACATTTTTTAAAATCATTCAGGGGTAACTTTAATGTGGTATGAAATTAAAATTAATTGGAAAAAATGCTGGAAATTTGAATGCATTTATATTCTATATGTACAGATATTCTTGTTGTGGCATAGATAAATGAAGCCATCCTTTCCAAAATGTTTTTTTACTTGGGCTCCATTCAAAAAATCAATTTTGTTGGATAATTAACACAAAACTAATCAAATATTTATTGTTCAAGTACTCACTACCACGGCTCACTACTACAACATCCATCCTCTGTGTCTGATTTAGAAAGAAATATTGTTTTGGGTCCCCTTACACCCATTAGATTGTGTAGAAATAAACACAAGAAAATCCAAGTTCATAATATTATCTTTCCAGCCCTATATAACTGACTTTAACCTCCTCTTTGGCAAGTGGGTTCACTACCAAAGTATATCCGTTGTTCTCCAGTAATGATGAGTTTATATTAAAGTCTCAATGAAGTGCACCATTTTTCCATGTGTATAATTGTGACATTATGGCACCCTACAGTAAGCCCCCCCTGAAAAAAATGCTAAGGGAACCAGTTTTGTGCAGTGCTTCAGAGCAGCAGGACTCTAAACTGAAGAGCCGGGTTTGACTACCACTCCTCTGCTTGAAGGCAGCTGAGCAACCTTGGGTCAGTCACAGCTCCCTCAGAGCTCTCTCAGCCCCACCCACCTCTCTCAGAGCTCTCTCAGCCCCATCCACCTCACAGGGTGATTGCCATGAGGATAATAATAACACACTTGTAAACTGCTCTGAGTGGGTGTTCAATAAATTGAATATTGTTGTTTTTTGTTATTATATGTCTCATCAAGAAGGTTTGCTTATACATTCTCTTTTCCCCACCATTAAAAAATGAGACAAGAGAATGTATACAATGTATAGAATGTATACACACACATACTGCCAGGAGAAAAAAAAAACTGTTGCCAAGTTCCTGGATCAGATAACTATATGTTCTTCAAAGAACGGAAAGCAAGCCTTTTAACCTGTTTTTAAGGCCAAATGGTGTGACATTCCTTTCTACCCGAAGCATTGTTATTCTATTAACCCCTTTAAGGAAGGAGTGGCTGTACAGTTTTTGCCTTAACCTTTGCTTCCTTAATCGATGGTAATAATGAGTTCAGTTTTACAAACTCTATCCCTAAGCCTGAGCAGAGTTAGATATTCAGAAACAGCATCCTTCATTAGATCAATGAACATTCCCTGCCTTCTATGATGGCAAACTGGGAAGAAATTCAAGAGGCAGAAAAATGTTAAGCCTGTCGCTTCATTCTACAGTTGTTTTGCAACCCCGCCCCCCAAAAACCCTGTCTACTGCCCAAATTAAAGTGGAGCTTGAGCTGCCCAGTTTGTTATGGGAAAAATAAAACTCTTCCAATTCAAAACATACTCAAGTTCTCAAGAGACGGCATGCCATCAAAAACTGTTGTCCAACCATAGCTTGGCTTAGGTTTGGCAACAGAACTGACAGCACTGTTGTCTATTATAACACAACTCTTCAAAGCTTTCATTAATTAAAAAGAGAAAAATAAATGAAAATTCCCCATTTGTTGTCATTTTTATAATAAAAAAGGAATAGGGCAACTAACAACATTTATTAGTATTAATCTTTGATATTCTAGCAGTCTGGTTTAGGAGGAGGTCTCATGAAGGGGAGAAATAGTGTATAATGAAACTGACAGGAAAATTCTCAGAGCCCAGGAAAAAATATTGTAACAGAAAAATGTTTCTTGTTGAATCTTTCTTTCCACAGTCTCTTTACCAATCATCATGGAGAAACTTTTCTTGAATTTACATAATGAGCAATGCACATATACATGAGTACTCCTTGGCAAGCATTTCTTTGTCTGGGCTAGTTCTGTTCCCTTTGACCAAGCATTTTTCAGGTTTGTTCTGATGCTTTGCAAATAGCTTAATTACTATACAGCTATTTAACCATCCTGTGTGCATTGTTACCAGAACTGCTCTTATTAATGGGGGAAATTAGCTTTAGCAGTCTGTAATTTAAAATTAGCGCGGATCTTAACCTATGTTTACGGAGGTCCCGATCCCAGACACTCTAGTGAAAAAGAGGCAGACTACAAATAGGTTCAATCACGTGTATTTGTTAACAATGTGGCGTAAGCCTAAACTTGCACAAGCATACAAGAGAACACACAAGATCTAAGAAATACAGAGTAGGAAATGCAGAGACTTTCGCATTAGCTGGTTCCCAACGATGGTGGGGAATACTCACTTATCCTGAAGCGAAGCAGAGACACAACAGCGAGGTGGCCCAATGCCAGCAATGGAGCCACAGGGGGACAGCAAGGAAGTCTGGATAGGAATGGCCTAAGCACCGAGTGGTCTGGGAGACCAGCTTAAATACCCCAAAACGTACCCTGGGGCAGGTGCTGTATTTGGTGGTTCTCACAGATTAAAACAAAGGTTCTAATGGGTTACTGAATGGCTTGGATGGGCCACTTTGGTAATCAGATTGTGATAAGTGACACCTCAGGAAGAGGGGACAAAAGAGGGAGGGGGAAATCCAAGTGGGTTGAAAGGATGTTCCAGCGGACAGGGCTTGTCCTGATGTCATCAGCTCTGGAATGCGGAGGTTTCTTTGAGATGCATTCTCTAAGTGCTTGGGATGGTCGGCACTTAGTTCCTTCTCCTGGGCGGCTCCTAAGATATGCAGAGCGGGGCGAGGTACTCTCGCTGCAGACGTGGTGTGCCCGCTTCGCCGAAATGGCTTCTCAAAGCAGTCTTCTTCCCTGGGTCTTCTGGCTGCCTGAGAACATGGATGCCGGCTGGGCATAGCTGGGGCTGGATAGCAGGCTGCCCGGTAGCGAGGGCAAGCTTGGGGACTGGCTCGCAGGAGGCTCCAGGCGGGAACTGACCAGGGAGCGCCTAGCCAGGCTCGCTGGAGGTTTCCCCGGCAGGCACCCGGCTGCTAGCAGCGGCTTGGGCCCATATGAGGCAGGCTTCCATGGAGGCAGGGGAAACAGCACACAAAACACAGTCCAAAGCAGGGAACAGGCACGGTCCGTGGTAGATGGCTATGCAGGCACGGGGCACACTTGTAATAAAGTCCAAACACACACTGGGAAGTCCAGATACAGGTCAGGGCAGGGCTGCCCAGGAAAAGAGTCCTTTGTGCAGTTAACCAAACATGGAGTCAGGGAACTACACAGTCTATTGCAGCAGCAAGGTAATTAACACGCAGGCAGGAAACTGACACGTGTACCAGAACACACACGTGCAGGGCAGTCTTTGGTGCAGCAGTAAAACAGCAACGCAGGAAACTTTAACACAGTTCATGGCAGGCCTTAAAGCAGGAGAGGGGGCCTACTTGGCAACAGCATGTAGGCTGCCATTGTGCTTCAACTCAGAAATGTCTATGTGGTTTTGATATCCACCCTGCAAAAAATGTTCTACTGGGAATTTTTTTTTTTGGCAGTAAAGAGCAGAAAGTCATTTGCGGGCCCAGCTTGATACGGCCCGGTTTCCCAAGCAGAATAACACGCTGACGCTTATTTTGGATGAAATAGGCCACAACTTTATTGATTACAGAGTAAAGAGCCATGGCAGCGTAGGGCACGGATCCCAACATCGGCAGACCCGCCTGCCCACCGATGACGCTCTACCCTATCAGCCCGCCTGCTGAAAAGGGGACACCACGGGATAACGGATGAGGGAACCACCCTGGGCGGTAGCCTCTTCATGGTCCCCCATCACCTGAACGCAGGCTTGTTCTGTCAGCCCCCAGAGCTGGGCTTACCACTGCCAAGCCTGGTCCAAGACCCCTTATGGGGATCTCCTCTATGGGGAAATCGTGCACACAGGCACTTTCCCCCCACCAAGGGATCGGTGCCCAACGCCCAAACCGCCCACCTAAAGTTGTGACAGATAACAAATTAACTTTCTTCATACTGCCCGATCCTTCTGACCGGAAAGTTGCAGTAAACAGCCCAACGTGTTAACACACACATAATCGTATAACCATATTAACTCCTAACTTAATCCTGCGGAGGGTGGGTGGGGATCGCTGCTCTGTATTCAACTGTGTCAGAAGAAGACCAGCCCTGGAACTTATAAAGGGCAGGAGGACCTGAGTGAAAACTCCTTCACTCAGGTCGGGCAACGGCTCCCGCCCCAGCATAACCCAACCGGCCGATCTAATTGGCCGGCTGGGCTCAGTTCAAACTCCGCACTCCCAGCCTGATGCTGCGAGCGCGTTCTTGCCGGGGTCGGGAAGACGCCGCTCCTGCTTTCGGTTTCCCCGGCTGCACGGGCCCGCAAACGCCGGCCCAGGTAAGTTCAGTGCCGGGGCTTTCCTTTTTCCTTGAATATTTCCTTTAAAAATTGTTCTCTTCCCGCCCCCCCCCATGAAAAATAGAGTATAAGGGTCACCTTTTGGCTATTCCTCAATACTGCTGCTGCTCTCTACTTGCACCTCCTCCCAGTTCCTGAGTTCAGTTAAGAAGGTTGCCTTTGACCTCAAAGTCTTCAGGAGAAACAGATAAACTTTACAGAAACATAGAATAACAGAGTTGGAAGGGGCCATACAGACCTTCTAGTCCAACCCCCTGCCCAACGCAGGAAGAGCCTAAAGCATCCCTGACAAATATTCATCTAGCCTCTTCTTGAAAACTGCCAGTGAAGGGGAGCTCACCACCTCCCTAGGCAGCTGATTCCACCTTTGAACTATTCTGATCATGAAAAAGTTTTTCCTAATATCCAGCTGGTACGTTTCTGCATGCAATTTAAGCCTGTTGCTTCAAGTTCTATCCTCTGCTGCCAACTGGAACAGCTCCTTGCCCTCCTCCAAATGACAGCCTTGCAAATATTTAAAGAGAGCAATCATGTCCCCCCTCAACCTCCTGTTCTCCAAACTGAACATTCCCAAGGCCCTCAGCCTTTCCTCGTAGGGCTCAGTCTCCAGATCCCTGATCGTTCTCATCGCTCTCTTCTGCACCCTCTCAATTTTGTCCACATCCTTTTTGAAGAGAGGCCTCCAGAACTGCACACAGTACTCCAGGTGCAGCCTGACCAAGGCAGTATAGAGAGGGACTATGACCTCCTGCGATTTCGATGCTATGGCCTTTTTGATATAACCCAAGATGGAGTTTACCTTTTTTGCCACCGCATCACACTGACTGCTCATATTTAGTTTACAGTCCACTCTTACTCCAAGATCTCTTTCACATACACTACTACCCAGAAGTGTATCCCCCATCCTATATTTGTGCTTCACATTTTTGTGGCCCAGATGTAATACTGTGCACTTATCTATGTTGAATTGCATCCTGTTCTCAACCACCCACTTCTCCAGAGTATTCAGGTCTTGTTGAATTTTAACTCTATCTTCTTGGGTGTTTGCCACTCCTCCCGATTTGGTATCATCAGCAAATTTAATGAGTAGCCCATTTACCCCTTCATCCAGACCATTGATAAAAATATTGAAAGGTACCAGGCCTAAAACCGAGCCCTGAGGCACCCCACTGGACACCTCCTTCCAATCTGATGAAACACCATTGACCACCACTCTTTGGGTGTGGTCCTCTAACCAGTTCCCTATCCACCGCTGTCCTATAGTCCAGTCTGCAGTCTTCCAGTTTACCCATTAGAATGTCATGGGGAACCTTATCAAAAGCTTTACTGAGATCCAGGTAAATCATGTCAACAGAGTTCCCACGTTCCAGTAAGCTTGTCACTTGATCAAAGAAGGAAACCAGGTTGGTCTGACAAGATCTGTTGGGGACAAAACCATGCTGATTTCCACGGATCACTAAGCTGTCCTTCAGATGCTTACAGATCGATCCCTTTAAAATCTGCTCTAATATCTTCCCAGCAACAGAAGTCAGACTAACCGTCCTGTAGTTTCCTGGATCATCCTTCTTCCCCTTCTTAAAGATTGGGATAACATTGGCTCGCACATCCCCAGTCCTCCAGAAGGCCTTGAAGATGGTGGACAGAGGTTCTGTTTCTTCTTCCAATTGTAACCTATTTAGCCTTAAAAGAGCCAGGTTCATGATCTCAGAATTGTGGATGCCTCATTCAGAACCTGTAACAAATAACTTTGCTTTAAAGGTGGAAGAACATTGCGGTTTCACAACTGGGAGTTTTAAACAAAACCGTGTAAATAATAAATTATATTGAGCAGTCCCAAAGTAAGGGTAAAAAGAGAAGATGTCCTTTGGGCTTTGCTCTCACAGACTGCAGACAGGCTGTGTGGCACATTTGATGAGGTCTCTGTTCTTCATAAGCTCCAAGAAGCCACTTTTCCTTACAGTCATAGCAGGTTTTCTAGAAACACTCAACGCCCACACTAGAAAATAGCCACACTTTCGCCAACTGCCTTTCTCTGTCTCCACAGTCTTTTTTCCTCTTCAGAAATTCTCTACTCCCTCAGGATAAAAATGCCTCAGCTTCTTCCTTGCTTCTCCCTTGGAGTCCACACTCCCTCTCCAGTCTTGTTGCTAGGCAACCACTCACCCAGCCACCTATTAGAAATCACCTCCCTATAGCAGGAAGTGTTTCCTGGTATGAAGATGCAGATATGTCACAAGCCTTTTAATAATAAATAAGTATTTTGCAAGGCATGCACAATTTTTAAAAGGAAGAATTAGAAGCATGACAATATTTTTTTCCTTCCACAAACAGGAATCATGTACCCCCAAACATAGGAATTCAAGAGTATTTTTGAGATTTGACTAGGTAATTAAAAGCATACACATCTTATTTTTTTTTTTAAATCCAAGTTATATACCAAGTTTCCATTACTTGACTCTGGATTCATTTTACTAACAATGTTTAACTCCCCCCCCCCTTTCTTTCTGGCATCCAACCACATCCCAAAGTGCCTGAAGTATTGACAAACGGTAACTTACTTTAAAAGCTTCCTCATATTAATAATATTTTGATGACTATGACATGGGTACCATGAAAATTACTCATTTCTAATCTGTTTTATGGTTACAGGTTGACGTTATTCTGAGGCCATTTACATACAGATTGCTACGGCAAGAAAATATAGCTAAGGTATATAAAATGTGCAAAGCACTTTTAGAGCTGGTGAAGGCTCTAAAGGCTTCTGTGTTGTGTTCAGAGGATATCAGTGTTGATGGAAGTTCAGGCTCAACTAGGAATACAGGAAGAGCACCACCATTTTAAGGCTAGGATTGACTTTTTTCAAAAACGCTAGGAGGCCTGATCATGAAGGATGCCTGGTGGTGCCCTGGCTGGGTAGAGATGTGGGAGGGGGGCTTCCCCTAGAGGAATCTTGAAAATGGCACAGGGAGGAAAGGGTAAGGAAGCAGCCAGGTTAGAGATGGGGGGAGCTTCATCACTCAGCAAGAGGGTTGCCAGGTCCCCAAAGCCCAAACTGGGTGATTGGGGTGGGGGGCATGCACATGGGGGGTTACCTAGATTAGGAGCCAGTTTTTATCAAAGCCTTTTTACTTTCTTGTTGTGTCAGGGAAGATATAATTCCCAGAGTGAAAAGGAAGTGCTCTGGAGCACATGGAGCATGCTGTGGGGCTCCTGGGCCCATTCCACACATCTTTCCCCCTTGCTGGCCAACTGAGAGGTGGGGGATAGAGGCTGGGAGCAGGGAATCCCCCACCAGGGGGATGGGATCTCTACCCAGCAAATACCAGCTCCTACCTCTACTGCCCCTGGGGATGCTATCATATCATGTTAGAATCTCAACAAGAGAGTTAAGAAGGCAGATATGAAAAATTAGTGAATGACTAGGAGGGAAAACACAAACTCAAGGGACAAGTACCAAGAACTGATTTAAGAAAAGACTGAAAAATAGAATGTAGAAAGAACACAGAATAAATGTGGCCTAGCAGGTTTGTTTCATAAAAGAGGTCAGCTTTGTTCAAACATAATACAAAGTCATGGTTTTTTTCAAATATGATTAATTTGTGAGACCAGGATTCAGTTCACATATAATCACACATATCCTTGTTTATGTCAACAAATCAGCTGACTAGAAAGACATTGCCTGATAGCAAGCTAGGATGAAGCCAGGATATCTGCATACATGTATCACATAGAGATGGGAATGATCCAAAAAAAATTAATGAGCCAGCGGATCGTGGTTTGGCACCGGCAACAATCCCGAATTAACGATCCACACCGATCATCTCCTGTTCCCAAACCATGGATCGTGGATGCCAAAGCGGGGCCCGCTGGTATTCCCAGCTATGTGGGAAGGTGGATTGTGGCGGCGGCCAACACTCTCAGTCTCTCTCTCTCTCTCCAAAGGCTAGCAAGTAGCAATCAAGAGCTCTGTCCCACTCCACTGCTCGCAGAAAGTGAAACCCAGCCTGGGAGACCACGGCTATTTATAAGCATGGGTCCCATTCAGCAACACAGGAGGTCTGTGTTTGACCGTCAGAGCTGCCTATCAGGGTTTGCAGGGATGAGATTGGAGTGCCCATGGCTACAGAACACCCCCTTCCCCCTCCCTCCCCTGGGTGTCTTCTCCTAACTTGTGACTGCTTTGCTGCTCCATGGTTGGAAGGAAGCCCTGCTGATCAAGGAAAGCTGGGCTTCCATTCGGGTTTCCAGGCCGACAGAAGGAGGGCAAACAGAGATCAGGCATTCCGCTGGCTCCATTGCCAGGGGAATAGATTGCTGGCGCCTGAGTGTCTGGATCCCCAAATCAAGCTCGAACGCCCCGATCCAGGCCTCTCCTGATCGCTGAATCATTGGCCGTGGACGATCATAATCTGCCGGGTCACGATCGCATGATTGCCATTATCGTGGGGGTTTTTCGTTCGTAATGTGGATCATGCCCATCTCTAGTATCACATGAAAACATAGTTAAAATTAACCATGTTTAATAAGCCAGCTTCAAATTCTGGCTTCAGATCATGGTCTGATGGACTATAATTTTAGTGAATCGAGCAGGCTGCATTCAGACAGTCATAGACCATTAGTTTTATTATAGAATGATTTCATGCCATGTCTGAACTGAGTTTTAGATAAGCGTCGTCTGACTTAATGGTAGTAAACATTTCTTTCTACACTTAGATTAGGCATCAACGAACACAGCAGTGGTTATTGAGATATTATTTCCATGACAACACCTGCTAGAAAATAGGCCGTTGTGAAAATCACTGGTTGCTTACATACTATAGTAAACATATACATGTCTCTGCAAACTATTGAGTTTCATAATGTGCATTTATTATATAGCTGAAGTTAGCCTGTTTACAATAGCTTACAAATCCCTAGGTTGTGGAATCTCACTCAGAACAGATAATTACCAAATGAATGTTTCATTTCTTTAGCAGTACCAGTGTGTCAGGTACTGTACAAGAAAAAAAAGTTATCAGTGTATCTACTCAAAGCAATTCCAATCTAAGCCCAGCCCTGGCACCAGGGTTACATCGCGTAGTGCCGCCAGTAGGTGGCTGGGGCAGTGCGAGGAGGCCGCCTGCGCGCCGCCCCGGCCACCTGTTATCCCTGGTCCGTGGCTGCTGCACCTGCCCGGGGGCATGCGGCGGTGGCGGCAGTGTGGGGCTGGCTGGCGGTGGTGCGGGAAGCTTGCCTCCACCCCCGGCACCCCTTCCAGCGCCCCCTCTGGCCCCGCGGCGCCCGCAGCCCCTACCTCACTGCCTCAACGGTGACGCCGGCCCTGTCTAAACCCATTCACTTTGTGGACCTAACAATGCATAGGATTGCACTGTCCCAGGGCCAAGCTACACATGATGAATGACACTTGAACGGCAAGTGGATTGAGTGGAGGGCAAGTGAACAGGGAGAAATACACTTGCCATTCAAATGTCATTCGTCATGTGTAGCTTGGCCCACAGTCTCTGTCTTCTCCCTCCCCCAATAATGTAATCCTAAAAACATTTTCCTGGGAATAAGATTTGTTTAACAGACTTGAGTAGTATCCTCCTGATTAGGATTATATGTATATATTTTGGGAATCCAGGTAAACTACAAGCCAATTAGCCTAAAATCTTTTCCAGTTACATTAGTAGGAACTGTTGTTAAGCACACAGAGTAACAAAGCATGCTGAGGAAATATCAGCATGGGCTCTGTAAAGGCAAGTATTGCCTTATTAACCTTTTGGAATGCTTTGAGCTGGTTAACAAGTAGATGGATAAGGGTGATCTGGTAGACATTAAATAGCTGGACTTCCAAAAGACTTCTGATAGAGTTCCTCATCAAAGACTCTTGAGTAACTTTAGCAGTTATGGGATGAGAGCCAGTTTGGTATAGTGCTTTAGGAGCGCAGGACACTAATCTGGAAAACTGGGTTCAATTCCCCACTCTTCCACTTGAAGCCAGCTGGATGACCTTGGGTCAGTCACAGCTTCTAGGAGCTCTCTGAACCCCACCCACCTCACAGGGTGTTTGTTGTGGGGATAATAATAACACACTTTGTAAACCACTCTGAGTGGGCATTAAGTTGTCCTGAAGGGAAATATATAAATTGAATGGTGGTGGTTTTTATAGGCTGTGTACTCTTTAAAAATTAAAAATTAGTCACACAATGGCATGAAGTGACAGGTGGGATCCCAAAAGGAATGGTATTGGGAACAGTGTTATTCAATTTATTCACAAATGATTTGGAATTGGAGTGAGCAGCATAGAAGCCAGTCTGTGGATGATACCAAATTGTTCAGAATAGTGAAAAACAAGATGGACTGTGAAAACCGACAGGAGGATTTCAGTAAATTGGGTGAGTGGACCACAACATAACAAATAAAGTTCAATAAAGGTAAGTGTAAGGTCATGTACATTTTAACAAAAGATCCTAACTTTAAATATATGCTGTCTGAGGTGGCCAAGACTGAGACTGAAAGCAATCTTGAGATTATAGCAGATAGCACAATGAAAATGTGAAGTCATGTGCAGCAACGGTGAAAAAGGCAAGCTCTGTTTTAGGAATCATTAGGAAAATGATTGAAAATAAAAGGCCAATACTATGATGCTCTAATATAGAGCTCTTTTGCACCTTTTAGAGGGCATAGTTTTTTGTCACTGTAGCACAAAAAGATTATTGTAGAGTTGGAAAAAGTGCAAAAAAAGTGAAACTAAAATGATTAAGGGGCTTGTAGCTCCTTTACTATGAAGAAATACTAAACAGTCTTGGACTTCTTAGTCTAGAAAAAGGGTGATTGAGAGAAGACATAATAGAGATGATAAAATTATGTATAGGATGGAGACAACTGATACAGAAAACTTGTTTTTCTCCCATTCCCATAATACCAGAAGAAGTACCAGGTGAAGGTGATAGGCAAAAGGTTGATAGACAAAAGGAAATGCTCTTTACTCAACAAAAGTAATTAAATTGTGGAATTCGTTGCCAGTGAACATAATAGTGGCCATGGGCATAGATGACTTTAAGAGGCTATTAGTCAGAATCAGGTTGGATAGAATTATTAATGTCTTCCAGTCATGGTGAGTAAATGGAACTGCTATATAAAGAGGCAGGAAGTTTCTGAAACCCAGTGCTAAGAGGCAACATTTGTAGAAGGCCTTGACATCTGTGCTTTGTTGGTTGGGCCTCTAGAATAGCCAGTGTGAAGCAGGATGATAAACTAGATATATCATTCGCTTGGTGCAGCAGAGCTCTTCTTATTTTCTGATGATCAAACAGGCACTGTCTGCCATTATAAATTCAGGATAGCTAACAATATCTGTTTACAAAATATTCTCACAATATCATATGGATGACTGGAAGAAAAACTGGATATGGCTTGAAAAATAGTTTTGCATAGCAAATTAATTTAAATAAAAATTATTTCGCTCTCTCCCACACCATATAGGACAATACAATACAGCAGTATTTAAATAAACACATGATTATAACGGTGAACAGAAATATGCTTCAGATAGTCTCTCTGAGTTCTATGGTTGTTGTGGGTTTTCCGGGCTGTATTGCCGTGGTCTTGGCATTGTAGTTCCTGACATTTCGTCAGCAGCTGTGGCTGGCGTCTTCAGAGGTGTAGCACCAAAAGACAGAGATCTCTCAGTGTCACAGTGTCACATCTCTCTGTGACACTGAGAGATCTCTGTCTTTTGGTGCTACACCTCTGAAGATGCCAGCCACAGCTGCTGGCGAAACGTCAGGAACTACAATGCCAAGACCACGGCAATACAGCCCGGAAAACCCACAACAACCATCGTTCTCCGGCCGTGAAAGCCTTCGACAATATCTCTGAGTTCTATTAAACGGCTTGTCTTTGGCAAAAAGAATTCAGTTCCAACAACTGAATAATACAGTAACAAGATTATAATTTGCATTTTGATAGACATAGCCCTGAAACAACAATATAATTACAAAAATACTAGTTAAATTTAATTTTCTCCTTTACTAATTAACTTTCTTTGTACCTGATTTCCAATTATGATACACAAGGCAGGAGGAACCCAGTAAATCTTATCCAGTTCCTTAGTCCAACAAGCTCACTGTATCTCTCTTGTTATATCTGTCAAAGGCTTCATCCTGGCTTGGTTAACCATTTCTTGGGAGTTGCATTCAAACATTCAGAGAAGGCTGAAGTGAAGGTCTGAAGACAAGAAACAATGGACTTGCCTGATGCCTTTTTAGTTGTGTGAATGGACCTAAGGTATTATGCCAAGGCTCTTTCTGTAGTATCACCTTTCCTAGTCTTTGTATAAAGAGCTCAGTGTAGTATACATCACCATACAGCACTGTAGCCAGTTTGGTGTAGTGGTGAAGAGCGCAGGACTTTAATCTGGAGAGCTGGGTTTGATTCTTTACTTCTCCACTTGAAGCCAGCTAGGTGACCTTGGGTCAGTCGGCTTCTAGCTCTCTCAGCCCCACCCACCTCACAGGGTGTTTTGTTGTGGGGATAATAATAACATACTTTGTAAACCACTCTGAGTGGGTGTTAAGTCATCCTGAAGGGCAGTATATAAATCGAACGTTATTATTATTATTATACTATTTTACCACCCATGATAGGAAATCCATCTGTATAAGGGGAAATAGTTCAGTGTTTTGTATATGCTAGGTAGTGGCAGGACTGCAGAGTTGGAGGGGTATAGAGACAAAGGCCAAGGCCTTGACTCCCTGAAAATAGGTGCACCCCCCACCCCACATCTGCCCTGCATACTGAGGGACAGATAGACAGCAGAAGTTTAAGTCCTTCCTTTTCCTGTGTTGCCACATAAAAAATACATACTTCAGAGACCTGAGATCAGTGTTAATGAAGGATCTGACTATTTCTCTATGTAATAGAGTAGATTCAAAATATCTCTGATCTGTTTTCAGTATTTAAAAGCATTGCCACCATGGTATGATGAGATATTCATGAGCCTGCCCATTCAGATATAGAGGAAACGAAATCAGAGCACGAAAATGAGGAAAGTGAATCCTGAAACCCCCCACATCTTGCCAATCTACTGTTCAAAGCATATTCTTCTGGCCAGGCTCTGGTACTGGAAGTTCCCAGTTTGAGGGGAAAATCAGAAAAAAATGAAGACATGAAAGGCATCCCATACATTGTTTTTTTTTAAAATAGTATTGTTTGAGTTCAGGCCCTCCCTTGTCTGCTTTAGCCATCTTGGAGTGCACACATTTCTAAGGCAAAAGAAGGGAGGCAGCTTTTCCTCATCCTTTGTCATCACGCCTGCTGCTCTGCCATTTTCCTCATGCTAACAAGTAGCAAAAGAAGAAGATGCACAACAAAACACAGTTGAGAATCCTGAAAACTGGTGAAGCATCTTATATACTAATAGCCAAATGGCCCTGATCTGAGGATACTTAAATCCAGAGACTGGAGCCAGAAACAGACAAGACAGATCTTCCTGCGGTGGAGAGTGCCATCAAGTCATACCTGAAAAATGACCCAGGTTTGCAGAAAAATCTGAAATCTAAAAAAAAAAATACTTTGGGGTTAAAAAACTCCAAAACAATTAAAGGAGCTTCTGTAGCTTTGACCAAATGCCCTCAGTAGCTATTGCTAGGCAACCAAATAACAGGTAGGTTAGTATTCCAGACTTGGTTTCTGTCAGGAAAGGCAGGGAGAACGGCAGGGCCTGTTCCACAGCTGTTTTGGCCTTTGAGGGAGGATCATTGGGACCAGGCCAAAAAACAGCCACAACATGACTTGATAACACCCAGGTTGACTTGTATGACTCACCCAGGCCTGGCTGCTTGCTACTATTCAAGAGTAGCCCCTCTTCCTCCCTGAGCCAAAGTAGTGTTCCACGCAACTCATGGATTGTGTTTCCCAAGTCAATCAATGAAGAGAATGTCTTGTCTGAGCCCCATCCATGCCAATATTAATGCTGTTTAAATCAATGGTTCATGCTGTACCTTGATATCCTATTACCAGTGTCATAAATGTTTCTTCTGTTCAATTCTCTCACAGAATGATTGCAGGTGTGTATCTAACAAGCTATAGAAATATTGTCAAAGGCTTTCACAGCTGGAGAACGATGGTTGTTGTGGATTTTCCGGGCTGTGTGACACTGAGAGATCTCTGTCTTTTGGTGCTACACCTCTGAAGATGCCAGCCACAGCTGCTGGCGAAATGTCAGGAGGAACTACAATGCCAAGACCACGGCAATACAGCCTGGAAAATCCACAACAACCAAGCTATAGAAACTTTCAGTCCTCATGACCTTGCATACTACTCACTCCTCTTCCTTGCTTTGTCTTGCTTTCCAATGACTCAACTTGATAGTACAAATATGTGAGATGTTCTCACACAAAGTGCCCTGCAAAATCATGTTTATTGTTGGGAGGGGGAAGGAGCAAACGTGTGTGTTAAGAGGAGGGGTTTTTCCCACAGGTCCCCATTCCTGTCAATTTCTTGCTTACTGCTTAGATGCTTACCTTACTTCTGAGTAATCCTATAGACATATATATGGAAATGATTTGATTTTTGAATAAAACCATTTAACCAAGAGCCTGGACTTCTTGCTGCAATGGTACAGGGATCTGTCTGCCATATCCTATCATCCATAGCCTGACAGAGACACACACAGAGTCCTACGAGGGAGACAATCTAAAACATTTATTAAACGTGGAAGAGGGCAATCGCAGAAAGCAAAAGGCCCTTCTGTACCCTCCACTCTTTGGAGCTCTGAGTGGGTGGCAAGGGTTTTTGTACCCTTGGGTTAATTAGCAAAGATTACAATATTTATTTTAACATTGGTCAACCTTAACAAACGTACAAATGACTTGGTGAAAATCCATTGGCTGATTACATTTTGGTCATAATTAGTTATGCCCATTCTCAAATTAACAATGTTTATCATTTCAAAGGAACACATTCTTCTTCCTTTGGCACCTTGATATCAATAGTGTTACCTCTTGGCAGATATGTAACATTCTTCAAGGGCACTTCGAGTGCCTGTTTATCAATTCCCAGTCTCCTGTAATTGTTAACTAAACAACCACCTATTGTAAATCTAGCCATATGCCACTATAGGAATGATTCTCTGTCTCCTAGGGCTACTTTGATTCTGTCCATGCACCCCAATCTTGACATCCCAGTGTCATGAGAAATTGCCTAAAGGCCTTGGGTCTCCAGTAGACATGGGCATGAACGGACCCCCCCCCCCCGAACACCCTGTTCATCGTTCGGTGCCATCCACAAACAATGAACAACAAACATGGATGAACATGAGCTGTTCCCAGACATGTTTGCTGTTTGTTGTTCATGGGTGCCAGAACCACCCCACCCCCAAACCTCCCCACTTAGCCCCCCTCCCCTCAAACCCACTTACCTGGCCCTTTAAAGATCCCTTTAAACTATCAGCTGACAAAAACAGCAGTATCTGCTGGCAGCTAGTTTGAGGGGTTACAAAAGTGACCTTCCCAATGTCTAATACCCACCAATTTTGCAGGGGACATAGTCCTCACTGTCCTCTGAAGACCTCCCAAGTTTCAGAGAGATTGCACCCCGGGAAAGGCATGATCCACGGGTCTCCCCATTGGCTGTCATTTTCTCTTCAAAGTGGAAAAAATGGGACTCTCTGCTGGAAGTACTTTGAAGGGTTAAAGCCAGAAGGAAAGCCAGAAGGAGTTCAGACAGAGTTCAGTCCCTCCCAACCTCCAGTTGCCAAGGGGATTGATTGCAGCAGGTGCCAGACTGTCTGGCTTGCCCAACGGCTGCTAAAGGCAACGAACGGGGCTTGCAACAACCACCTGTTTGTTTAGGATGGAGCCTCACAAACAGCTTGTTCAAGAACAGCAGATTAGGCTGTTCGTTGTTTTTTTCTGTTTGTAATGCTGTGCGTGCCCATGTCTAGTCTCCAGTTGATATCAAAGTTCGCTGGCTTGCTCTGTTCAGCTCTGGCACCCAAGCGGAATCTGTTCTCACATCACAGTGATAGTTCTCAGTTTTTATGGCAGGGTAATCATAATCCCCCAGCATTCCACTAACTAACTAATTGCTTTCACTTTCCTCGCATCTCTTCCAGGTCAGAGAGTATAAGATTTTCTGAATCTAAAATCCTTAGGTTATCCATAGATTGCTAAACCATGTATTAGTATTCCTACGTAAGGTTACTATTATTTTATTACTTCTACATGCTATCTACCTGATAATACTGCTTAGGTAAACTCTATCAGTTTCATTTCTTGACATTAGCATCCCATCTTTTGTTGCATCATCATTACATTACTTCCATATCTTACGGTAGTGTAGTGGTTTCAAAGTAGAATGTGGCAGACCTAGGTTCAAATCACCACTCTGTTGAGGATTCTCACTGAGTGACTTTGATCCAGACATGCACACTCAGTGTAACCTACCTCTCAGTGTTGCTGTGAGGATAATATGGAGAATGATATAAGCTGCTTTGAGTCCCCATTGTGGAAAAAGGTGGTATATAAATGAAATAAATAAATAATAAATATAGATGAGCATGGGAGGGCAGATAAAGTAAATTGTTTAGTGGATTTTAAGGACAGAAGGAAGTAGGGAAAGGTATGCATATCTGGGCTGCCAGGAGGAGAGAAAGAGGATATAATGTAGGGAAGGGGATATGGGGGGAAGTGCTCTGAGCCATGCAACTATGCCTGGCTCAGCTGGCACCACCAACATGGGCGGTAGGGGAGAGGCTGTCGTTGAGGTGGAGGAGGGAAAGCTGAAGACAGGTGCAGACAAAGGTAGGTGGGAAGGAGAAAAGGAAGCAGGAAAAAAGGAGAGGCTATGGTCTGGCCAAGGAAGAGAAGTAGGACATGGTGGGGATGGGAAATGAGATGCCTCCCACAATCATTGTAGGTTCCACCACTTTTTTTTGTAATTGGCCAGCCAAGCAGTGGGTGGCAATAGAAGGCTGACTGATGAAACAGAGTGAAGACATAACACACAGAAATTGGACGGTTGATTACAAACACAATCTCATGCTTTCCCCCAAGAAACTTGCCAATGCACATGGAGGAATGAGTTTATACTTTTCTAAGTAAGGATTGAACTACATTATAGGCTTGCCAACTCCAGATTGGGAAATTTCTGGAGAGTTGAGTGTGAAATTTGAGCAGGACACAGTTTAGGGAAGGAGGGCCTCAGTGAAGTATAATGCCATAGAACCAACCCTCCAAAGCGTGCCTTTATTTAGGTGAATCAGAGCCAAACTACAAGTGACGTCTTACACAGGTTGGACACTAGTCGGCTTCCCTCAAGTTTTGATGGGAAATGTAGGCATCCTGGTCTTGCAGCTGTAATGGAGAGCCAAGCTGTAAAACCAGGGCGCCTACATTTCCCATCAAAACTTGAGGGAAGCTGACAAGTGTCCAACCTGTGTAAGGCGTCACTTGTAGTTTGGCTCTCGATTTCTTGCCATTAGGAGATCAATTATAATTCCTGAGATCTCCAGGCCCACTTGGATGCTGGCAGTTGCAGTTACACTTTACACAAGTTTACCATACAGCAACTGCCCGTGCTCCCTGGCAACTCCTGTGTAAAGACTGTAAGGACCCATTGAGTTCTGTTGTATTTTATTGGCTTACTGTTTTTAACTGAATTCATATGATACTTTATTAACTTTATCTTAAGCTTATTGTATTTTACTCTATTGTAAACTGCTGTGGAGAGTTGGAGCTGAAAGGCAGTATATAAAGAAATTAATTAAATTAAATAACCAAATACTACAACCTCTTTTACTCATGAACAGGAAGACACTTAAGTAAACACACGTGGATTCCCGTCATATCAAGTCTGATGTTTAGATTAGCTGATGCATTGTGGTTTACGTTTTTGTGGGTTAGATCTCTCTTTAGCAGATATATCAAATATTAACCTCAATTGGCAAATTATATATACCAAATACTAGAATCATAAGTAACGGTTTGAAAAAAATCTCTTGAAATATTGAAAAAGAAGGTCCAGTAGAACTGTGACATACACATTTATTTGATTATGTTCACTTTAATTGTAAAACAAGAAACATCAGGGACAAAGGAAACAATCAATAATAGTGTTTGTAGCCTTAAGGAACTGCATGTTTTTATCCAGTTTTGAAGTAAAACGGATCTATTCTCCCATATGGCATACAGCGCTGGCCCGAAAAGTGCTATTTGCAACAGTATCCCAGGATCTAATGCAACACCCAGCCCCTACCCCACCCATTTTTTCTTTCTAAAGCTCTCATTGTGCCTATTTACATCTGTCATGATTCCAGTTCTTATTTAGTGTTAGAGAAGAGTAGTTAATGGCCTGGACGTAGAATCCCTTCTTGCTTTCAATACAAATTTTGAAACAATTATTTTATTCCTTTCTTTTTGTTCATTACCATAACTTTATAATTTCATGTTACATTTTCAGCATTTCAAAGGAACCAATATTTCATACTTTTTCACATCTGGGTAGTCTATAATTTAGAATGTCCATCTCTTTATCTACCACTGCCAAGTTTTCCATACTCTAGAGCCACAGTGGATCTTAGTCTATTGTGCTTGTGTCAAGGAAGATAAGAAAGAAAGTATGCTGGTAACTCTTAATGAATTATACGTCTCAGCCAGTATGAAGATACAAAGATTAATATCCAAAAAACCCTCTTAGGAGAAAAGTCCACAAAATTAAGTATGAGTCTGCATAATATCTAAAACACAGGTGATAGTGAAGATGGGGCTTCCAGTTGACTCCCACGTTTCGGTGTTTCCATCCCTTCTTCAGTCAAGGAAAATGGCAGAACATCAAACATACAGACAAAGTCCAGTATTTTCTACAATTTAGACAAAAAATGTTTTCTATGTCGACCTGTGCTCTATGTCTCCTACATGTAGTTTGTTAAGAGTTACCAATATACTACAAAGAACATTTTCAACATTCTTTAATGTCTAATTGTTTGTATTTGGGTAGCGCTGTATTCCACAGTGGTTTTCTTTCTTATCTTGCTGTTTACACTGTGATTCCTCCGGTATTATTGTGTCAAAGAAGAGACAAGCAACCAAGGATAGCAGTGCCAACTAATGATCTCACGCAGATTCACTGACTGCCTACAAGCTGATGCAGCATGGGTTTTTATGGTGTTCTTAGATATAGTAGTGATTGTAAACAGAGTTGGAAGAACTGCCTACTAGGAGATGTAGTACAGCAGGATAGAACAAAGGATGCAGAAGGAAGGAGATTTGATCTGTGCCTAAACTGCCTTACTGAATGACGTAGCAATAGTTATACTTGTATAAAATCTACAATAAACTTTGTTTTAATGGAACATTCATTGATCTCATCATAAGTCATGAAGACATCTAAAGCATGGTGACTATGTCAAAATGCTTTCAGAGGCATCCTGTGAGTGGAAAAAAAGAAATAGAACAAGGAGGCTGCTTGTTCCAGTCTTCCTGACCACTCCTGGGACAGGCAGGCAGCCAGCCTTCCAGTTTCTTGGGTGAAAAGAATCTAGACAAGATATCTGTCAGTCTGTTTAGATAGTTTGCATGCCACCTCTCCAGAACTTGATAGAGGTGCTTCACTATAAAACAATAATATCAAACCAATAAAACAATTAAAAGCCAATAAAACTAGGTCTATAAAAACTGGCCAGGTAAAAGCAGCATAAAATAAATGGAGTAATCTAAAATGATAAAGATAAAACAGTTCTGTGGCTCAGAGTAAGCCATAGAAAATCTAAAAAGAATGGATCTCCTTAGCTAGGAAAGTAAGACAGGTAATAGGTGAACCTCAAGGAAGAGGGTATACCACCAAAAAAGCCTTTCTCTGATAACCTTTTGCCTTACCTCTGCAGGCAGGCACACAGAGAGCAGGACTTGAGAAATAGGATTTTAATTTTAGAGCTGAACAGTATGGGAGAATGCAGTCCTATTTAGGTATTGGCAGTGCCTAGCCCATGAAGAGGAATGAGTCCTTTCCCCCCTTAAGATGTAGAGCAGCTGGGGAAGCTACAGAAGAACCACCTTTCCACCATCTTTAATTAAGGAGTGAATCCGGATAAAATTACCAGAACTTGCATGAAAAATACAGCATGTTCCAGATTCTAGTGCAGCTTATATAAAAAGAAGGTAAAAATAAATCACTCAGAGCAATCTTCCGTGCATCTTTATTCTGTTAACCCTGCATGTACACTTGGGAGAGATGAGGTCAACCCTGTTATAACTTTGAGTTACCTCTAAATGCTAGGGATGAGTCTGAATATTTCAAGTTTACTGATTAGATTCAAGTATCTCCATTTCGATTTATCTTCTTCCTTGTGAGAAATGAACCCATTAGCTTCAGATAGGGCTATGGAAGAGGAAGCTGTTTGATAATGTTTCTTTTGCAAACTGGATCAGAAATAAACCAGAATGCTTGGCTCAGCTAGGAAACTATAACTTCTTCAAAAGCAAAAGAAGAAACAACGTTTTAAAAGTATGAAGTTATGATGGATTCAGGAAATTTCCTTGTAATAAAGTATCCTTTCTTAGGCAGCACTGCAATGTAAAGGTAAAATTAGAGGCTAATGAAGCCTTAAGTATTGGAACTTTTCCTTGACACATGTATATTTCTTATACAGCCCTGCTTTTTAGCTAAGATTCTGCCCGTTAGCTGACCTAATTGGCATGAAGCTCCTGTAAGGCAAGTAACTATTACCCAAGTCATATGATGCTTCAGCAAGTCAGCTACCAACAGAGCCATACCAGTAGCTGCTAATTAATTTATTTCATCAATCAAACCACCAAATATATTGTAAATAGGGGTGTCATTTCCCCACCCATAGGTGGACAAGCTCCCAGTCCTGCACTCCTTCTCCCACACTTGATCAATGGAGAAAAAAATGGGAGAGGGGCAGGTTAGATTGCAGTTGCTTTGATATCATTTCTAATCTAATCTCTAAATCTACCATAGAGGCCCATAGAGTTTGGGGAAATTTCTACATCAGAATGTGGGGGGTGGGTGGGGGGTGATGTCACTTCCACATCATAGTACTGGGTTTGCTGATTGGGCCAGGATACCCTAGGCCTCTAGGTCTCAGTAGAGTTCACTTACTATCACCAGAGTGGTGATGATTGACTGTGGCAAGCCCTAATTATTTTGGTTGCTTGTTTATCAGCTGTGCTTTTATTTTACCCAATTAATTGTACTTTTGCTGATTTTCCAAATATTTAACGATATTCTAATTCAATTTTTTTTGAAAGAAACAATCAGTTCTGAAAGTTTATCAGCTTATTTTTTAGATTAAAGAACAAAAAATTGTTCTTTAATCTATTACCCTAATGAGCGATCTCCTTGTGAGTTGGGGGGATTAGCATTAAAGAAGATGCAGTGAGAAGGGGTAACTTAAGGATCTCCACCAATGTGTATCAGGATTGTTCCCTTAGAGAACTCTCAGATAAACAAGTAGATGTTTAACAGGAAAGGTTTCTTTATTAACAGAGACATAAGAGGCAAGCATATGGAAAACACACAGCATACTCACAGAGCTAACTAAGAAAACAGTGAGGAAAGGGGGAGAGCAATTCAGGATAGGATGATATTTACCAGTCCTGGAGACGGGGAAGGTCCATGGGATCAGCAGCACTTCATGGAAGAAAAGGGAGGGCTCAGACATAATCTGAGGGTGTGTGAATGATTCCTAACACACACACACACACACACTGCATATGGCTGAGGGCAACCCAGTTATAGAGTGAAACATACCTTGAGGCAGACTGATGTATCACTGCTCCCAAAACAATGCCTTGATGGCTGTCTCTGGAAGTGGACAATGGAGCTGGGAGAAGGTGGACTTTAGGTTTGAAAAATGCTTTATGACCCTGCTATTATCATATGGGGAAAGCTATCAGGGCCTTGAATAGCTCTGATTAGGAAGGTGGGTGAGGAAAGTGTGGAAGAGTGTGGAGGAGATAAACTCAAGAGCTTCTTGGAAGGCTTCATCATTTCAGTTAAGTGGTTCTCTAGAGCATGGAGGGGCAGTTAGTCAATCTGACACACTTTCCAATTTTCCAGTTCCAGCCTGGGTTGGTGTCTGTTCTGCCTTGCTAGGCAGTATTTTGTGGTTAAGGCACATGAGGAAAAAGGGTTTATGATATTCCATAAACTGCCCTTTCAGTGTGAGGAAGAGGTTTGAGTACTAACTGTGCTATCCTAAGAACACTTTTCTGGGAGTAAGCCTCACTGAATAGACTTTAGAAGGATTCTGAGTAGATCTCCTCAGCCAACTAATTGATGGTGCCCAATTTGAAACTGAGGAGGAAAATTCTGTATGATGAGGCTGAGAATTAAAAACAGATTTGTTTACTTTCTGAAGCTATAGATTCTGGTGTGTTACTTATAGAAATAGGGAACTTACTAGTTGTTTTGGTGTATTCCTGATACTCTGCCTTCAGGCTTTCAAAGGCACATCTATATAAAGTCTTTGGTAACATAACCAGTTTTTAAATTTAATTGATTAATGAATAGATTAAAATACAGAAAATTCTTTATTCCATTGAGACAACATACCTACAAATAATTATTATCGCTGAGCATTTGAAACATTATTCAGTAGGCAAGAACATTTCTCTGCATGCCATGTAATGGCCACCTGATGTGCTGTTTCCCTATATGTTTTTGAGTTTAGTTTGAGGTGCTGATTCTTACTAGCAGTAGGGATGTGCAAAATAAAAAAAGAAAGCCAAAAATACACCCAGCAACACTGTTCCATTTTGTTAAAGGGGATTCCAGAAGGGTGGACCAGATCTGGAAAACCAAGTTATAGATCCTCTGGATCTATGACCAAAAAGTTTGTGTGCTTGGTTTCAGTTTGTACATAGCAGCAGAAGCACAAGGATCTTGTTTTTCTTAGCAACACTAATTCAAGGGGAAATAGCCCTTACATTAATAATTGGCTCTGTTGGTGGGAAGGGGGAATGAGTGTGATGCACATGACTGCATCTCCCCCCCCCCTTTTGCTACTTGAGAAATGGCATTTGTCTTCCTGCCAAAATGGTCCTCATAAGGGGGAGACCCCCCCCCTGCCTATCAGCTTTGGAAACATTTGGAAGGGGGAGACTTCAATCATAGGCTGAAATTCAAAAGGCACTTCCCAGGGAGCAAGCACAAGGAAACATGGCATCAAAAGAAATAATTTATTGGCATTATAGAAGAAGGAAAAAAGTCAACAGAAAGCAGGATTGTAACTGAGGGAAACTCAATGGGTTGATGGTTTAGAGGGAGGACTGTGTTCTGTATGATTTTGATGCCATTCAGTGCAAAAACCGTTGTCCCAAAGAGCCTGGGAACCAGCATTGCAAAGAATGGGGCCAAAACTGCATGACTCATCCAGACCTGGCTTCTTGCTACTGTTCAGTGGCAACCCACTCCCCCCCCACAAAAGCCAGTGGCTAGGTAGTGCCCCACAAAAAGGTAGTGGCTAGAATTTCAGAGTAAGATGTGGGAAATCCAAGTTTGAATCACTGCTGTGCTATAGAAGCTCACTGAGTGACTTTGATCCAGTCACACACTTGTCATGAGGATAATATGGATGCAAGAAGGATGATATGAGCTGCTTTGGATCCCCACTGTGGAGAAAGGCAGTATGTAAATAGATGAAGATGGGGGGGGCAGATAAAAGGTAAGTTGTTTAGTGGGTTTGAAGGAAAAAGGCCCCCCACAAGTCCCTGAGGATCCCCCACTTGTCCTCATTATTATTCATCATTGTATTTGGTTCAAAGAATGTCCTCACTGTTGATTATATTGTATTTCATATGCATTGGGTAATCCACCTTGGGTCTCAGTGAGAAAGGTGGACTTATAGTAGTAGTAGTAGTAGCAGCAGCAGCAGCAGCAGTAATTTCTTGAGAAGTGAAGTTCATGGTTTTAAGACATGGGCAGCTTTGCCTCAGTCCACATGAAGTCAAATGTGACATGAAGCCTGATTGGTGAGGCTAATGAGGCTCAGCCAATCAAGGTTAAGTGTCAGGAGACTTCTCCTGTTGCACCCTTCAACCAACAGGCATTTTTTTTTTTGCAATCATCCCACTCTCCCTTCCAGAAAGCATCATGGGAGAAGCTGGTTGCCTATTTGGCCAAGTAGGAATATTGGGGGTTTCACTTAATCAACATATACCCTGAAGCTTCATGGTGATGGGTGTGTGTACAAAATAGGCCATCACATTCTATGTGGCTGGATGTCTCTGTGAAAGAGCACCCTTGGTGCTGAGCAGTATCTCATCCCATCAGGGGAGGCAAATGAAGTCGGGCACAGAAGAGTTATGCAAGCTAGGATAAATGGAGCGGGGGGGGGGGTTCAAGCGATGTTTTGAGCCAGTGTGGACTTGCCAGGTGGGAACCCAAAGAGCATGCCTAGTGCAGCTCATGCTCAGATAGTCATATTATAAGTGATGGCAGAGATCTGCCAGTTAAAGTTAAAATGTTTAAATAAAGGAACAAGCTAGTTGAACCCACATAGCCATGTTTGTGTAATTATTTGTCTCGGGTCATATTTTGGGGTGCTGCAGCAAATTACTCCCTTCCAAACAGTTTCTTGCAAGGGAGTGCTCCCAGCCAATCACCTTTGCAAGCAAGCTGCAAAGAGCTGCCAACATCTTTGCTTCCTACAAAAACCTGGGGGTGCCTTGTTCAGGTGCCAGGAGAATTGGAGCTCTTGGTACAATTTACTTGAAACTGGGGGTTCTTTAGAGAAAGGCAGCCATCACTTTGCTGCAACTTTGGTATCATTTGGTTGGAAAGCAACGATCCTACTACAAAAAAGTCCCCCAAAGGGAATAATGGCAAACTTATGGGGTGGGCTCTGCAAAGGAAGCATCCCTCATTTTGTGAAAGAAGACACAAAAGAGAGCACAGCAAGGAAGGATGGCAAATGCAAAGTTTTCAGCAGAAAGGGGGAAAAGTCAGTCAGTGTAAATGTAGGAAAATATAATTAATGCAACAGGATCTTTTTAAATGTCAGCAGTAGGCATGAACTTTTCTGTCAGAATGTTGCTTGATGGTCATTTTAAGAATCAGTAGCAAGAAGTGTGGCTGCAAAGAAAGGCACCTGCTTGGTGAGGGGCGGGGGGTCTATACATTTAAATCTGTGTTCAATCTGCTTGGAATTTAGGAGATCTTTAGATTAAAGGGAGGACTATGTTGTGTGCAAATTTGATATCATTTGTAAGGAACAGGCCCATTCAACCCTTGAGGTTTTGGTTAATGTCACAGAACTTTGGTTCATGTCCTAAGTTGTTGCAGGACTGGCTCTGGCCTAGCTGAGGGAAAAAATGTGCTGGCCTATTAACTTCCAACACTTACAGGCCTCTGCCAGTTCTAAAGGGATCCGTCCTTTGGTGCCTAACTTTCACCCACCTTAATTTCTCATGGCTAGTAATGCTAATTAACTGAGTGAGTACTAATTGGCTATTGGCTGATAGCATGTCATTGGCAGGCCTGAAAAGATGTCTACCAGCTACACACTGTTCCCTTCTCTAAGGCATTATTCCTTTTCCATCAGTTGAGAGAGAAAATTATTTCTATGCCTCTTATCATCAAAATGCCTCAACTCACATGCATGGAAATGGACTCTTTTACCAAGCCTAATGGTGAGAACCTGTCAACTAAGAAGCTATATCAGAGAGGCTTAGGTAGCAAGCTTTAAAGCATTTTTGCCAGATAGCTGTAGCTAGCTACAGTAAGGTTTCTTTTGCCTATTGCCTCAGAGTGCTTTATGCTTTGCAAATATTCTCTGTAACTTGTATTCAATAAACCAAAAGATATTTTCTTTTCACCTGTGTCTGGAGTCACAGTTTTGTTGCATGTAAGTACAACCTCAGAGTGAACCCTGAGACTAAAAAGTCTCACAAACAAAATGAACAGGTACCTTCCTATTGCCTAAGGGGTCTGTGGTGGCTGCGATCAGTGCCCAGAGTAGGAATTCAGGTGTCTCTGCTTCATATACAGTGGCAATGGTGGGATTTTTAGAGTTACCTGTATACTCTGGTTTCTCTTCAGATCGATAAATCTTTCACCTTTAGATTTCCGTGGAGTTACCTGTACTCACTGCGATCATGCCCTACAATCAGATAGGGCACAGATACAGAAATATCCAATTATTTTGCAGTATGCCAAATGTTTTCAACCAGCAGATTACCTTAGATACATTGAGATTGCCAAATACAGGAGAATTTTTACCCTTGCATGCTTTAATGTTCTACTTTCAGCCCTTCTGAAAAGCAGATACCACCCTGTGCCACTCCCCCAACAGCTCTGTCCATGCCATATAGGAAAGTAGAGCTCATTGAACATGTTCTGCTGTACTGCTCATTCTATATCGACATTCAATGTCAATACATAGCTCCAACCTTGTCAAATTTACTAGAAAGATTTGAACAACTTTGTCTCCCTCCTTCTTGCAGATTCTTCCTAGAAGATAACTAATAAAGTTGCTAAATTTCCCTTCGGGCGGGTGGGATAAGCAAGCGGCTGACTAAGCCTCAATAATTTTACTTCTCTGTCAGAGAAAGGTATCACCTCTCCTGCGCTTAATGTTTTGTGTTTGTTGCATTGTACACGTCCCCCCCTACTTTTATTTTCCTTTATTTATTATTTTATTATGACTATTGACTCTCTAGAGCTGAGCTTGTATCAAAATAAACTTGATTAATTGACCTTTATAGCCCTTCATGACCTAAGACCCACACACTTGAAAATCTCTCCTTGTTACGAACCCATTTGTCTACTTCATTCGTCTGATCAATGCCTCCTCAACATTTCCTCCTGCAGGCAGGCCAAATCCACCATTGCCAATTTTGGTTTTACTGTGGTGGCCCCCACATTATAAAAATGACCTTCTGGAAAGGAAGGACCCCACTTCATTAGTATTTGGGAAATGTTCTAAGGCTAAATTATTTAGGAGGGCATTTTAAAGATGGCTGAGTTGATGGAGAATTGTTTTGTTTTTATCTAAATGGCTTTTTAACTATTCATTGGTTTGTGGTTGAGTGAGATATGTAGGATTGGCAACGAAGTGGGAATAAAAGTGTTTCAAACAAGGAAATAAACAGAACATTTCTGCATATGACCTCAGGCTGACTGGGAGTTTTATTCAATTTCAGTAGTGTAATATTGTAGCCCAAGCTTTGTCTTGAGATTGATTCAGGGTCAGAGGTAGCCCATATAACAAACATCATTTGGAAAATGAGACCATTGAAAACAACCCCACCATGGTCCCTTACCGCTGACTTATTGCTAACAAAAGAGGCAGCATGGGCCATCACATCATTTAGCACCAGATATGAAAAATAAACCAGCTTCATCTAGATCCCTGTGGCTACATTACCACAATTCCACAAACAAAATCAAATAGAAAAAAAATAAGCAGAAGGGCTGTGCGCTCTAGGGTAATGTGAACTGCAGCTATGGAATCATAAATCTTTAGTATTTTCTTCCATGGGGAACTTGATTGAAATACAGTTATTGCTAACAATGTCTGACAGGTCAGCTCTGATATTTGGAAACCTGGCATTGTCAAAAGACTTAAAAATGATAACACAAACTGAAAAGAATTACAAGTGTAGAAAATGAACACAATGTCCCCATTTACACATCAAGCTTTGTTTCTGGGTTTGCAGTTTTATTTTTTCCATTGGATACTTGGAGAAGGAGTAACATCTAGTGGCCACTGAGATCCTTGCTTCTGAAACTAATCAGCCTTGTTTTTCTTACTTATTTCCCCTAGCATTTAGATCCATCTGTGTTAAGATTTTAATACACCTCAAATGACATTAATATTATGAATGTATACAGCAGAAAATAATATTTAAACTCTCCTCATGTTCCACATTCCTGAATTCAAAGTGAATTTAAAGAGGTTAAGAGCAATCACAGAATTTGCTTTTCATTTTTCTGAAATTCAGAATCATTTAGCTAGCTTAAATACTAGACACACAGGAAGAGGCCTTTTTAGGATAACACACACACCTTTGGAATTCCTTGCCTTCAAAGGCTTTGTCAGGTCTTTCATCATTGGCCTTCAAAGACCTTATCACCAGTACTCTCATCATTCGTATACATGCAGGAGACAAAAATCTTCCATTGTAGGTCTGAAGCAAAGTCTTCATGTTGTTCCCCAACAAATATGAGAACATTGTGATGTGTAGGTCTGCTGTCCAGGCATTCCACGGGCACTGGAAAGGACAAAGGGGACTTCAGTCATCTTTTCTTTGTGGAGGGTATTTTGATTGGTACAGTGAAGTAATGGTGCAGGCTACCAGAGGAAAAGGAAGACAATCTCAAGGTTTTGCAGGTTGCCTCAAGGGAGGCAAGATTAATTGCGCCACAGCAACAGCAATCTTTAGTAGACTACCCTAATTTTGTATGGTGGGTAGTGGTTCTGGGGCAAGTTTTTCCTAGGCATCTAATGGACAACATAAAAGGATTAGAGTCTCTTGGATTAGAGTACTGGATGCCATGAGGGTAGATTTGGGAATGTGGGGCAATTTTCTTGAGTGGATTAATGGGATATCATTTTGGAGACAGGAACTTTTGGCTATAGAGAACCCACAGGTACATTCAGATGCAAGAGGAAGCATAGATTTTTGAATATCTTTTAGGGGTAATTGGTATATTCATCAGTGACATCAGAAATGGCTAAACAAAGGAATTATCAGAGCTTTGCCATTCTTCAAGTTTTTTCCTATTGTGGTAGCCATGCATTTGGAGCAGTTGACTTCCCAAACATAAGTGTCCAGTTTGGGTATGACACTCAGGCGACACTCAGGCAATAGGTTATATCATGAACTCTCAAACTTCCAAATTTCCTAGGCTGATGACATTGGTTTGGGAGTGTACACTCCCGTGTCCAAAGAGTAACATTCTGTTCATAGCCAAGGACCTCCCTGGACTGTATAATGACATCACAGATAACTTGTCTCATTTCCAGGTGCAGTGATTCAGGGAGCTGTGCACAAGGAGGCGTCACAGATGCCAGCTTTGCTGTGGAACAAAGTAACAACAGGCTCAGTATCCGGTAACAGACAAGAAGTAACAATGCAACACATACACCCGGATATCCAACAATAATTCACCAAGAATACATATTAGAAATTTATCAAAGTATATTCCAGAATAAACAATGCAATTACTCCAGTCCTTTCATATCAAAAATTACAAATATATAGCAAAGGCAATACAATCTTGTACACGAGTATACTGCAATACCGTAACTTCATGCAAGTAGACCACCAATTTATTCACCCAGCAATACAACGTCTTTCTTTCACAGAAAAAGAAGGGGTAACTAGGACCTCCTTCTGGTTGCTTCCTCAATGCTGTCACTTTCTTTCACAGAAAAAAGAGGGGTAACTAGGACCCCCTTCTGGTTGCTTCCTCAATGCTGTCACTTTAAATCAAAGTATGTGCTCCGTAGGTTGCAAGGGAGGCGTGGTCCAAAAAATAAAACTTTCCTTCATTTTCTTACAGGTGTCTCTATGTACTTCCAATTGGACCTCCATCTCCAAAATTGACCTCCCTGGACTGTATAATCACATCACAGATAACTTGTCTCATTTCCAGGTGCAGTGATTCAGGGAGCTGTGCACAAGGAGGCATCACAGATGCCAGCTTTGCTGTGGAGGCTTCACAAGGTGAGTCAGACAAGGAAGCTTCAGCATCCCTAGCTCCCATCATCAAAGATTTGCACTGAAGGAATATTAGGAAATTTGGTGTGTTTGGCACTGTCCAAGGAATAGGCAAGGTGTGGCCAGAACCAGTGGAGCATTTAATGCAATTTTTTGTGCATTCAAAGACCAAGGAACTAGCCACCAAAACACCTAATGTTATTTGGTGTCTTTGGACTTCTAAGCAAAAATTCATGAGTGAGCTCATAATTCCAGTGACTTCAAAGTCCAGGAAATGATTGAAGTTTGAGCTAGAGAGAAGCGAGGAGCTCCTGATAGCAGGTGTCATCTACCCCAGACATCCTGAAAGCTTTAGTTTGTTGAGCTATGTAACTGAGATTCTGAATACTTACAGAATCTTACTTACAGTAATGATTTTTTAAAACTTGCTTTTGAACCTTTAATTCAGTTCCTCCTTACATTACCTTAAACTTTTACCTCAAGAGGTCTCTGGTCACAACCAACACTCCTTTTTTTTCTCCACACATATTGATTCAGGTGTCCTCTACTTTACCCAGGCTTATATCTTGAGAACACCCTCCCCTTGGGGTTTGAACTCCATTGTTAATACCACCTGTGTTTGTGTGACCTATATATTGCTGACTCCTTGACTTCTTTAAAAGGTTTTTGCTGCCACCTTAGACCCCATTAGTTTAACTGGAATTATAGAAAGACTTGTTATTCATGGTAGTATGACAGAACAGTCAGCATGTGAGGGTGGTTCTGAAGTAAAAAAAGGATCTTTTACTTTTAAAAAAGAATAATGTACATCTTCAAACCATTGTCTGACTTAGCTAGAATAAAGTCCCTTTAAGGCTTCCACAAAGTTTGCCTGATTTAGTCAGGAAAACCTTTCTCTGAGATACAGAATGCTGACAGAAAACCTTTGCCTCAGCACTGACAAAAGACTGCAGTTCACTCCACTTCTTAGGATACAGCTACCATCCAGTCATCACATTCTACTCACCCATCCAAACCCCTTCCTTCTTTTTTTCAGAAGCCTATATTTAAACCCACAGTAACAAATATTAAAAACCCCACATTAACTAGCAGAAATAAAATACTGAAACTGAATTACATTAAAAGCAGTATAACTGCTTAGTGGTGACCTTTTTTGGAGCTTTTAGGGTCTCCCTAGATGTGCAGGTTTTTAAAGAGTTGGCTCTGGGTTCCCCAAATCCAACTCATGTTTCTGCAGCCATACGGCAGTTAAAAAATAAATGGTTGCTAAAAAACAAAAGGGATCCCAAATGGCCTCAGAATGCCTCCTCAGAGGAAGGAGGAGACCCTCCTCCCCCACAGAGGCATTCTGAGCCTTTTGGGGCTCTCCTTTATTTTTAACAGCTGTTCCCCAAAGCTGCTGTGTAGCTTCAGGGAGCTCAAGTTGGGTCTGAGGAACCCAGATTGGTTTAGTTTCTGGGCCCACTTTTTCATAAAACCTAGTTAATACATACATTGGTATCTGTTGTCTTTATTTTGGGGTATGGGAGAGAACTTCTACTGCACATCGTTAAGTTTGAGACCTGTCATTTTCTTACCATAATTTATGTGGGAGACAGCCCATGTGAATGACTCGGCCACGTTCTGTTTCTGCACACTTGAATCCAACTAAACATTGAGGAGGATGAGGGAGATTCTTAGATGAATCTCCATCTACACGTTGGTGGTCAGAAGAGGTTTGCATTGTAGAAATTACTATCCTGTTTGTTATCTTTTGATGATCTGGAACCAGACATGATGACCGAGGTATTTAATTTTAGGTATTTTCTTGCAACCGCATCCACAGTTTGGCAGAGCTGACAAAACACAATAAGAAAATCAAAACCATATATCAGTGGTACTTACTCCATGGCTAGCAAAAAACCATATTTGCAGCTACCATTAACCAATAGCCATATGACTACTATAAGCTCTGAGTTACTTCACCAAAGTTTTCTTTTTTAAAAAGTTGTTCCAACAATGACCACCAGATGATGCTATATCACCAAAAATGGTGCAACTACTAATAAATAGTTTCATTTGGCATCTTAAAATTCATCATAATACAAAGAATGTTTTCTTGAATTTTGTTTCATTGTTAGGGAGTGTATTATAGTGGCTAGAATGATGGACTAGGATCTGAGTGACCCAGGTTCAATCCCCTCCTCTGCCATGGCAGCTCTCTGGATGACCCTGGGCCAGTCACAAACTGTTCGCCTAACCTAACTCATAAGGTTTGTTGTGAGGAAAAAATGGAGGAGATAGAATTAAGTAAGCCACTTTGGGATCCTGTTGGGGAGAAAGATGGGATAAAAATGAAGTAAAATAAAGGAACATAAAATAAAGGGAAATATCTGCTTTTATAACATGGTAAATTGGAATTAAATACTTTATTATAATCCTGAGTATGTATTGGTCCTTTTATTTTTACATGATGGTTGCATTTCATACTTAATTAATGGATGAATTACATTTTCAAAAGTTTAAGGCAGTGACACACACTCAGTGCTCTAACCTGAGAGCCCTGGCAAGACTGATTGTGTGAGATCTCAGAAATTAATTAGGGTCAGCTCTGGTTAGTAATTGGATGGGAGACTGCCAAAGAAGAATGGGTTGCAGAGGCAGGCAATGGCAAACCACCACTGTTAGTCTCTTGCCTTGAAAACCCTAGAAGGGATTGCCATAAGTCACCTATGACTTGATGGCACTTTCTACCACCATCACTTACTCAAAGGGTTTTTTTAACATTAGGAAGCATTTATCTTTTAGCACCAAATTCAATAAAGAGTTCTGGAGAATCTGAAAGCTTGCACATTGCTTTGTATCTTAAGTCAGTTTGCAAGCTCTTCCTGTCTCTCCAGATACAAAAGAGCTGGCTAAAGTTCAACAGTGTTAGGGAGAAACCAACCTACATGTTCAAAGATACTCTGGTAATTTCAGAAGTCATACATTTAATAATTAATACTTAGGTCTTATTGTGGTCCTGACCTAGATTGCCCAGGCTGGCCCAATTTCATCAGATCTCAGAACCTAAGTAAAGTAGGTTGAAGTTAGTCCTTGGAAACATTAAGGTGATCCAGGGTCATTACACAGAGGCAAGCAATGGCAAACCACCTCTGTTAGTCTTTTGCCTTGAAAACCCCAGCAGGGATTACATAAATGGGCTGCAACCTGATGGCACTTTACACAAGCCCAGGTATTATTGTATGGGTGTATTTCGGGGGGGGGGGGCAAACTACAGGGCATGTAGTAGTAGTAGTAGTAGTAGTAGTAGTAGTAGTAGTAGTAGTAATATTCGATTAATATACTGTCCTTCAGGATGACTTAACACCCACTCAGAGCAGTTTACAAAATATTTTATTACTAGAAACAAAGCCCGTTGTGGGGAAAAATACAACGGGCTCTAAAAAGGGAAGAGCAGACAGGCAGGCATTCCCTCCTCCTCCATCACTGATCCTGGCCAGTGAAGGGGGGGGGGCATTGCCACCTGCTCCATATCTGATTTCAGCAACATGAAGGGGTGGTGGGCTTTGCTACCTGCTTCATGTCTGATACAGGCTGGGTAAAGGGGGGCAGGCATTGCCACCCGCTCCACTCCTGATTAGGAATGTGCGTTTCGGCTTTCTGAATGCCGAAAGAAAGCCGAAACAAAAGAGTTTCGGCTTCTTTCAGGTTAGCCGAAACGTTTCAGAGAAAGCCGAAACGTTTCGGCTTCTTTCGGCTTTCTTTCGGCTTTTCAATGGGAAAATGCCTCCGTCTTCCCGGACGTCTGGGGGAGGCATTTTCCCACCGAATCAGCCCAAAATTGGTGGGGACCTTCCTCTAACCCCTCTCTAAACCCCCCCCCCAAGTTTCAGACCGATTGGACTTTGGAGGGCCATGTTATGGCCCCCCAAAGCAGGTCCCCCTATCCTCCCATAAGAAAGCGAAGGAGCAGCATATTGTTAGCATGCTGCTGCTCATCTTCTTCATTATTTCCTATGGGGAAAAAATGAAGAAGCAGGCTTCCTTTGCCAGGGGTGGCATTTTGCATGCAAAATGCCCCCTTACCCTCAGGGGCCCTTCTCCCACCCTTCTTCCCACCCCCCACCAAGGCTCAGCCTGCTCCCACTTGGGGGGGCATTTCATGGCCTCCCCAAGTAGGTGCTCTGCTCTCATCTCTACCACTGACAGCTGGGGGAGGCTTGTCTTGCCAGGGGTGGCATTTTGCATGCAAAATGCCCCCCAGTCCTCTGGGGCCCTTCTCCCACCCCCCACCAAGGCTCAGACTGCTCCCACTTGGGGGGGCATTTCATGGCCTCCCCAAGTAGGTGCTCTAATCTCTACCACTGACAGCTGGGGGAGGCTTGTCTTGCCAGGGGTGGCATTTTGCATGCAAAATGCCCCCCAACCCTCTGGGGCCCTTCTCCCACCCTTCCTCCCACCCCCCACCAAGGCTCAGCCTGCTCCCACTTGGGGGGGCATTTCAGTCCCCCACACAGAAAAATTAACACAACTCACTTAACATCAGAGAATCACACAACACGATTCCTGTCAAAAACACTTTATTTCTTGAACAGCTTTAGGATACACAGCAGGGGAGCACACCAAAGGGCATGATAGAAGTGTACTACACAAAATAATACAACCCACTTCACCGTTTGGGTCTGTGAGGGGCTAATGTGGGGATTTGGGTCTGTGTGTGGCAGCTGGGGGGGAATTGGGTTTGTGTGGGGCTGTAAGGGGTGGACTTTAGGGGCTGAGAGGACCTACTTGGGGAGGCCATGAAATGGCCCCCCCCAAGTGGGAGCAGGCTGAGCCTTGGTGGGGGGTGGGAGAAGGTGTGGGAGAAGGTCCCCTGAGGGCTGGGGGGCATTTTGCATCCAAAATGCCACCCCTGGCAAGACAAGCCTCCCCCAGCTGTCAGTGGTAGAGAAAAGAGCACCTACTTGGGGAGGTCATGAAATGCCCCCCCAAGTGGGAGCAGGCTGAGCCTTGGTGGGGGGTGGGAGGAGGGGTGGGAGAAGGGCCCCTGAGGGCTGGGGGGCATTTTGCATCCAAAATGCCACCCCTGGCAAGACAAGCCTCCCCCAGCTGTCAGTGGTAGAGAAAAGAGCACCTACTTGGGGAGGTCATGAAATGCCCCCCCAAGTGGGAGCAGGCTGAGCCTTGGTGGGGGGTGAGAGGAAGGGTGGGAGAAGGGCCCCAGAGGGTTGGGGGGCATTTTGCATGCAAAATGCCACCCCTGGCAAGACAAGCCTCCCCCAGCTGTCAGTGGTAGAGATGAGAGCAGAGCACCTACTTGGGGAGGCCATGAAATGCCCCCCCCAAGTGGGAGCAGGCTGAGCCTTGGTGGGGGGTGGGAGGAAGGGTGGGAGAAGGGCCCCTGAGGGTAAGGGGGCATTTTGCATACAAAATGCCACCCCTGGCAAAGGAAGCCTGCTTCTTCATTTTTTCCCCATAGGAAATAATGAAGAAGATGAGCAGCAGCATGCTAACAATATGCTGCTCCTTCGCTTTCTTATGGGAGGATAGGGGGACCTGTTTGGGGGGCCATAACATGGCCCCCCAAAGTCCAATCGGTCTGAAGCTTGGGAGGGTTCTAGAGAGGGGTTAGAGGAAAGTCCCCACCAATTTTGGGCTGATTCGGTGGGAAAATGCCTCCCCCAGATGTCCGGGAAGACGGAGGCATTTTCCCATTGAAAAAGCCGAAAGCTGAAAGCCGAAAGAAAGCCAAAACAAAGCCGAAAGCCGAAACGGCTGGCCGTTTCGGCTTTCGGCTTATTCGAAAGAGATTCTTCTTTCTGCTTTCGGCTTTCGGCTTTAGCCAAAAAATTTTGGCTTGCACACCCCTACTCCTGATCCCAGCTGGGTAAAAGGAAAATGGGCATTGACTTCTGCTCTGTGCCTGATTATGGCCGGGTGAAGGGGGGCAGGCATTGCTGCCTGCTCCAAGCCTGATCCCAGCTGGGTGAAGGGGGGTGGGCATTGCCATCTGTTCCCTGCTGGGTGAACGGAGGAGCAAACACTACCTCCTGCTCCTTACCTGGTCGTGACAGGCAAACACAGGCAATGGGCTTTACTATGTGCGCCATTCTTGATCCCAACTGGGTGAAGGGGGTGCGGGCATTGCCAACTTATCTGCTCCTGATTCCAGCAGGTTGAAGTGGGGTGGAGATTGCTGCCTGCTTGGCACCTGATTGCGACAGGGAGAAGATGGGGTAGGCATTGTTGACTGCTCAGTGCCTTATTCCAGTATGTTGAAGGGTGCGGGCACTGCCACCTGCCACATTTCTTGTCCTGGCTGGATGAAGGGAAGAAGGGAATTGCCTCCTGCTCTGTGTCTGATCCCACCTAGGTAAAAGGGCTGGGCAGGCATTGGCACCTGTTCCACTCCTGATCCCAGCTGTGTGAAGGGGGGTGGGCATTGCCACCTGCTCTGCTTCTAATACCAGCTAGTTTAAGACAGAGAGTGGGCACAGCCACCTGCTCCAGTCCTGATCCCAGCTGGGTTAAGGCAGGGGTGGGCATTGCCACCTTCTAATGCCAGTTGTGATAAGGAGGAGGTGGGTATTGCCATCTGCTCTGCTCCTAATACCATCTGAGTTAAGGGTGGGGGGTGTACATTGCCACTTGCTCCTCTCCTAATACCACCTGGGTTAAGATGGGGGTGGGCATTGCCACCTGCTCCATTTTTAATAGCTGGGTTAAGGAGGAGGATGGGCATTGCCACCTGCTTCTCTCTTAATGCCAGTTGTGATAAGGTGAGGGTTGGCATTGCCATCTGCTTCACTCCTAATACCTGTTGGGTTAAGGCAGGGGTGGGCATTACCACCTGCTCCACTCCTGATCCCAGCTGGCTGAAGGGAGAAGGGCATTGCCACCTACTCTGCTCCTAATATCGGCTGGGTTAAGGCAGGGATGGCCATTGCCACCCGCTGCACTCCTATTACCAGCTGGTTTAAGGCAGGGTGGGCGTTGCCACCTGCTCCGCTCCTAATACCATCTGGGATAAGGTGTGGAAGCAGGAATTGCCACCAGCTCTGCTCCTAATACCAGCTGGCTGAAGGGGGGGTGGGCATTGCCACCTGCTCCGCTCCTAATACCAGCTGGGTTAAAGCAGGGATGGCCATTGCCATCTTCTCTGCTCCTAATACCAGCTGGATTAAGACAGAAAGTGGACATATCTACCTGTTCTGCTCCTGATCTCAACTGGATGAAACGGGGGAGGGCATTGCCATGTGCTCTGCTCCTAATATCAGCTGGGTTAAAGTGGGGGGCTGGCATTGCCACCTGCTTTGCTCCTAATAACAGCTGGGTTAAGGCAGAAAGTGGGCATTTCCATCTGTTCCACTCCCGATCTCAGCTGGCTGAAGGGGGGCAGGTATTGCCACCTGCTCTGCTCCTAATATCAGCTGGATTAATGCAGGAGGCGGGCATTGCTACCTGCTCTGCTCCTAATACCAGCTCGTTTAAGGTAATGGCAGGCATTACCACCTGCTCCGCTCCTAATACTAACTAGGTTAAAGCCAGGGGGGCAGGCATTGCCACCTGCTCCACTCCTGATACCAGCCGGCTGAAGGGGGTGGGCATTGCCACCTGCTCTGCACCTAATACCAGCCAGGTTAAGGTGCGGGGAGGGCATTGCCACCTGCTCTGCTCCTGTTCCCTGCCTGGGCGTCCCATCATGGCATGTTTTCTGGAGCGATATGGTGAGTCACCTGGGCTTTCCTTTGTGGCAGAGCCCTCTGGTGGTGCGCCAGGGTATAAAGTGAGTTGTCTGAAACACACTTACTCAATTATATATATAGATTATTCCCACAACAACAAACACCCTGTGCAGTGGGTGGGGCTGAGAGAGCTAGAAGCTGTGACTGACCCAAGGTCACTCAGCTGACTTCAAGTGGAGGAGTGAGGAATCAAACCGGGTTCTCCAGATTAGAGTCCCATGCTCTTAACCACTACACCAAACTGGCTCTCACATGGTTCTTTTGGTTTATGGTAATTGCAACTGCAGCTCTTTGTGCACTGTGAATTGAGAACCACTGGTTTATGGTTTATGGCAGTCACATAATTCTTTGGCAGTAGTGAATTACATATTCACACTGTATAAAACTGGTTACTTGAAAGTTCACAAGATTTTCAGTTTGAAGTTTGCTGAATATAATTACTGTTTAAAATCTACAGTGATTGTAGATGCTGTGAACAACAAATGAGATGGACATTCTACGAACTGCTCATATACTCATCAGTTGAGCTCCTCACCAAATTGCCTGAATATTTTTGATCAAAATTAAAATTGAACACCATGTCGAATAGCTTTGTGCCTGCTATAGGCATTCCTGTATAAATTGCTTTGTAAGCTATAGGTTCAGGGACAGGTTGTTCCTTGATAAATAAGCTACAGCTCCCATGAGGCAATGGACAGACGTCTAGAAGTCAAGAATAACACAAGCCATGCAGACTCATGTGGTTTGTTTTGTTAGATGAACAAGTTTTAACAATAAATATTCAGTAGAAAAGGAATATGAGGAGGGAACTAGAGTTCTCATGAGACAGTGGATACATGGGTGCAAAGTTCAGTGGTACTGATTGCAATGTTGATGGGTAAGTGATCAAGAATCTCCAACTAAGAGAAGATGAGTTATTAGTTAGGTGGTAGAATGTTCTTATTCCTGTAACCACTCCACTTATTTTCATGACATCCACTTCTAATGTTATCAGTGTAGCACTGCTAGGAATATAGGAAGCAAACACATCTATCATGAACTTCTTTTCAGACACTACCATTGTGGTGGGACACAGAAGCAGCTCCCATGCTGGTCTAAGGGCTGATGGATTTGTTTTTGTGGATTGTTTTAATGGTGCCAGCATGCTTTCAGAGGCTTGTAAAATGTCTTTGTTACAGTAGCTTTTTTTCATTTTCTTAGTTGTAAGCTGATTCACAATCTCTGGAAAGGCAGCATATACATTTTCTAAAGAAAGAAATAAGTAGGACATGCTGACCCTTCATACATGACTATGTCCTCTAGATGCCAGTTTTAATGATAGTTTGAGGTTGGGGAACCCACTCTTAGGAGCCAAGCCTGTGGTTCACTGGATCAAGCATGTCCGTTCCACATCCTGGCAAGAAAGAACAAGTCAGGTCTTTCCATCAGTGCAGGACAGCCCACAGAGACTGATGGGGTGGCTGCCCTAGGGCTGCTGAGAGATGTGTTTACTTTTACTCTGTGTGGTTCAGCTGTACTACACAAGCAGCTCAATCCTATAAAATCAGTGGGCTTAGACTAGAGTAACTCTAAATAGAATTCACGGAAAAAGCTTTTGGATGCTGTGTCAGAGCAAAATTCTAGAAAGCGGAGATTGCTGCAGCAATCCAATGCCAAGACGATGTACTCTTTCATCATTATTTCCCTTTAAAATGGGGAGTTCTGGCATGGACAGAATGGCACAACTCTCTTCCATTTGTTGTATACCGAAAGCATCCTCAGCTGACATAGCTAGAGTCCTGCTGTTCCTTCAGAGACTTCACAATGGTTTCCACAGGTGGCTCCAAGTGGTATTTCATTCAAGCACTCTTCAGGTCTTCCTGATCTGTGTGGTTTTAACAATGCTGCAGCATCTTCTAGTGAAAGAATTTACAATTTAAAAAACATTCCTTTATACTTTACAGTATTATGAAATTGGTCAGTTGTGGACTTATACAACCTTAGTCATTTTCTGGAACAAAGTCTATAGTGTAATCTTAACAAGAATTACTTTCTTCTAAACCCAATGGTCTTTGAATAGTGAAACTCTGGTTAGACTGGCACTGTTAGAGACTATTGTACTTGTTGTTTTAGTTGCCATTCATATTAAAGTTGTTTTAAGTCATTTCCCATTCCTCAGACCCAGAAATATTCTGACAGTCCTAGACTGTAGGGCTTTCTAACTGACAGAATAAATGGTTGAGATCTGGAGTCAGCAAACAATCTCTCTCCCTTCCTTCTTACACATAATCCATGGCATAAAAGGCAATTGTGCAGGATGAGATATGAATATATGTGAATGAACTGATCTAAAGATTAACATGGAGGAATTTGCCTTAGGGTGATCCATAGTTACAATAGAAGTACCTCCTAACAGAACAATAGACAGGCATGACCTGATATACTGCACATTGTCTAACAATAGTCTAAAATGTTAGTGTTTTATAATCTTGCCTAAGAATTTGCTGACTAAACTTCAAAGCGTGCTCTTGCCTCTATCAACTCTGTATATGATATGGTTAAATGTCTTCACTTGTTGCAATTACTTACTGATATTGTGTGTAGCCTATGGAAATCTCTCTACCAGGTACTTTTTCCCTCTCATTGCCATTGCAACCCATCAGTTTTCTCTAGACAATTGCCTCTGATATCCAGATCTAAGTGAACAGCCAGCCATTTCAGAACTTCTTTGTTCTGCTCTGTTTTGTACTTTTCAGTCAGAAAGCCAAGAGAGATCTTTTATATTTGGAGATTCTCCCGGAGTCAGGTTTCACATATGAAAGTTCTTCTCAAGAACAGCTTTCAAGAACTGAGGTAAGCATAGAAGTAAGTAACCTCAGGAAAGTAACCACACTGGTGTCTTATCTAATTTGATAGTTGGTCTCCTCTTATATTGGTAATGTAAACCCATCCTTTAAGACATTTAAGTTCAAACATGTGCATGCAAACTCATTTGTCAGCACTGAAATAGTTGGGTGGAAATCTCCTCATTTAAATGGTGAGGTGCTCTTAAAAAGAAAAAGCCATTGATTATTCCTGAACACTGAAAAAGGAAACAGAATGTAGAGAAACATCAGTGTTATATTTTCAGCATATTTCACCAAATATAAAACTTTTTACGGAAGTTTCCTACATAAATCCACATTAGTCATGGACAATTTGCAAAGCTATCTCTATACAATTGTACAAGTGTCAAGATCAGACTTTTCTTCCAGGAAATTGTCTTTGAATTTAAAATCCGAAACACACCAATTGGCCAATGATGACATCAAGCACATAGTTTGTACCCCGCCTGTTCATTCTGGGTTAGATTGTGTACCTTTTTCATCTATAAAAGGTTTTGGTGATGATGTATTTGTAGCCATCCCGGGACAGTCTTCCACTTGTCACTACAACTATGAAAGACTTGACCTCGTAAGCCTGGAAATGTGGACCTTCTGGTCTTTCCTTTTCCACCTTCGGGCCAGTTGTTTACATAGTCTTTGTCTTGTGACATCTCATTTTGCAGCCTTCACAACTCTGCATCTACTTATGTCCTCTAAGGTAGTGTCAGGTCTTCTTTTGTGTATTGCTTACGGATACTATTTTTCAAGCACTGCCTGCATGTCAATTCATAGCTTCTGCAAATTACAGAACAGTATTTACACTGGGATCCTAAGCAGTTACAGCCTTCTATTGATGAATTCCATGGATGTAGAAAAGTACAATTCTGTTTAGGATTCCATTGCTAATATCCATCATGTCTTGAGGTATTAGTAGACATACTGTAGCCTTCATAACCCTTGCCTCACAGGGACCCCTATTTTGATCCCCATTTTGGTTCTAACATGGGATTAGGGCTAGAAAATGGAGTCTGCATCCTGCTAAAGTTAAGCTAACTGCAGTGTAAGCATCAATGAGTCATACTGAAGGCAATGAAGCCATGGTGAGTGATTAAGCAACAAGTGAATACAGACCTGCTGTTCCCTGAAGCCCACCTTAAGCTGATTAAACTGGAGAACCACTCTCTCCAACAACTTCCAGAGCCTCCGCCCTGAATAATTTAACTTTAATAAATGACATAGGTCTCCAAGATAATGAGCAATGGACTGACCTCAGCTAGTCCCTCCCCTTATCTTAGTGACTATACAGGAAGGTTTCTTTTTTATTTTTAAAAAAATATATTTTTTTAAACTATTAGTGAGACACTAAATAAAACAAACAAGGTTTATGCCTTCTCTTAACCTTGTTATTCATCCAGTCTTAGGCCTGTGTTTCTCCAAACCTTCTCCAGGAAGCATTTTTTTCAAAGTACCTATTACCTTTAATTGTCGACACAGCACATACATTCAACATGGCAAGGATATATGAATAATCCAGCAAAGCAACTTGTATGAGGGAGGGGTGGGGCAGGCTGATCTCAGGCAGCAGCTCTGAGGAGGGCACTTGAAACCAATACTTTACTTCAGGGAAGACCACGGCCAAAATGACACCAAGACATTGGTAAGAAGAGTGGAGAGAACAGGAGCTTCTTGTGCCCTTGGGAGCTGGAAGGATTTTAACAGGAGAAACCAAAAGCCACCCAAGGGAGAGGGGCTGAAGAATTTAATTCAGCCTGCCACTGTTTTTACAAATCTAACACCAAAAGAGGGATGTAAAGATTAAGGAGAAAATTTCAAGGGAAACTGCAGCACCACAGTTAGTTGGCACCTCCTTCCAGCTTTTCTGAAGGCCAGGAAAAGGGGGAGGAGGACCTCAGAGACTCTAGCAGGTTGCATACAGAAACAGTGAGCCAAGACACTTTCCAGGCCTGCCCTGAAAGCCAGAAGAGCCAACTTCAGGAACACCTGCTGTGCACATTCAAGGGAGCAAGAGAGATAAGATGACAGACTCTGAATCGCCAGTGCTTTGATCAGCTACACTGCTGCACTATTTGCAAACCAAATTCTGCTGGGCCAACTGCTTGAGCTGGCCTGTCTGCCCCTTACCAGACACCAAGGGAATGCCCACCTCATTAGGGACAGGTAGGCAGGCACCACATACAAGAGGAAAACTACGGAAGTGCATAACTCTGAAGAGATTAATGTGGATTCAGAACAGTGAGTGGGGGAGGATGAGTGGTAGAATTTGCATGATTGGACAGTTCATAATGAGGAACGCAGCCAGGTGAAATGAGAAGGACACTCCTTGTTTCCTTCCTACATTTCCCAAGGGAAGACTACCATGGCTGGAGCAAAGGATCACAAATCAGCTCTTTGTGGCACTTGATTCAATGCTTCTCTTGACCAGAATAAGGGGTCAACCTCCCTGAGAGGGAGTGTTCCTCTGGGCTACGATGGAGTATGGTCACTCAGGGCTTTTGGCATCAGGGTAAGAACTGATTGGAACAGACTGACCACTCATCCCTTTCCCACCCAAGCTAGAAGAAAACCTCTGCCCCATGCCTTCTGCATGTCTGAAATGGGTGCAAGCCCCAAGACCAAAATAAAAACCAGCCAGAGAGAGCTAGGAGAGAGTTTATTTAGACTTAACTAAAAGTGTGGTACGTACTGTTTACAGCCAGCTTCCCCATCTCAACAGTCACATAACAAACCAAGGCAAAGACTGTCTTGAACCTACTTAACAGTTTATACTTTCAGAATGTTGACATGCTCAGTACAGGGTTTCTGTATTGCTGCTTCAAGGTTGCTTGATCTTCTCAATGTTCTTCAGGATCATGTCATGCAGAGTCATATATTAATTTCTCAGTTCTGAAATGATAAGTCACAGACTGATGTATTCCTTTTCATCCATCTCAGTCACTTTGCAGTGATAATCTTCCACATGGAGGTATTTTGTAATCTTAGAGACCAGCTTTGTGTTGGAAATTCCAATGTCTGGTGTATAGCATCAGCAACAAAGAAGGGAAGAAGAGCCTTCCATACAGGGGGCAGCAAGGATCACTTAGTTAAGACAGTGAGGGCAGCATCTCTCTTGTTTCCTGAGGGGTCATTTCCTTGTCTTGTCTCCTATTGGGCTAAACAGGGCAATATCCTGCTTCTTCTCTCTCCAAGATGTAGTCAGATAGTCAGGACCTCTATCTCTATCTCTCCTCTTTACACTCAAGTATGTAGTTCCTAAATAAACCTTTAGCCTCTTTAATCAGCACAGTGTGACTTCTCTGCACTTTATTTGCACTCTGCTAACACTTTGCCCATGTGATATAGTATCTAGAGATCTGATCCAGGTATGAGGCTGCCTCACTCTCCACAGTCCGGAGTTCAGCCACAGTCTCTTCCTGAATTGAAACACCAAAGTTGTTGCCATCCTCTGTTCTGGGAATCAGCAGCTGTACCCACATTTTGACTGTGTTGTACTTCTCAATCAGCAACCAGATCTCAGGTTTCACCTTCTCAATTATGTCCACAAGCTGCTGGTTGCTCTTCAGCATCCTGTTGGGCATGACAAAGACTTTAGTGCTCTGGAAAGCCTCTTCACAGTCATCCAGCTTTCTCTTTTCATATTGGGCCCGTGCCGTTCATCATGGCTGTTTGTGAGCAGAATTGAGTCAGGAACAGGAAGGTTCATCTCTGAGTGGATTTAGGTGAGATCATGAATGTTCAGAATGGGATCTTTGAGGAAAACATTAAGTTCTAAAAGCTTCTTTGGGGGAAAAATTGCTACCAGGTCCTCAGCTTCACCAGTGATCCATTCCCTGAAAGAGTCAACCTTGAGCTGCACTTCCAGGTCCACCTTGAGCAAGGAGGCCATGGCTGGGTCCACCTCTCTGTCTCTCTAGGAAGCATTTTTAACTTTTATGCAAACCAAGAAAACTCTCCTTTTCATTATCAGTCTCCTCCTCACTTTAAATTTGGGTAATTCTCCAGAATTAAGTTTTCTGATAGTTAATGCACAGCAGGATCTAGCAGGTGCTCCACCTTATCACAGACCCATCATCCTCCCAGAGACAGCCATCTGTTCCTCCTAATCTTTTGTTCACTTATCATTGCCCAGCCTTTTGACCAGCACATTCTGTATCATGAACATCTGGGCCATAAATGTTGCCAATGAATCCTCAATACCTTGCAGCAGTTTTTCCAGCTACTGCCCCTGTATGGCACAGGTTCCTTGGAGACACTGCTGGTCTCTGTCTCTACACTCAAGTCTTTCAGCTCTTCACATCAGGACACAACAGAATTTCCACACCCTACAGGAAAGGTGATATGCTCTCATTGTCGCCTACCTTTTTAGGGAAAAGTTTAGGGGGTTGCTGGTTTGCCTTCTCTCTCTCTCATTTGGCTTATGTGATCTCAATAAAAAACCCTTTTCATTTTAAGAGTGCTTATTCCCCCTGCATTATTCTGAGTTCTGTGCTGAATCTGGACCTTGGTATACACAGTCCAAAGAGCCCCAAAATATTGCTTCTAAATACATGTTTGTTCCTTGCCAGCAAAGGAACACCTTTGCTTGTTGGGGAGGGAAGCTTCACGTGTATAGAAATTTGGGTAACAATATCATCAGAGTAACTTATTGGCAGTGTTGTGCCCCTAATTTCCTGGTAGCCCCCAGTGCCATCGCTTTTTCTGTCTTTGCATTGTTGCTGAAACCACCAAGTATTCATTCTGTTCGGAGCAACATATTGTATAATAAAGTGAATGTGATCAGCAAAAGAAAGCACATGGTGTTCAACAATGAGTTTGTTGTATTGTATATTTGTATTCAATGTGGCATGGTGATCTAATGACAATGAAGCAAGGCATATAATAAATATAAGACTACAAAAAGAGTCTCCAGGCCCATATCATCCAGCATTTTTTTCTAACAGCGGCTTGCTAGAGCATTTTTAGGAAACTTCATATTCATTTTTTTCTTCATCGGTTAGATTATTTTTTAATCCCACCTGTCTGCCAAAGAGTCTGAAGGAGCTCACAATTCAAAACCTACTAGAACAGAAAATAAAAAGAACTGCTTATCATAAAACATTCCTTAAAGTCACACGCATCCCTAACAGAAAACACAAACAAAAGCACAAGAAGGACATGAAGTTCCACATATAGTTTGCTCGCAGTATCTGGTATGCAAAGGTATATTATCTTTGAACACGGAGGGTCCATCTGGTTATCTAGCTTTGGTAGTTAATTCTTTTTTAAAAGGATCTACCAAGGCAGTTAGCAAATTAAAAACATGCATAATAAAATCACATCTGCAGAAACCATTAAAACCAACAAAAATATAAACAATTATAACCACAGCTAAAATACATGCACAACAGCATAAAAACAACAATTAAAAACATTGGGCAAAAAGGAGAGGTCACTGAGAGAATGGTGAACAAGACAAAAAAAAACTTTACGCACTGGAAGAAGATGGCAACAGATGACAGATAAGTCACCCTGAGGAGAAAATTCCAGAGATTTGCTACCAGGACTAAGAAGGCTGTCTCCCTATTTGCTACCCCTTGATCTCAAAGGCAGGCACTCCCAAAGCAGGGCCACAGAAGATGACCCAGTGATTGGGTAGGCTCATAAGGGATTAGGCGGTGATGGTTCCAAACCACATAGGGCTTGAAGGTCAATCCCAGCAACTTGAATTGTATGAAACAGATTGGGAATCAGTGTGGATAGGCCAAGACTGGAGTGATATGGTCCCTGCATCCTACTCCAGTCACCATCCTGCACCAATTGAAGTTTCTAAACACTTTTCAAGGGTAGCCCCATGTAGAGCACATTGCAGTAATCTAATCTAGATGTAACCAGGGCATACACCACAGCACCAGACCTTTTCTGCTCAGGAAAGTCTGCAGCCGGCTAACCAGTTAAAGCTGGTAAAAAGGCAGTTCTTGCCATAGCTGCCACTAGTTTATCTAGCAGTATCCAAGAGCACCCTCAGACTATGAAATTGTTTCTTCATGAGGAGTTTGTCCTCATCCACCTTAAATCCTGAGCTGGTCCTTCCACTTACCAGTAGCATCTCCATCTTGTTGGGATTAAATTTTATTTTATTAGTCTACATCCGCTTCAAAACTGCTTCCAGGTACCAATTCAAAGTTTCTACAGCCTTCCTGGAATCAGCCAGAACTGCAAGATGGAGCTGAATGTCATCCTTATATTGCTGACAACCCAGGCCATATCTCAACTCGTTTCAGTGCTGACAAATGAGTTTACCTTACTCAGGAGTTTCATGTAGAAGTTAAGAGCATAAGGGAGAAAATGGAACCTTGTGGCTCCCAAAGGTCAAAGCCAAGGGTGTGAGCAGCAGTCCTCCAGCACCCCTTTCTGAATCTATCCCGCACTGCAAAACGGTGTCTCCCAATCCCAGACCAGAGAGGCAGTCCAGAAGGATATCATTGTCATAGGTATCAAAAGCCCCTGAGAGAGTCAGGAGGATCAACTGAGTCTCATTCTCTGTCTTCAGCTCAGATCATGCACCAGAGGGGCCAAGACAGTTTCAGTCCCATAAGGCCTGGAACCAGATTGAGAAGGAGCCAAACAATCCTCTTCATTCAGGAAAGCTTGAAGTTGTCCAGCTTTGAAATTGAGTTCTGGAGGACAAAGATCTGGGAAACGCCTAGGTTGGGAAGGGTTCTTTAAGGAAAATTCTGTAAATATGTCAAGTCATTAAAGTAGTCATGCTGTTAAAACTGGTAATGAGGCAAAAAATGACATACAAAAAGAGAATTTAGAAAGGGATGTAAGTTTCTAGTCTTTTCCACACTGGGCGTTTCTGTCGGTTCTGGCCCCATAGTGCATTGATTTCTCTCTTGAGTTCTGCATGCATGGTCAAAATACCCCGATTCAATCTCTAAACTGCTTTTCAGATGTTTTTGTGGTCTGCACAGTGAAAAGCTGCAGAGGTGATTTGTCCCTGGGTTTTCTGCCTCTTTCTTTTCTTTTCCAACCATGTTATATAATTGGCATTTATAGATAAATAACATTCAAAATGTCAGAGTTTTGTGGCACCTTTAAGATTAACACATTTACAGTACTATCCTATGGACAGTTACTCCTGTCTAAGTCCATTGATTTCAATGGGCTTAGACGGGAGTAACTCTGCATAGGATTGAGCCGTTGATGTGACATAATCATGATGAGACAGAGCCCACTACATCTATATATTTCATGGGCAAGTTTCAATACCAGGAAACGTTAAATGGCATGAAAATGAAGAAACATAGGTCAGATTTTCTCAAGAAAGAAGCAAAATTTTAATGGCGCTCATTGAGTCAAAAAAGCAGGTGAGAGAAATTCAGAATCATCCCTAGTTTCCACAGATCCAAGCTGCTTTTTTATGCTTTAAGTTGCATCTCAGTGATTCCACCAAGAAATATGCAGTACCAAGTTCAAACAGCTCTTTAGCAATGCTACGGAAAACCTTTTTTCCCATCATTAAACTTCAAGGAAGATGAATCAGAGATACTGTTGTTACCCACTAAGTGCCAGGCATGTTTCTACTAGAGAAGCACTAAAGTATTTAAGTGAAGAGTTTCACAAGTACTGTGTGGCAGCTATTTAGCATTCATGGTCTGCACAAATGAAATACTTTGAATAGAGTACTTCAGATGGTGTCCACAATACATTTAGATCTCCACAGTCTGTTTAAAACTATGAAAAACAAGTGGAAGCAAGAGGAACCTTTTGGAAGATACAATGTACAACAACTACAATGAATGCTGAAAAGAATTCTTTATATCCAAACAGATCACAAGTTCACACACTGTGACATATGCTGGAGAAATGTCAATTCTCCGAGAAGATAAAGGATTTTTTTTCACATATAATCCATAAATATTCCCTGTCAGAAAATGTTTTTATATGCAGCTTTTGTTGATGTGTCATCAATTTTCCTCTCCATAAATAGGGAGTGGCTGTGATTCTAACTTTTGTGTCTGAACATTGGCCACAAGCTACTCTTCTGTATGTTTTTATGAGGGTCTATTTGGACCAAGAACAAATATTTGGCAAACATTATTCCTGCCATAGTGGTGTCAGCTGCTTTGCTCTGACTGCTTTAAATTGTGTCAGTTTTTGGATTAACTATTAATTGAGTATTTCTGGAAAAACTATTAATTGTTATGGAAAGAACCAATAATTATCTTTTTAATGGTTAATATTATCTTTTTTCTGCATTGAGATTGCTATAATTTTTGGTTTTGAAAAAAAAATAAATCAGCAATCTACAAACATGTTAGCTGTAGGTATATGTCTTCCATAAGGTGGTTAACAGCAAAGATAAATGGACTAACAATTGAAATATGCTTAGTACATAGGTGAATATTACAGAAATAATAGTAATAGCCATGACAGTAAATTCAGACATTACTGCAGTCATTCAAAAAGTGGTAAAGTAGACTGCAGTTACTGACCTTGCTTCTAAAAAAAAACCTTCTGAAAATTATTATATGAGACATGTTTCTTCAGGTTGACAGGGGCACATACAGTCTGTACCTTGCTCAGTCAGCATCCTTGCCCATGGCCTGTGAGCAGTGAAGAGCCCTGTAGCAATGACTTTTCCATTAAAGTTACACAATCAACACCCAGCTAATTACTTGGAGTGAAATGAAAAATAAGTAGGTTTACTATGTGATCTAACTTTCCATAATTCTTGTCTGACATAAATAGAGCAAGATTTACTGCTGTGTTTTCTCATTGTTATATAGATTGACCTTCTTTGAAAATTGAGATATCTACAGTGCAAACTGAGGGGAGTTGAGATTAAACTATGAGTAAAGTGAAAATGTAAGAAGCCTCGTGGCTCAGAGCCAAGCTACAAGTGATGCCTTACACAGGTTGGACACGCGTCAGCTTACCTCAAGTTTTGATGGGAAATGTAGGCGTCCTGGTTTTACAGCTTGGCTCTCCATTACAGCTGCAAGACCGGGATGCCTACATTTCCCATCAAAACTTGAGGGAAGCTGACACGTGTCCAACCTTTGTCGGGCGTCACTTGTAGCTTGGCTCTCAGAGTGGTAAGCTGCAGTACTGCAGCCCAAACTCTGCTCACCTGAGTTCTATCCTGGGTTCTGGTAGCTGGCTCAAGATTGAGTCAGCCTTCCATCCTTCCAAGGGTGGTAAAATGAGTACTCAGTTTCCTGAGGGTAAAGTGTAGATGATTGGGGAAGGCACCCCATAAAAAGTCTGCCAAGAAAACGTGATGCGACGTCCCCTCATGGGTCAGTAATGACTCGGTGCTTGCACCTTTACCTTTTACCTTTTAAACCTTTTAAAGTGAAAATGTATGGAATGTTCCACATATATGTACAATGCATTAACATGGCAATTTTAAGTTACTTGTGATCTCATAAAAAATGTTCGACATCTTAGCGTGCATGAATGACGTATATGCTCTGAGCCCTGGAATGGCACCTTTGCCATCCCATTAGCATATCCGGATTTAAATATAAATGAACTTCTGGAAGGAATCACAAATTCTTTTTTCTAGCCTTTGTATTCTACCAGATTCTTAGCCTGTAGTCTTAACAACCATTAGGCAGTAAGCACCATAGAATTGAATTGGACTTACTTCTGAGTAGACCTACTTAGGATTGCTTTTTTTTAGCTGTTTCCAGGAACAGCTGAAGGTATGCAAAGTGATTTCTAATTGTCTGCAAGCTCACCAGATGGTGAGGTCTCTCTGAAGTATCAAATATAAAGAAAGGAGCATACCAAATATTTTCCTAGTGGCATCCATCTGATTTTTTTAAAATTTCAAGTTTTGTTTTTCATTTACAATACTGTCAAACACCTCCCGTATAGCCATATACCAATGCTTTCCTCTAGCCCTCAAAAGAAGGGGAAAGATTCATTGTATCTGATCAATTAAATATTATTATCCCCCCACCCTTCACTGATCAATCCAGTAATTCTGCTGTCCAAGTGTCTACATGTGGTGGAGTTTTAGCTTCCCAGTAGTGAAGAATGACACTAAAGGCAGCCTTTAAAATTCAAGGTTTCTGGTAGTCTTGTGCATTTCTTTCCATCTAGGCCATTCCTTGCTTGTCTGTCATCCTGGCATCTCACCTGAGCCACTACAAATTCATTGCAGTGCCTTTTAAGACTGAGAAGGCATCCCCACCCCCACCCAATCTGTTAGGCGTGGTGGTTTCTTATACGCTATTTTTGATATTTTGCCATTTCGTACTCTCCATATAAATTTATGAAATGTGGAATCTGAATGGTGCGATACAAATTGGAAGTCCCCAGATAATGGTCTCTTCCACGTGGAGCTTTTTTTATGGATTCTGGACATATACTGCATTGATTTTTCTCCAGAGTTCTGCACGCACAGTCAAAATACCCAATTCAGTCTCCAATCTGTTTTCCAGACTTTTTTTTGCATTCTGGGCAGTGCATCAGCCACAGAGTTGGTTTTTCCCTAGATTTTTCTCCCAGTTTTTCTCCCTGCACACATACCCTGATCCTCCCCCCCCCCAGCAAAGTCAAACCAGGGCTTTTTTGAAGAGCAGAATGTTTTCTTTCGTGTAAGGCTTGGCCCTGATCCTGCCTTTTACCCTCCCCTTTATTCACCTGCATCCTGATTGGTTGAATAACAACCAAGCCGGGTTTTTTCCCCTGACTTAAAAAAATAAATAAACAGAAATATTTCAATGTTGGTGCCTTAAAAAAAACAACTTGCAGCTGATGGGAAATGCTGTAATATGTTTATACAAAAACCCTGCAGGGACCCCTGAATCCCACTTAATATTTTAAAGTTTCGCTCCAGAACACTTCAGCCAATCAACACGCAGAAATATGGCTATTTTTTATATGTGTTGTGTGTGCATGCTAACCTTGGCAGTATGAAATGAATCATCTAATGAATTACTAACACAAGGAATGTAGGATGACATTTTGTACAGGAGTCTCTGTGTTTCCTGAACTTTTTAGGTTTTTTTTCCCCCTTGCTGTTAAAAGACATTAAAAGTGACTATGTTGCAAGGTTGGTGTCCTAAAAAAAAATCTTGCCAATTACCACAGTGGATCAATTGATGAAACTGACATGTCCTCTTTCCTCAGAAAATGTGCAGCAGAAATGAGGCAATTTTCTCGTGCAGAAGAAATAAACACTTTCATTCATTTCCCTCAAATGCCCCAAATGGATCTTAGGGCCAAGCTACAAGTGACGAATGACACTTGAATGGCAAGTGGATTGAGTGGAGGGCAAGTGAACAGGGAGAAATACACTTGCCGTTCAAGTGTCATTTGTCACTTGTAGCTTGGCCCTTATCTTCACAGATCAAATACCCAGAAAACCCAGTGGAAGTGAAAATGTTAATAAAATCAGAGAATAACATTCATTTTCTTATGTTAATAAGATTTAGGGCAGGGGTTACCAATTTCTTCTTTAACAAGAACTACTTCAGCTAAGCAGAGCTATCAGCTAAGCAGCACTATGAAATATTGTTTTTTTAAATAACCTAGAGCAAATCTCTTCATACTTTTTCCTGAGTCTTTTAGGGGAAACACAAGCTATTCTGCAGCAGCCAGTGTGCTACTGGTAGTTCATGAACCACTTGTTGGAGACCTCAAGCTCACACATATTTAGCTGCCTTCACTAGGCTATTCTGCCTTCAACTTCTGATTTAGGTTATTCATCCAGTATTTTGTAGTACACATTAGGGGTATGAACCTCTCAAAAAAATCCCAAAAAGCAGATTCAGCCTGCTTTTCTTACTCAATTGTTCTGAATTTTCCTCTCTTCTATGGGCCCCATTTAGAGATGAGCATGAACCAGAATAAAACCAAATGATGTGGTTTGTGGTTCATCAAATTTCATGAACCACAAACAACAAATTTTCACAAATCTGCCTCTGGATCATGAACCGGTTCGTTTGGTTCATGAAAACGTCACATCCAGGTCAGAAAATCATCACTTCTGGGTCAGCAGGAGGTCTGCAGGAAGTCCATCCCCCTGTTGCCTAGGAAACTGATTGATTGGCACCAGGCTGTCTGCAGCGATGAACCAAAAAACGAACCAAACAAACCAACTTAAAATTCATGGCGGTTCATCAGAAATGGGATCTGACGAACCGCTGTTTTGCAAACCACGAACCGGCCTGGTTTGTGCTTAATTTTGGTTCGTATTTCAGTTCGTGCCCATCTCTAGTCCCATTCCACATAATTTTGTACTTGCAGGTTCCACGATCCTTAGCATAGTTTTGGTTCCACGATCCATCCTATCTTTTTCATAAGCAAAAAGTTGACTGGATCCAACACAGTAGTTTGTAAACCCTCATATATACACAACACAGTTATCAACAGATAGTAATTTGGAACTACTTTTTTTTTGCAGATGAGCAAAATGCTCTACTAGAGTTTCTTAATAGCAAGAATTACATTCTTCCCTGCCCTACATTTTTTATATAAGCAGGTTTTTTCTGTTGATGATATAAAACTAGGAATTTTATTCTGTTGGACATTCATGTTTTGGTTTTCATGTGGTGATTGAACTACTTTAACACTTGAGTGCTTTACAAGATGTCCCTTCAAAGTACAAATGATATAAAGTGAGCCCAAAGTCAAAAGGTCTCTGGAATAGAACAATACTATATACTACATTGAAGTGGATTTTGTCTTATTCAGAGAGAACATGAAATTCTTTAACACAAAACATTGCCTGAGAGTACAAAACAATCACTTATGTACTTATTTTGTAAAAGAATAAATGTAAACTGTTGATATTTTTGAGCAATGTGTACTTTAAAGAATGCTGCGTTCTCTCCCTTCCCTCCCCACAGCTGATTCATTTCACTTTTGCTTTTCTGTGTTTGCTATGCTTGATACAAATATATGTTCAGGGATAAATTATATGAGACATGGACATTTCATGGTTGGAACGCCAGATGGGTCATTTGGCCCTGAAAAGCAACCCTGGGGAGACTCATCCTGGATGAGGTCTGCAGCACCTTGTGTTATTCTCCCAATCAGAAATGCTTCCCTGGGTCAAACAGGTACACATATTCTGTTTGTATCATTTCTTCTTACTGAGGTTTAAAGCAGCCTAGGGAAGGCAATTTCTGGTCAGGGAAATTTCAAGACTGTGTGTGTTAAACCACCTTCTCCAGCTCCATGGTTCTAATAGCCCCCAGTCATTTAAGATTACTTACAATGCAATGCAATTTGGTTTAGAATTGTTCTGCCAGTCTTGGATCGATTAAACTCCCACCTAAGTCACCCTTTTCATTATTTCCCACCATTTCCTTTTCATAATTTATTATATCAGTGTATGACTGACACCTGTCTGCTCACCACTGGAACTTCTTCAGTTTCTACTAAGGACAACTTCTGATGTTGAAGAAAGGAGAACAGGAAGTGTTTTTACTTCTCCATATCTTCCCATGTCTTTCCCTATGTTCATGCAATAGGAACATGCATCTCAACACAGGCAGACAAGCAAGGGTTTTGCTTTATAGAGAAGTCTTGTAGAACTTATAGAGAAGTCTTGTAGAAGACAGAAAATGTAAATTATATGTGGTTCTTTTTTTCCTATGTTTCATTATAGAAAGGACCATATATCGCTTGTATTTCCTGTATTTCCACAACTTACTTAACATCTAAAGCTTCCTGCACACAGGGCAACTCTCTTTAAATTGACTTACTGGAAAACCTTGCCTTCATCCTTATGGTTTTGGCATCTGTGCTTACTCTATAAGACCCCTTTCTACCCCATACCTGAGCAATCAGCAGCTTCTATCTCTTTCCCAACTATAATGTGCCCCAAAGGCACTTATGCAGTGTACTTGCCATGTGCAAGGTCTAACTAGTTACAGTCATGCTATTGTCTTGTTCTGACTATGCTATAGATGGGATCAAGTCCAATAATGACAAAGGACAAAGATATTTTCTCTCAGTTAGTACTTAAATGAAGAGGCCTGATGTTTAATAAACAAAAAGGTGCAAGTACAGTTATTATTTTTTTACTATGCTCATTCTTTCTCATATTTACATTACATAAAGTACTGGCAGGCAGCTTAGCTGAATGCGCTGTGTGTTTTGTGGGTTTTTTTTCATTGTGCATGCTTTTAATTCTTGATGGATCAAGGCAGTGTGGGAGTGTTTGTCTTTATATAGTATCTGCCTTTTAGTGGCAATGCTGTATCAGTGATTTTTAAGTTTTTAAAACCTGTTTTAGTGAAGATGGTTTATTCTCCTTACAATCTGCTGCATTTGTTTGATTTTGGGTAAAATATATTGTTCTAAAATGTAAAGTATTATGAATTTTTATCCTGCCCCTCTTCTAAAATGCTCTAGCTGATGCATATGATACTGCCTTATACTGAATATACTGGTCCATCAAGATCAGTGTTGCTTTCTCAGATGGGCTGCAGCTATAGGCAGAGGTATTTCATATCACCTACTACCCGATCCTTTTAAAACTGGAGATGCTGGGGATTCTGCATGCCAAACGGATGCTCTAAGACTGTACCAAGACTTGTATACTCTTGTATACGATACTTGTATACTCTTTCAGAAACACTGTGAGGTAGGTTAGGCTGGTTGTCAGTCACCACATGAAGTTCCCAACAGAGCCTGCATTTGACCATTTAAATGTGTGGTTTCCAATAAATACTCATTTCATTTTGTTCCTGATATAGATATCTGTGCAATCCAATGTTGATCTGAATCACTAGATTCCCATTTATTTTTATTCTCCATGTAATTAGTGTAGATTCCTCACAGTAAATTCTATCCGTATACAACTACTGTGCATGTAATGGGGTCTCTAGAATTACAGTTAATGATCTGGAATTATTTAGAACATTTAAATATAGATACATAACATGTAATTCTCAGGATATAGTCAAAGATCTGTTCTAAATTTTGCAAAAAAAATAGACTATTATAATTGTAATATAGAATTTTATTTGTAACTGAGAATTCAAAATCAGTTAAGGGAATTTTAAATATATACTTCAGTATGTTTCCATTGTCTTTAATGGACCTTGAAAGAAATGTAAAGCTCTGATCATGTATGGAATAAGCTATGGTAAAGACTTGCATGTAAGGGCATCTTTGAAGACCACTGAAATCCCCAGCTGATTCAAAATCCTGCAGATAAGTCACTGAAAGGGAGATGTTGTATGAGCATGCAATACAGGGTTACAGCTCCGGGTTGAGAAATTACTGGAGATTTGGGGGTGGATGTTGGTGAAGGAAGGTTTTGGAGAGGAAAGGGAGATCAGCAGGGTATAATGCCATACAGTCCACCCTCTGAAGCAGCCGTTTTCTCCAGGGGAACTGATCTCTGTAGTCTAGAAATGAGTTGTAATTCCTGGAGATCTCCGAGCCCTAATACAATGCTCATTTTGACTTTGGTTTTAAATACCATTTGAAGCCCTGGGTTTTATCCTCTGTAGGCCTAACTGCTGTTGGTTTAAATTGTCTGACTGGAACATCTCTTGCCCCTCTTAAATCAGCTACATTGGCTACCAGTGTAAGCTGCAAGCATTTTAAGGGGGAGTTATTTCAGGTTTTATTGTAGCCTGTGTGTTTTACATTTAAATTCATAATCCATTTTGAGCCATGGGCAAAAAAAGGTATAAGTATTTTAATTAATAAATAAATACAAGGTACCTTGGACCAGGAGGGAAGACTGCCATGTGAGTCTGCCTGTCTACTCAAATCTTCACAGACAGCCTGTCTCTGGATCCCATTATCCTTGGAGATGAGGCAGGTAAGTGATGAGAAAGAAGGCATTTTCTCTCACGGTGCTGAATCTTTACAATACTCCCCCAAAGAAGTCTGCCAAGTACATTTGTTGCATTCATTCAAACAACATGAAAATGACCTGTTTATTTTCTAGTGTCTTTGGTTAATTCTTATTTCTGCTCTCACTGGAGAGTCTTCTATTATTCCTTTCATGGTCTTGTAATGTTTATGAAGAGATTTATTGTATTGTATTCTATAGATATCATTGTCATTGTATTGTTTGCCACTTTGAACATTTTGAGGGGAGCATAATTTATTGTTAATAATAATAATAAGAGTAAATTTAATCTAGAACGTACAGATGACTACATTTTGTAATATGAGTTTATTAATAAGAGTTCTATACTAATTGATGGAAATAGTGAATGTAAAAAAGGTTTCAAATTGTCATTTAGTTGCTTATTATGATTGGATGCTATCACCCATGTGGTGGCTTCACACACACTTGTTTGACTTGCTGAAACATGTGGTGCAGTGTTAACACTATACTACAATCTGCCAATAGTTTAAAATTCCCAGTGGTGTACAATACATCATGCTTAGAAACTAGATTTATTTGTAAATATATTAGTCCAATTAATTTTAAGTAGGAAAAATCACAATCAAGAAACAACAGTGGCAAAAAAGACAAAATTATGCTACCATCTTGATCACTTTCCATAATATATTTCCCACAAAAAAAGATTTAAGGTTGAACTAAGGTAACCATAAAGCACAGTTACTTTTAAACTAAATAAACACTACTTTAGCTGCTGAGTCAGTAATATGAATTTCTCTTCAGTATGTATGGTCGTCTGGCTTTGTTCACATGTAACTGCCGTTTCAGAATGTAAGGAGTTTTTCTCTTCATCAGGTCTTTATCTTGACTTGAATTCTCTGGATCATAAATATCTTGCTGAAGTAACTGTTGGTAGTAAGAAGAGAATATGGAAGTTTTGTTTTCCAGTGAAATGGTGCTATGTAGGGAGCAGCACATCCTAACCCTTTCAAACCTTTTAAAGTTTTGACACTCTCTCTTCTATAATGAACAAATTATTACCTCTTAACCACCCCCTTCCAAATACTTGATTCTCAGGTGTCCAGCTTGTTCAGAAGGACCATGAGTCCATTCTGTTTGCTCCAAACAGTAGTTATAAAGTCCATAGCAATGTGAGTAGAATATAAAAATATTCTTTAAAACAGATGATCTAAACATGAAAGCTAGCAATATAATGATAATAATATTTAGCATTTATATAGTGCGCTGATATTTTACATACACTGGTTTAGTAGCTATCATGAAAAGTAGAGAAGAATGCAAATGTACAAAAGGAACTGCAGTGTATTCTTCAAACAAGCAGATTTCATTGCCTGCTTTCCCAGTTGTACTGACCAACAAGAACATTAACAAACTGAACACTGGGTCAAGTTGTCAATCTTTCCCTCCCATTCTCAGTGATACCCCCTTTTGTGGCTCTGTCTGAGGAAATGGCACTCTTGCCTGCAGAGTTAATGTTTGTCTGTTGGAGATGGACAAGATGGAGGAGTGTCTAGCAAACAAAAGGTGAAATATCTTTTCCCCTGAAATTGCTACTAAGTGCAGTAAATTGGGGGGGGGGAGGAGGGGAGGCATGGCATATTTTGTTTGCTTTTGTTTGCTAATTACAATCTCCTACCACTGAACTTGGTTGGGAAAGTGTTCTCTTCCTCCATCGTCCAATTTTACAGCCCTATCCAAACCAGGCCTTCTCCCATGGCTACTATTTTTACCCCCCCCCCCAAAAAATACTTTGGGATATCCTACTTAATGTGTTGTTTGACCCATTTGTTCAATATCTAAAAGAATTTTGTCCAGATGTCACACCCTTTTCCTCAGACATTTTTGTACCTGTTCTATATATTTAGGGATTATCTTTGGTTACTCAGAAGAAAGCATGTCATATTTATTTAATGCCTTGTACAGCAGTATTTCCTGTTGGACAGATGGCCAGCAATACACAAACAATTTCATAAGATTTAGGTTCCTTTTAAGTCCCATGAAGTATCTCTAATACTTTAGATTTAAAACTACAAAATTCCTGTGAGCATTAAAAATGTATTGTCGAAGGCTTTCACGGCCAGAGAACGATGGTTGTTGTGGGTTTTCTGGGCTGTATTGCCGTGGTCATTAAAAATTTAGTTCTGGTAAAACTACGGAATATATTTTGCAATACATTCCTATGTATAATCTAAATGAAATAGAAAATATTTTTCTAATATATTCTTTCCAAATAGCTCAAAATGTTCTTCTATAGTAATATAGGAACACAGTAATATAAGACAAAACTTGTGTGATAAGTATCCTAGCTAGATTTTACCTCCCAGTGCTGAAAGTTTCTGCTCTGGCAAACTTTTTGAAGCTGATATAGTGTCAACATTGCTTCCATACTGAAGCCATCAAGAGTAGCAGGGAACTGCCTTCTGGAAAGGAGGTCCTCTTCTGTGGCCTCACCTGCTTCCTCGTCTTGGTTGTTTATGTTGCTTATAAGGTCACAAATATTTAGAAGGGTCATTTTCCACTGAGGAAGCTTTGCCTTGTTTATCTGAAAGATTCAAAATGCACAGTATATAAAAGGACCATCATTGTTTATTACCAATTAAATGGCAGTCATATTGTCAAGATAGAGGCTACAGCTGCTAGCAAACAAGGGGTGGAATGGCAGTCCTGCACAGGAGAAGAGGTCACATGGATTCTTGTAGCACAGGATGTGCTAAATGGAGATCACCTATGGATACTGCGATGCTTCATTAATGTTGCCAAAAATATTAACCCTGCAAATAACAATCGTAGGGGAGGGGCTGATAACAGTTAATTTGCTAAGTAATTCCTCTAAGTCCTCTAAAAAAGAATAAAAGCCAGGCAATGCATACTAAGTGGCCCAGCTCTTACTGTACAGAAGTCTGAAGGCTTTCTCTCTACAATCAAAAAACTATGAACAGATTGAAACAGTGGCTAGTGGTTAATTTTCTGTGTTCCTTCCATAACAGAGACAAAGAGGGAGCGAGCGAAGCAAGAAGTCAACCAGTTTTTCCTTCCATAAATGCAACTGAAAGGAGCGCAAGCACTTTGAGCCCTTCCATTATTATTTATCTATAGATAGGAAGTCCACAGGTATACCCAACCCAACAATGAGTTGTCAATCAAAATCTAGTGATTCCATGTGCCATTATGTAGATTCCATTTCTTTATATTTCAATCCTTTTGAGCTTACAGGCAAGCCTGGTGATGGACATTTGAGAAACCTGCACAAAACAAAGCCAGGAAGAATATTAATTTTTGAATCATATTTTTGAACATAGTTGCTATGAAGGTGAAACTCTATTTTTCCCAGTGCATTCTGTCTTTGTTGCCCTTTTTTTTGCATTAAGACACATCTGTTACTGTATTCAGTGATATAATTAAACTGTCAAATTATCTTGCAAGGCTACAACAAGTTTAATACCAAATTAACCTTTGTTTGAAATGTCTTTCTTAATTATTGAAAATTGCCACAACATGGGCAGAGAATCTGAATAAGATGTCTACTGTAATTTCAAGCCTCAACTTCGTTTCTGAACATTAGTCAAATGAAAAGGTGAGGGCAAATGAGCCGTATCGATTCATGATACATTCAGGGGGGAAAATTCATACATTGTGATTAAACGCAGTGGGGAAATTATTCAGCAGGTGCATTCATGTCTGCAGAATGGGTAACAGTACATTCCAAGCCTTTGCCCAATCAAGGACAAGTAAACAGGCAAGAAATGTTGTCTGTGGGAAGCTATGCTGGTGATTCACTGGGGAGAGGCCTTGGATGCAGTGCACCTTTTCCCAAATCTGTCTGCTTCCAGTGTAATCGTGGATTACGTGTACAAAAACAAGTAAGAAGAACATAAGAGCAGGCATGTTGGATCACAATAACATCCCATCTAATCAAGAATCCTATTTTACACAGTGGGTCAATCAGATGCCTCGGGTGGGAGGGGGTCCACAAGCAGGGCAGAGAGCCCAAAGCTTTCACATGTTGTTTTCTACCAGCACTGGAATCCAAAAAATTTCTGCTTCTGGAGGCATGTACCTTACCTTAGGAATTTCCTCCAGCCTAAATTGTTCTTCCATTGGATTAAGAGACATTTACATTGGAGGAAGGCTCCTTAGGCTTTGCTTAGTTGACTAGCAGGATACATGCCAGAGGTTCTGTTTAGTTAACATAGCTCATAGCCATTGATGGGTCTTTCCTACATGAACATGTCTGATAATGCCCTTCTAAACCAATTGATTTCAACAGAATAGTGTAATTCTTAGGATAGCACTGCAATAACCTTTTAAAGCCAAATGAACTAGTGGCCACCTCTACATCCTGAAGCAGTGAATTTCAAAAGTTAATTACTTTTTGAATGGAGAAATATTTCCTTTTATCTGTCCTAAAGTACAGGCAATATATAATTAATTCATTCCCCTCCCATAAAATGTTTATCAAAACAAGCAACAGAACCAACTATTGTAGTCACCTTTCCATCCCTCCTCTATCACCATACGCATATTAAAAGCAGGCTTTGTTTTAATCTGTATAAAAATCAAAATATTCCCTTAAAATTTTCCAGTGTTGTTCCACATGCTGAGTTCACACAAAAATTCTAGAATACTTCCCTAATATTGTTTTGGCTTTCTTTACCTTTACTTTTATGTTTGCCCCCAAGGCAAATAGCAGCTTCATAGAGCCAATTCAAGTCAGGGAATGGCTTAATCCTCCTTCCCTCGTTTTATGGCCCTGATTTGAACTAAGCATGCACATACCCTCTACTTAAAGAAAAAGCAAACTAACACAAGTGCTGCCTTCACAGAACTTCTTCTGTCTAGTTTGACACCCAGGGGAATGTATGATATAAAAGATATTTTTCATCAAACAATAAGCAATGTTACCTTTCTTTGAAGAAATATGTTTTTGTTATTTAACTTTTTTTTCTTTCCCGAGATTCAGACTGACTGTATATGAGTGTACAAGAGAACCCAAAGAAGGGGTGTCAAGAAATTGTTGAAAGTTCTTGGAGAGGGAAAGATTTATATTCAAAGATTTGGAGATACTTTATCTTTGCCCATATCTTCTTTGTTAAAACTCTTTGTTAGGAAGGTCTTGAAATATCAAATATTAAATTATGTCGGTAAAGTATTCCGCTCTCCACCTCCCAGATGAAGAAGGAGTTTGCTTGGACCTCTAGGAAATGCATGTGGTCACATCCAATGACCTATGGAGCATTTAAAGTGAAGTGTCCCTTTGCAATAAGGCCCACACAGTACAGAAGAGACACCTAAGAGAATTGGAGCTCCATAATTCTGTTGTGTGCATGGAGTATGATTCAACTACATTGCAGTTCTTTTAAAGTTGTGCCCTTGTTCAGCCCAAGCTCATGTGTCATGTAATCCTTCTGGGATCTAGAAGCAAATGTGAATCCTCAAACTATCCTGCTTTTCCAGGACATTACCTCACTCTACACAACAGCACACCATTTCAATAACTCCTTCCTTTTGGTCATTTTCTGAGGACCAACCACACATGAAGTTGGAGCTCCCAATTTAAAAACAAAAATCAGGAATGCAATATGAACAGAGTGTGTGGCACAAGGAACAACAGTTCAGTTCTTTCTATTGTACAATTTCCATGATAGAAAATGCTGCCCCCAGATTCCCCCCTCCATGCCAAATCAAAAATGAGCACAGGACAGGGTTGAGCTTTTCTCTCCTGATACTGTAGCCCCAGTCCCTATTACAGCAGTCCCATTTTTTGTGACTAAAATACCTGTGGGACCCTATCATGAATCCCCTACATTCTCAGTGTCTAATTTCACTTGCAGTGTGTAATCCACCTTGGATCTCAGTGAGAAAGGTGGATTATAAATAAATAAATAATCTGATAAAGAATGAAATCAACAGTTCACTGCAAAGGGTTTTGGGAAGGTAAAACAAAGTACAAGAAACCCAAATCATTGCTTAATTTTCCTTTTAATAACAGTGTGCTTATATACCACCCTTCTGGATGGATTAGTGCCACATTCAGAGTGGAAAACCAAGTCAGTGTTGTTATTATCCCCACAATACAGCTGGGGAACTGGGCTGAGAAGAGTGGCTTGCCCAAGGCCACCTGCAGATTTCATGACACTAGTAGGAATCGAACTAGCAGAGTGCTGATTTGTCATCCTTAACCACTTAACTACTATGCTACAGCAGCTTTCAAAATGTACTGTGGCAGTTTTCACCCTTTAATGAATAAACACTCTCGGTTTAAATCAGGAATGGAAATCATGTTTTTTAAATGAAATTACATCAATTAAACAAGTGCTGATTATCTAATACAGTAGCACTAAAATCCAGAACAAAGGGCCTTGGTTGGAATAAGCATGTTGCAATCTATTACAATGACATACAAGAATCACACAATACCCTTAGGTCCCATGTGTTAAAAGTTTGAAATTTCTCAAATCATATATTCATTTGTGTGAAATGAGTAAAGGGGATTGGAGAAACCACCAGCAAAGAGCTCTTGTACTATACTTTAGCACTGCATGAAGTAACTAGAAAGTGCGGTGACTTACCATCATAACTGAGCTATAAATGTATTAAAAGCACATTTTGACTAAGGGTCAGATCAGATGAGATGCTGAAAGTACCATGATTAGATCCAGATCTTTTTCAGCTTCCTCACAGATTCATGTGAGAACCTATCTGCTCTCTGCTTTTATTGCTGAAAGCAAACTGGATTAGTCCTATGAAAAATCATAATAATTACTGCACAACTGCCAAAGCTTGCAAAATCCAGAGAGATCATGTTGCATTCAGGGGAGCAACACAAAAAGGACTTGCTCTCTTGAGAGCACCATCGGTGTCACAAGAATTGCAGGAGCTGGATGAGTGTTGTGCATTTTCTACAAAAAACTCACCCATATGATGTTGCATTTGGTGTATTCTATATTTTTGTATCTTTCAATGGAGCTTCTATGCCCTTCCCACTCACTATGCCTATGGTAAAAACAAAACTGTGAAACAATGGAAGCTGTAGACTGATTTTTTAAAAAAAATGTGCATTGCTCGTATCCACTATGGGATTTTCATACAACCTGGGTTGGATTCAAGGTAGTTACTTAATCCCGGAAAACAGCATTACCCTTGGGGGATGATAAGGCAACTATTTCTGTTGATTTTGTTGATTAAGATATGTATTCACAGCAGAATCATAAAAAATTACACTCTTAATATTGTTCTGTATGCATTATATTGCCCTGATTTAAGCCTGAGCAATTGTTTAAAACTTTATTTGTTTGAAAATGTAAGCTAGCTTTCTCTTGCAAAGTCTGTTATTTAATAGCAGAGTGGTAGTAGCATGTATATTGTCAAAGATGTTGACAGCTAGTAAAGAGTTTGTCTGTATTTAGAAGATAGTGGTCTGCAAACATTCTTGAAGGCCAAGACCAAAATGACCAAAATGTGCTAGATAAAAACCCAAGGGTTAGATAAAAACTGAAGTTCATTGCAAAATATCATTACTCCTAAATGCTTTGCAAATTGTTAATTGGTTTTCAAAAGCTTGCAGTGTATAGTCAGTAAGGTGTCTCTTTGATGCCAACAACTTGGTCTCCATGAAATGCCCATGACCTTGGTTAGAACACTTCTATGGGGGTGGTGCTGACCTGAACACAAAAGATGAAGATTAGCTCAAAGGGAGAGTCTCCCATGGAAAGTGAGATTCTGCATTTTGACAGTTGAGATACTGAATTGATTTACTTAACTGAGAATGCCTTCTCATCACAGAAGTTTTTTGGATAAGTTACTTTCGCTTTAAATAATCAAACTATTTTAACTCAAGTTCCTAGCAGGTTCTCCTCTTATTTACAAGGCATGAAGCTTTCCTAATACCATCCAAGCTATTATCAAGGTTTCCTGTGTCACTTACAATTGATTAATGTCAGTTAAAAAGAAACATTTTAGAAATAGTGTGGCTGTAACAATAACTAGCATTTTATATTTAGGTTGCATGCTGAAAAACAAAACAGAATGAAATGTAGCTTGGCCCAGTTGCTTACACCCAGTTCTGCTTTGTGAATTTCAAACTCTTCTTCAGTAATAGCAGAACATTTCTTTTTCATCATCAAACAATAAGAAAGTATTCCAGATTGAACCACTTTGATAGGATTGATGTGACTCTTCTGGATGTCTGCAAAGCTGTTCTAACCTGAATAATTAGAGGCCATCGTTGTTCTGGTCTGAAGTTTGAATCATCTTTTCTTAGTTCATTTTCCAGCAGCATCTCCATAACAGAGTTAGGCCCTTTCTGCTGTTGAATTCATAAGCTCACAAAGGTTTGTGAATAGAAGCAAGAGATTTCATCCAAAGAGCATACATATAAATAGGAGTGATTTGCCTCCTTAATGCCATCCTCAAGTATATTTTATTCCTGAGCTATTCCCAGTTTAATCAAAGAGCTAAAGGGAGAGTATGGAAGAGGTATCATTTGGTCATAACACACATGCTGTTCCCAGTGCCATTTTTACTGAATTTTGTACTTGTCCTTCAAAAATCTGATTAGAGGTGACAGTGGAGAAAAGTGAACACCTACACAGTAGGTAATAAGGCCTCTTTGATCCTACTTCCAATCTCTAAAAACATATAGTTCCCTTCTTCCCAATTCCTTCTTTATTATGAATCCACTACATTGCCTTGTGCCAGTGAAATTTCCTGTAGCAACACCAACCCCTGGATCGAAATGTATTATCGTAATCGAAATATTGTATTACTCCAATATACCTATACAAAAATACATCAAACTACTGTTATGCCTCTGTTATGCAGAGGAGAGGGAGACCCGTGTGGCTCTCACTCCGATGTGTTCTTCTCAATTATGAGAGATATTTACAAATAAACCATGAAGGAGTGTGCAAGGTGGTTACCCATAGGCAGTTGAATTTGCTTTGGAAAGACAACTTTCCACATGACTCCTTTAGTTGCATTGGGAGGATCATGGATTGCAGTGCATTGAGGAAACAACTTGGAAGAAAGACGAGCTACACACTCAAGTTTGAACAACTTCATTCAGATGTACTGTGAGACTATATATGGACTAAGAGGCAACACGGTCTAATATTTGTATAAGATGGTGGTATAGTTGTATACAATAATTGAGGATTTACATGTATGCTATGAATGGCACTTTACAAAATCTGAAGGAATATTTATACAATTTGAATGAATATTTTGGCATAACAGTAGTTTGATGTATTTTTGTATAGATATATTGGCATAATACATTTCGATCCAGGGGTTGGTGTTGCTACTGTTTGCATATTCTTCTGAGTCTGCCTCTCCCTCCCTTGTCTAGTGAAATTTCCTGGGCATCAATATATTTTTTCTGGTTTTCTGTAAATTTCATAATTTTCTTGGCATTTTATATACATTGGCTGTAAGTATCAAGCTATAAAGGCTTGAGCTTGTAAGATCTGGCCCAAGAGAAAAGCATGAATTCCCTTTCAGCTGATATTTGTTCATCTCCTCTAACAAGGATGAGTCTCAAACAAATATGGGAAATTCAGCCCTGTTTAATTGCCCAAATGTAGGTCTCGTCTGTCTTATCTGTCTAAAATTACAGTGATGACATCCTCTTTGAAATAATCTGTTCGAACAAGGTCACTTCCCCTGTGGGCTAGGTTAATGCCAAGAAAGTGAGGAATGCCCTTTTTTAACTCAAAGGACAGATATTATATTAAATAAATTAAATCTTTCGCCAACACTTCTGCCTCTTCAGATATTTGAAGAGATTGCTCAGCCGATGGTTTCCTATACATGTAGAATCATTGAGTGGCTGAAACCTTTCGGTTCTCAACAGATAGTGATGTGTTGATTAGACAAATGAATCAAGATACAGCCAAAACATTAAGACTTTTTAAATGCTTATAAAATTAAGACTGAACTTGAACATAACATATGAAAATGGTAGTGTTACACTGATTAGGCTCTATGACATCCATTTCTCACAGGGAAAGAAGTCTTTCTTGCTGTGAAAGTGCAGGTTATAAAATCCAAATGTCCTGACAATTTGTATGTCAGTGATCATGTTGAACAGCACAAAATACAAAAGGATGTGCAAAATGATGAGAATCTATGCTTTTCATTTAAGCATGTTCCAATCCTAATCCTCATAGCTGCAAATCAAATCATGGAAACGTGTTGAGGGATTCTGCTAAAAATCTTGGAAATAAAGAAAACCTCTGTTTATCTTCACAGGGGTGGAAGTGGTCCCTCCATGGTAGTTCTTTGCTTACCACAATAGTCAACACCTCCATTTGTGCCCATACTAACTCTTTTTCTTTCAGTCCTCTATGTTCCTATAAATTCTTACCAACCAAGCCCTCTCATTCAAAACTGTCTAAAACATATGAAAATGAACCAAAAACCTCCAAGCATAATGGTGCAGCTGTGCAATTATATGAACTAGGTACACCGGCTAAAATCATCAAGTGTATACACTAATAAGTGTCGATGACTGGGGAAGGCAATGGCAAACCACCCCATAACAAAAAGTCTGCCAAGAAAATGTTGTGATGTGATGTCCCCCCATGGGTCAGTAATGACTCAGTGCTTGCACGGGGGACTACATTTACCTTTTTTATATAGTAATAAGCAACACCACAGGAAGACGATGATGATCAACATCATCATCATGTTCATATATCACCCTTCTGGACAGATTAGTGTCACTTTCAGAGTGGTGAACAAAGTCAGTGTCATTATCCCTGTCTGGGAAACTGGGGCTGAAGGAGTGGCTTACTCACGGCTACCTGTACACTTTATGGCAGTAGTGGGAGTCAAACTAGCAGAGTGCTGATTCACATTCCAGCCTCTTAACCACTATGCTACAGCAGCTTTTATCTAGCATAAGTTCCAAAGCTGTATTAGGGTTTTACCATGATGAATTCTCCAAAATAATAAAGTACACAATAAAATGGTACACAACTCCCACTAAAGTACACAAAAAGTACACAACTCCCACTAAAAATTCCATTGCTTCATTAGTGGCTGGGGAAGATCCAACCATCCATCAAGAACAGCCTTCCTCCATCCTTAAAAAAGGGCATGCAGAAATTCAGGTGCCCCAAACCAAACTGATCCTTGAGCCATGAACACTCAAAGAAAGAAAGAAAGAAAGAAAGAAAGAAAGAAAGAAAGAAAGAAAGAAAGAAAGAAAGAAAGAAAGAAAGAAAGAAAGAAAGAGAGAGAGAGAGCGAGCGAGAGAGCGAGCGAGCGAGCGAGCGAGCAAGCAAGCAAGCAAGCAAGCAAGCCTGTGCGGAAAAGGCCCTCGAGTCACTTAAGTTGGAGGAAGGCTCCTTATGCTGGAGGAAGGCCTCATCCTTTGCTTATTAGGACAGGGTTAGGGCTCTACCCTGCTATATTTATACAGGGCTGCAAAAATATACCTCTGCAATGGCAGCAGGCAAAAGCAGTGTAGAAGAGGGTGGAAATGGCATTCACACAGATGTGACCATTATATGGGCCATTCCCCCTGAATCCCTCTTTCTCTCACTTTTCTTTTTCATATCAAGCCATGCTGTAGTAGTTGGGCCCTTTAAAGGGATAGGGGAGTACACGGTAGAGAGCTGTCTCACAGTAGAGATCCAGTTTGGTGTAGTGGTTAAGAGCACAGGACTCTAATCTGGAGAGCAGGGTTTGATTCCCCACTCCTCCACTTGAAGCCAGCTGGGTGACCTTGGGCTAGTCACGGCTCTCTGGAGCTCTCTCAGCCCCACCCACCTTACAGGGTGTTTTGTTGTGGGGATAATAATGACATATTTGTAAACTGCTCTGAGTGGGCATTAAATTGTCCTGAAGGGCGGTATATAAATCAAATATTATTATGTTATTATTTTGAAAGCAGAGATTAGCTCTGGCCCCTCCCTGTAGAGGAGTCAGACATGCCCACAGCTTATCTGAAGGTTCCCTATTAAAATTAAAAGGGAAATTTGTCTACAGTTTAAAAGAGAAAGCCCAAATAGAATGTCCCAAACAGAACCTTGAATGTGCATTGTCATGCAAGCTTTCTGCTTTCCGTGTGGGAACAATCCCTACATGGAACCAACTAGTATTACTTTACTACAAAGCATTTTGAAGAAGTTCACCATCAAGAGATACCAAGAGAAATGGCAAAATATGAAGAAAAGATTTCACATTACAAAGGGTTAGAGTTTTTTTCTCAAAATGTGAGATGAAACAAATAGGGTTTAATTTTCTGTGAACCATTCCTCTGGTATAATTTTGCTTGGGTCTCCAGTAAAGTACAAAGCCAGAAAAGTCTTACATCAATTTAGATGAAATTCAGGTCTTGACATTTCATGTATGGATTGTGCTGCCAAGCTGTTACATTCAAATATTATACTCTAGATATACAAAAAATCTTTCTAATTAGTCTAAAAATACTTTGCAAGCTATTTTTACTGTTTCATAAACTAATTTACATAATCTGGCTGTTTTAGAGTAAATAAAATGACAACAAGGGATTACTATTTATACCATGTCTTGATCAAGCCAGGATCCTCTTGCCTTTGGCTGGTGGACTCCAGAGTAGAGATGGGCATGAACAGCAATATGAACACACACAAAAAGCCACGAACAGCCCAATCTGCTGTTGACGAACAAGCTGTTTGTGAGGCCCTATTCTAAATGAACAGGTGGTCGTTGCAATCCTTGTTTGTTGCTGTTCATTGCTGTTTGTCAAGCCAGACAGTCTGGCACCTGCAATCAATTCCCTTGGCAACTTAGGCAGGGATTGTCTGAACTCTGTCTGAACTCCTGCTGTTGCCCTGGAAACCCCAATCTAAGTCCAATTTAGCTTGACAGGCAGGTCTTCCTTTCAAGTGTGGAGCTCCAAATTTGTTACAACAAGGGAGCAAAGAGCAGGGGTGAGGGGGCTCCCAGCTCTGACTTTGCAGACAGTGGAAAGACAGTTGATGTTGGCATTTTGATAGAGAGAGTACCTTGGAGCTTGAATTTTCTTTGTGTGTGGTGGGGTAGGGATCTACTCCTTCAAGTTCCATGGCTGCTGCCAGGCTCTGTGGCCAAGCTATTATTTATTATTGGTATCTTTCCTGCTGCCTGCTCAGGTAAAGTTTCTAGGAATGGTGCAGTAGGGATCTTGACTTGGATGATGGCTGGAGGAGAGCCTGCTGGCCCCCACGAACAGCCAACCACGAACATGTTCATGAACAGGGCTATGTTTGTGGTTGTTCATGAGTCCCTGTTCATGGATGGCAATGAACAACGAACATCACGTTCGGGTTTTTTTTCTGTTCGTGCCCATCTTTACTCCAGAGACCTTTGGTTTGATTTCAAAGTTCTATGGACTGGTCATATATCAGATGATGTCTTGAAAAATGATAATATTGAATATTGGTCTCCAAAACTTAAATTTATCTTTTCCTTGTTTCTAAATGTATCTGCTGAATATTAAGTATACCATATTTAGTCTGTGAAATAAATCCTTTGACAGCACAGTATTAGGTTTGTGCTTTCATTTCCACATATATAGGAGATATTTAGGTATGCATTTTGGCTACAAGCCTGTCATAGCATGTGTTCTACATTGTGACATGTTTCCTGTTGCATACTGAGATTGTGTATCAGAAATAAAATACAAAAGGATGCCTCATTCCCAGAATGAAGGAACCATACTTTACTGATCTGGTGCCTTTGGAACTATTCTTTCTGATGATTATTACACGTATGTTGTTATACAAGTAAAGTCAACTGATTTTGTGCACACTTTATTAGCTAAGTATGTACACTTTACATCTGGAAAAAGGATATTATGTGATTTGGCATTAGTTTAACATTCATCAGACTATTCAAGCTTGAAATATTTTTTCCTTTAACAGATTTACATAACTTAATACTTCCAGCACAGATGGGCATAGAAAAGTTATTTAAATAATCTCTTCCCCTAGATTTGTATTGTCTCCGAACTGGGGTACAATTTTGTAAAATTAGGAATATCTTGCAATAATGTTTAAGTTTTTGTTGCGTCTTACAACGGTGTGTCAAAGCAGTCATATATGCAGTAAGAATTCAAGCATTCTGTGGCTAAAGAGGGATTTGAGCATTACCTTTGATGTATACATATTGGTCAATAAATCTGCTTCTAAGGCTTTCATTTCCTCTTCTGAATCTGCAAGTTAATCAGAAGCACATGTTTACTATTTCATTATAAATCACCAACATTTGGATTTCAACACATAGGATTTAAAGATATCTTTTAGAGAGCTTTCAGGGTTAAGCACTGGCAACAATAAATGCTTGGCAAGTGTTTTGTTCTTTAATATATGTTCTCTGATTTATATACTCTCTTGGGGAAAATGCAGTTTAGCAATGAAAGTAGCTTATTATTGATCAACTTCACTATTCTAGGGCTTGAACATCAGCAACAGAGACCCAAAGGAACCTACTGGTTTTGTTGGGTAGGATTAGGTTTAGCGTTAATTATTTCAAGTTCCTACTGAGTTTAACCAGTGTATAAAGTGTTAAAGGCAACTTCTGGGGTTTTTTGTTTGTTTAATTTCAGTAGTTTGATTTATTTTGAAAGCATTTCAATGGATACCAGTGGGCATTTCTTCTCAGAGAAAATTTGGATTTTTTTTTTTAATGTGCAGATGCTTAATCTACTTAAGGAGATCCAAAATCATTTTTTTTATCAATGCATATGAACAAGATGGAAAGAGATTTACGATTGCTATGGGACTTATGTTTTTTTATTAGAATGTGTGACCCTTGATAGTCAGCATGTTAGCAAATCTTGAATTGTACTTCCCAAGGGAGGATCAGCCTGAAAAGGAAGAGCTGAATTGTAGAAGCAAGTTTTATTATATTTCAAGACCAAAAATCTAACTTTACTGGCCCAATTAAACCAAGAACAATTGTGATTAAGATTGCAATAGCATAAACATGTATTGGCAGTAAGTTAAATTTAAATCTTTGGGACATTATAAATATATAAGGATCAGATTTCATGTCATGTTAACAACTAGTTCATTCCATTAATTTCAATGTGGTAAGTGATGACTGACTTTAGCTAGATTGAGGCCAAAATGTGTAAATAAAATTAAACTGCTTAATGCATTATTTGTTGATACAGCTTTTCAAGATTATCAATCATTGCAAAGAACAGTCATTGTTTGCAGTAACCAAGACATATCTGACTATATCTTGGTTATATTTGCCTAGTTGTTAAGTTCACACAATTACTATGCATGGTATCTCGCAAAATTGTTATATGTTGGACTTTAATGTCAATAATGTGTAACATACAGATATCAACCTTTTTGATGCAATTTCCATGTCCTTGAACTCAACACAAACACTTTTATTGAATATAATGGTGATACATTGCTTAAGGAACAAATTCAGAAAGAACCCTCAAAGTATGAGAAATGGTCTTTATTGCCCATAGTAGATAGATAATCTTAGTGTCAGGAGTCAGAAAACATGGCATAGAATAATGGGAATTGTTTGAGGTTGCTGGTAGGACATAGTAAACAATTAAAGAATAATGTCTTTGAGACAATCATTTTGATCAGACCAATCAGACTAAGGGAAACAAAAATATAAGTGTAGGAAAAGTGAGGAGATGCTAAGGGAATGCAGCTCAAAAAGGCTCAAAATATGAAATTCATGATAAGTAAATAGGTATACAGCAAAAAAATTGACAAATTTGCCAATGATATCTAAGAAGGACACTTATATTTGCAATGCTCATTAAAAGAAAAGCAGAATAGTTCTTTCAGTCTTCATTGTCATGTTATTTTTTTGGATCACTTGTAGGATTTATTGAGAGAAATGATACTTTCAGTCATACTGGAACCTGGTTCTCATCTATTTAATCAAAAGTAATACTGCCACCAAGAAATTAGAAAAAGATGGAAACTTAGAAGGGCAGTCATAAATGAACCAGAAAATATCCTTAAGTGTAAGGAAGTGTTGCTGGATACCAAGATCAAGATAATTTATACTATGGTACTCTCCATTATGATACCACAAACCATGAAGAAAGACAAATAAACGTGTTCTAGATCAAATCAAGCCTGAATTCTCCCTAGAAGCTAAAATGACTAAACTGAGGCTATTGTATTTTAATGGCATCATGAGAAGACAAGACTCACTGGAAAAGACAATGATTCTGGGAAAGGTAGAAGGCAGTAGGAAAAGAAGAACATGAGATGGATTTATTCAATAAAAAAGCAATGGCCTTACATTTTCAAGACCTGAGTAAGGCTGTTAATGATAGGATCCCCATAATTCGCAAGCAACTTGATGGTACATAACACATACAGAAGTCCAGTTTACTTTTCCCCCTGATTCTGATCCAGACCCCAGTGAGGTCAATGGCAGTTGGTCCAAGATAACTTCTTATCATCCCGGTAATTCCAAAGAAAGATTTATCCATGTGCTGAATCTTGCCATTGGAATCAATAGCTGAAGAATGCTCAATGTGTGATCAGGAAGGAAGAACTACTAGATTCTCAGCATTCAAATATTGACGTGCCCTTAGAACATGGACAATTTCTCCTGTTTGCTCCAATCCCTGTCATTTTTATTGGATCCAGTCCTTTTTTCTTATGTAACTTGCTTTAACAATGCAATCTACATCACAGCTATTTTTAAAGCTGAGATTGTTTTATTAACATATGCAGAATGAAAAAAAGTTTTATATAAATACTTGCTTGGCATCAGTCTTCAGATAAGAGTACATGACACATTAATGATGTTTGATTAAGATAATTTCATATAATTTTGAGTTAGCAATACAATCCTAAAATACACATTTATTTTTGATGTCTCCTGTCCTGAGCCAAAGTTCAGTACAGAGTCTGATGTATCCTGTTTCAATCAAAGTGTTAGTAGTTATAATTGTATACCAAATTGTACGTTTTTTCTTCAGTGATACACTGCATATGTTATGGTGAAGATTATACTTCACAGCATAAACGTTTGAATTTGTGATGATACATAATTTTGCTCCTGAAAATGTACTACGAGTTTTTGAATTAGAGATGGTATTGTTGCATCTGAAAAAGTTGTAGCTTTGCTCCATTAAATGTTTTATGAATAGCAATAATGTATTTTGAAACACATGGAAGCCTGATTGGAACTAAATCCATTCCACACATGTAGCCACATGTATAATGTGTACAATAGGACCTATGTACACTATTTTACTATATTCAGTATGTGTCTCAAGAGAAATTATGTCCTAAGGGAATTTAAAAACAATTATTTGAACGTTACCTGCAGGAGATTGATTTTAAGAATTATCAAATTATAAATATCACTTAAATTGCTCTTTCTCTTACGTAATCTTCACCCACCTTTATTCCAACCAACAGCTTTTCATTCCCTTTTAGAATATTTGTCTCTGGTCCTTTAACTTCCCATGAAATAAAGGTCATTGATAGGTTTTCAAAACTGAAGCATGTGGAATAAACAGCTCAATGTTGCAATTAATCTTACTTGCCCACAGTTTTAGAAAGGATACTCACTTTTGTTTAGCATGGCAATATTCCTTACTCCTAAGCATAAATAGGTAATAGCACATTCCATATTATCCATTCCCACAATCATTTTTGAAGCAGAGTATTACTATTTTACAGTGAGGCAAGTGACTGTACAATCCAAAAAACACTTTCCTGGGATAGTTTAGGTGGGTAGTTGTGCAGGTCTGCAGTAGAACAGCAGGATTTAGTTCAGTGGCACCTTAGAGAACAACAAGATTTTCAGAGTGTAAGCTTTTGAGAGTCAGAGCTCTGAAGAAGGGACTAAATCCCTACTTTCCTGGAAGTAAGCCCTATAATATACCTGACCTGAGTAGCCCTGTTTAGGATTGCTGTTCTGGAAAAAGTATCTTTCTCCAGGCAAGTACAAAAAAGAGAGACGTAGACAGCAATCCAGAGAGAGTGAAAGTGTATATACATATACATATACATATACATATACATATACATATACATATACATATACATATACATATACATATACATATACATATACATATACATATATAGAGAACGAGCATTCCCTGTGCATGCCTGCGTGGGTTTGGTTGATATGGTTTATTTCATCCACAGAACTCTTTTTTGGGTTTGTAGATGTAGATGTGATTCATTTTCCTAGTCCTGTAATGATCTTCCTTGGCAGAATTAAAATAATAGGACTGTAGTGTAGTAGAAGGTTTTAGCGCAGTCAATCAGTTTTAAAGAGTTGCAGATAACTCATTTAAAGACTTGGTAAAGAAAATGCAGAAACACAGCAAGGAAAAATTTCTTGGGAAACTAGGAAAGAGAACCCAGTTCCTAAAAACTGCAGTTTTTTAAAAATGCACGAGGTAAATTGCTCCTTCCAGAGGACTCGGGAAAGGAACTGCAGATTGGAGTTCCTAACCTTTGAAATTGACAGCCACATCTCTTGTTCCTGACCGTACAAACTCCTCCCATTCTTCCAGCGCGTCCAGCTTAGCCAAATTGCTCAGCGTCCTCCTTAGCAAGACCTTCCTAATCAGCGGGGAAGCTGCAAAAGGAAGCTTACCTGAGCACAAGCTCCAAGAGGCGAACGCCAGCAGCATCGCGCACACCAGCTGCATCCTCATCTTTGTCATCCTCTCCCCTCTAGAAAGTAAAGTCCATACAAAGAAAGGAGAAGAGGTGTGTGTGTGTGTGTGTGCGTGTGTGTGTGTGTGTGTGTGAGAGAGAGAGAGAGAGAGAGAGAGAGAGAGAGAGAGAGACGATCAGAGGCGAAAGAGAGAGCAGAGGACTACTGCTGCTGCTTCCCGCTCTCAATAGCCAGGAGCTGATTTAGGAAGATCTGGACCATAAAGGAAGCACTGGCCCATTCCCGAAGTATATAAGCGAGGGGGCTGATGTCACAAGCGCACATCAGCCGCTTCCTTCTAATGAGACACCCACCCACACCCACCGCCTGCCCCTCCTCCCCTTCGCCTTCCCCCTTCTCGGAGTGAAACTGACGCGATTCACTAATTGCGCTGCGCTGCTTCGCTCTTCTTGACGCAGACCCCGAACCGGGCTGGCTGGGGGAGGCGTAAGTGTTTCCGCTGACTGAGAGAAACAGAGCCAGATGAGACTTTTCCAACAGCACTTAGCATCCTACCCCAAATCCATTCAGAGGGATTTCTTCCCAAGTTAAATTGAGGAGGATTGTGTTTATTAGTCTGGGATTGCAGATTTACAGTGCAGTCCTAAGCAAAATCCTGCTATTCTAAGCTCATTGACTTCAATGGGTTTACAAGAGGTAACTCTGTTTAGAATGGCACTGTTGGGGGAAATCGTACTACATTTTTGGCTGCTTCCTCCAAAGAGTTTGTGACAATGGGTGTAATCCTACTCAGAAGTAAGTTCTGTGTTATGCAATGAGGTTTACTCTCAGGAAAGTGTCCTTAGGATTGAAGCCTAAATCTCTTTCTTATTGTATTCTTATAACATCCCTGCGAAGTAGGTTAGGTTGATAGACGGTGGTATTCTTCGAATCTGAGACTTTGGGGTCCTAATCTAACTATTACATCCTATTGGTTTTATAAACTGCAGGTTATGTATTCTTCTTACAGAGTTAGATTATTGTTGTGCCTCCTTATGTGTGTATACACGTCCACATGCTCCCATATAATACATATGATATATTTCTGTATCTGTAAACTGGATGACTAAAAGAGGGATATGAAGAAAACAGCAAAGAAAATATACACTTAAAAAGAAAACATTTAGTTTCTGAAAAGATAACTGTTGGGCATCTGCCTTGCCTAGAGAACAAATACTGTTGGACCTAGAAGCTTCCTCCATCTCCAGACATCCCATCACTCAGGACATGCATTGCAGACATTCTCAGAGATACTTATATTCCAGAGTTAAATTCTAATGGGCATTCATTATAAGTATTCTGAACTTTAAAAAGAATGAATTTATAAAAGTCTGTATATGAAAGGTGTTTCTGAGCCTTTAGGCAAGCTAGAATTTCAAAGAAAGAAAAGCATGCCTCAGAGCTATTTCCCCTAAGCCTAGGTACTAATGGATTAGTTGTTTTACAGTGAAATCCTAAGCAGAGTTACTCCTAAGCAGAGTTGAAATCAATGGGCTTAGACTGGAGTAACTGCTTAGGATTTCATGGTTACTCAAGTATTAAGAAAAAATATACTCTGCACATGAACAGATGTAACCATCTTTTTGTATGTCCCTAAAGTACTCTGAACAGGTTCTATGAGTTGTAGTGTGATCCTGAACAGAGTTACACCATTGAAGTCCCTCTTGCTTCAGTGGACTTAGAATGATGTAATTATATTTAGGACTGCACTATCAGTTGCAGAAAGTTCCCAGTAATATTTCAAAGAGTCCAAGGCCATGTCACCAAAGGCAATTGAGAAGCTTATCTGAATATGCAGATCACAAACTGAAAATTCACCTCAAAGGTTGCTATTTATCTTCATTGTTAGAGGAAGCAAGAATGAAATGAGTTTGTGCAGTTAATGTATTAATCTCCTAATTAAAAAAAAAGTGGTGTAAGCATGGCTCTTCTGGAAAAGAAATAGGAGTCCATTTGATTATTTGTGTAATCAAACATCATTATTTAGCAAAAAAGTCTCTTAATAATAGTGAATGAAATAACAGAGAATATCGCAGAGAAACTCTATTTTTGCCTCACAAAAGTCTCACATTCTTAAGCAGAGACAATATTTCAATAAGGATAGTCTGTTGCAGCAAAACAGGGATCTTGTCCAATCATAAAGACAGACTAACAACATTTTATTCTAGCATTAGCTTTTGTATGTTGCAGTCCATGAACATTTATGTTGGAATACAATCTCGCCAGTCTTTAATGAGCCACAAGACTCCATTTAAGTAGCGGGATAGATATGCTTGTTTACGTTTTTCAGCCTTTCTACCTTTCATCCATTAGGGGGCATAGTGGAAATACAAGAAAAAAGTCTCCCATGTGTAGTTTTTTCTCCTGTTGTCTTTGTAAAAAAATTACACTAAAGATAATGAGATGCAGTTTGCAGTGGCTCATTTCCTGTGTTACGTTTCAGATGCTCCTTTATTCCTGTTTGCACTTTCTTAGAACTTATTTTAGAATCCACTTTGTGCTGGGTAAGATTATTTATAAGAACAAATCTTATAATGGTTGTTGTGGGTTTTCCGGGCTGTATTGCCATGGTCTTGGCATTGTAGTTCCTGACGTTTTGCCAGCAGCTGTGGCTGGCATCTTCAGAGGTGTAGCACCAACAGACAGAGATCTCTCAGTGTCACAGTGTGTCAGGAACTACAATGCCAAGACCACGACAATACAGCCCGGAAAACCCACAACAACCATCGTTCTCCGGCAGTGAAAGCCTTCGACAATACAACAAATCTTATAGTTTATTGCAGAAAAAAGGTAAAGGTAATCCCCTGTGCAAGCACCAAGTCATTACTGACCCATGGGGGGACATTGCATCACGATGTTTTCTTGGCAGACTTTTTGTTACTGGGTGGTTTGCCATTGCCTTCCCCAGTCATGTACACTTTACCCCCAGGAAACTTTGTACCCATTTTATAGACCTCAGAAGGATGGAAGGCTAAGTCAACCTTGGCTACCTGAACCCAGCTTCCACTAAGATTGAACTCAGGTCATGAGCAGAGCTTGGGCTGTAGTACTGTAGTTTACCACTCTGCACCACGGGGCTCTTTTATTGCAGAAAGGTCCCAATAATATTTAAAAGGATCTGAGGCCATATCACCAAAGGCAACTGAGGAACTCATCTGATAATTCATATCAAATGTTGTGCTCTAGAAAGAGGGTAGACTGAAAAAGACAATGAATGGATGGCATTTTTTCTCCAAAAGACTAACAGTGCCATCCTAAACAGATTTACACCCATCTAATTCCATTGACATCAGTGGCATAACTCTATTTAGGATTGTGCTGTAAGTGGAATCAAGTCCATGCATGGACAAAAATCTAGGACAAGGCCACAGAATCACAGCTACTGCTTGCCACCCCCTTCACACCGAACCCAAGCCTGGGGTCTTGCCTACCCCTAGAAGTCAGCTACCCATTCTGAGGTGGGGGCAGGTGCAAGCAGTGGCAGAAGCCTGCTCTCCTTCTCCTTTGGGTGGTGGGGCCATATACAGTCTGTGCCACAAAATGAGGCCTAGAGCAGCTGCCCGTGTTGTCCATTGGCTAAGACCACCCCTGAGTCCATAAAGGGTCTGAGAAGAGATCTGTTGTGCCAGGGTTATATGTGGGGTAGGAATAACACACAAGCCTGCCTACAGAGAAACTGTTGGCCTCAGAGGAATCACACCTTCATATGGAATCCAAGCAATAAAATCCTCTGGAGAGAAATCACTTCTATTTATGGTGATGGAGGGGGGGCAGTAGTGCATGGCATGATTGGTCAAAGGCTACTGTGATGGGAAGGGCCAGTACTGGACTGGGCACACCAAAATCCTTCTTTGGCGGGAACAAAGAGTTAAATATTCAGCTCACTCAGTGTGGCCAAGTCCAGGGGAATGAAGAGGGACAGAGGAAAGTTGGCACAAATGCTGAGATAGATGTGTGGGGAGGGGGGAGGGTGCCTTTTGCATCTACTTGGGGAAGACTGGGGATGTGCATCTAGAAAGTTTCAGTTTTGGTTCCAGGGTTTCCAGGAAAATCCTGTTTCATTACTAGTTTGTTCCAGCTGGACCAGTCCTGGCTTGGAACTGATCCTTTTGGATTTTTTCATTTCTGTCTATTTTGTGCACTTTGGTTGCACCTACGGAAACGCATGCTGTTCTTTTCAGTGGGGCTGAGGAAATGAGGCTCTGGGGCAGCTGTTTTCATGCTTAACAAAAAAAAGCATCAACCGTTAGTCCCCCTGCTAGTCTAATGATTGATCCACTGAGTTTTTCCTCAAGCACAATAACACATACACAACGCAATACAACAACAGACCCATAGAAAGCGAGTGTCAGTGGTTGGAGCAGCGGCAGCAGGGCATTCCCAAGTAGGAGAGTGCTGCGACAAGTGCAAAAAACTAGTCTGCTTCGTGTTCATTTTTTTCTTATTCTATAGTCCCAAATTACTTATTACCTTTGTATCCTGCTGTGCCTGTTGGTTTCATGTTTCCTTGTTCTTTGTTCTCACGAGGAGTGAATCCAAATCCTTCCTTTTGATGCTGTGCAAAACAGGGCATTCTCGCTACCAATCTTCTCCATCACCCAAGGGCAGGCAGGCAGGCAGGCAGAAAGAATGATTGGCTGAATCCATCCCCCAGACACACGTTTTCCCCATAAGTTTTTCTTTTGCTGTGGGGGCAGGTGGGATTGTTTTTGAAAGGGCAGAGCAGTCAAATGGCTCACAGGATGAGGGGGTGCAATCCCAAAGAGGTATACTCAGATGTAAGTCCCATGTTATTCAATAGTGCTTACTCCAAGGGAATTATCTTTTTAATTGCAGCCTCTGACTGAAGTCTCACTTCCAAATGTTTTCAAAAGTGATAGGCAGGGAAGGGAAGGGTCTCCTCTTGTGAGGATCTGATTGGCAGGGGGACATGCACTCAAACACATTGGTCTCATTCCCTCTTCCTGCCAACAGAGTTAATGAATAATGTAAAGTCTTTCTCCCCTTGGGATCTGATTGTTGCTGTTCAGGAAAACTAGCTGCTGTGCTGCCCTGCAATGCAAGTCTGCCCAGTGCCAGAGGTATGAAATGAAATGGAACACAGAAGAGTCAGTTTGGTACAGTGGTTAAGAGCTGCAGGACTCTAATTTGGAGAACTGGGTTTCATTCCTCATTCTTCCACATGAAGCCAGCTGAGAGCTCTGAGAAAGTCACAGCTTTCTCAGAGCTCTCAGCCCTGCCTTCCTCACAGTGTGTCTGTTGTGGGGAGAGGAAGGGAAAGTGATTGTAAGCCCCTCTGAGACTCTTTTGGGTAGTGATGGGTGGGGTATAAAACCAACTCTTCTTTTTTATTGGGAGGGATTCGTTTCAATTTAGTTCCCCATTTTTGGTTCAACGTTCTGGAAGCTGCTTTAATAAGCCAAACCAATGACTTCTGCGTAATTTCTGCTAATTTTTCTGTTATGCACATCTCTAGGCCAGACCCTTTCAGAAGTGAATGGAAAATATATGTGGACAACTGCCAAGATTATTCTTTTCTTTATTGTATGGTTTGCATTCATTTCCCCTAGGGGAATGCCAAAATAACTCACGAATCAATGAAACTTAGGATGCTGTTCTAACCTTTTATTTTTATAGTTGTCTGTAGTACCAATACTCTGTTATGATAGGTACATACAGTTTCAGATGGGTATTCATGTTGGTCTGCAGGAGAGCAAGATTTGAGTCCAGTAACACCTTAAAGACCAACAAGATTTCCAGGGTATAAGCTTTGGAGAGTCACGGTCCCTGACTACTATAGCACAGTGGTTAAGTGGTTCAGCTGCGAATCAGCACTCTACTGGTTCGAATCCCACTACTGCCATAAGCTCAGTAGGTGGCCTTGGGTAAGCCACTCCTCTCAGCCCCAGCTCCCCAGTTGTATTGTGGGGATAATAATAACACTAGAGATGGGCACGAACTGGAAAAAAATGAACTGTGCGGTTCGTGGTTCATTGCATTTCACAAACCATGAACCATGAACTTTCATGAATCTGCCCCAGTTCATGAACTGGTTCATTTAGTTTGTGAAAACGGCACATCCAGGTCAGCAAATCATCACTTCCAGGTCAGCAGAAGGTCACTTCTGGGCCAGCAGAAGGCCACTTCCAGGTCAGCAGTTCTGCAGGAAGTCCATCTCCTGTTGCCTAGGAAACTGATTGATTTGTGCCAGGCTGTCTGCAGTGACGAACCAAAAAATGAACCAAACAAACCAGCTTAAAGTTAATGGCAGTTCATCAGAAATGGGCTCTGACAAACCGCAAGTTCATGAACCACGAATTGGCCTGGTTCGTCACGAATTTTGGTTCATAATTCATTTCATGCCCATCTCTAAATAACACTAACTTGTTCACCGCTCTGGGTGAGGCACTAATCTGTCTAGAAGAGCAGTATATAAGCACAGTTGTTATCATCATCATCATCATCATCATCATCATCATCATCATCATCATTATTACTACAAAGGGTATATGACAAAGGGAGCCTTGACTTTTGAAAGCTTATACCCTGGAAATCTTGTTGGTCTTTAAAATGCTACTGGACTCAAATCTTGCTATACCTGTACAGATTTCCAACCTCTGTGCTATTAATCTGTAAAGAGCGTGTTTCTTAGTAATAAAAATCTTTTCTCCTGTAAAGATCTCAAACTGCTTTTAAACCCAAGAGCATAGCTGCTCATTCAGGCAGAGATAACAAACACTTAGCCAGGTTAGAGGGAATTTCTGGGGCTGGGAGGAGAGAGATTAACTATCCCACATGCATGCATGCACAGAAACCCTAATTTTGGTGAATTAGTCAACTGAAGGAGTTTGGGGTGATACACAAATGTCTGACTGATGGCAGTCTATGGAAAAGATAGAAAAGAGGAGTACTAGGGTTCCCCATCAGGGGTGCAAGTCACCTCACATACACTGACACCCCAGCCTCTCAGTCACGGATTGCCTGGAAGACTGGGGGAGGGGGGCAGGTAGAAAGTCAAGGAGTTGTAGGATCAGGAAAGGATCAAGTTGAGGGGAGGCAAAAAAGCACACATCCTAGATGATTGGAGCAAATGCATATCTTTACCTGTTTAGTTCCGCTTCCCTCCCTTCCTTTTGTTATCTCCCTTATGTCATATTTCCTATTGTAAACACGACTGGGAAGGATACTTTGTGTCATACTCTGTAAAGTACCAGGGAAGTAAGTCAAGATGGACAAATAGGTAAATAGAAGCAGATATAACACTTTTTGTGGCATATAGTTAGACTGTTTTGAGGTAAAAACAGTCCATTATCCTCTTTCTCTTAGTTTCTTCACTGCTGTCAAGAGGCTATTGCCAATTCACACCAATATATAAATGATATGATACAATACAATATGATATGATATGGTTTGGTTTCTTGGCTGAAGTCAGCATGAATTGATTTGTTCAGTGCATCACTCTTTTGAACTGTATGAAAACATTTCTAAAAGTAAGCTGTACACAAGTGAGGTTTCTGGTGGACACAACTATTCAGAACTCACAGTGTAGCTGGAAAAGATGGGGGGGTAACCTTTAGCACTTATGATCTTTTGATTCAATAAGTATCAGCTGACTATTGCTGGGTAGAGAGGGAAGTAAAGCCTGAATCTCTATTCTAGCAATATTCTTCCCATCCTAACTAGCACACGTGCAGTCCTAAATGCCAGAATCACTCAAGCAAACACGACTCATGAAGAATATTCTCCCAAACTCCTGACTCCCTGCTGTATGATAAAGGAAATGCTTGCTATGCACAGGAACACAAATTGGTACAATACTATTTGGATGAGGCTGGATGAGGTGCCTGTCTGGCATATGTCTGTTGAGTCACTCTCTCCTCTTGGTGACTTTCCTCCCCCATTGTCACCCCAAGGAAATGGAAAATTAAAGACTGCTTAGGAAAATGGAAAGTGAAGGTAGACACTGATAATGTTTGAATGCGGCCTATTCACTTCCTTCATGGAAACAAAGGCAATTCCATTTGGATTGGTTACTGCAGACCACATACATGTCTACATAGGCCTTGCCTATGTGATCTGTCCCCAATGGAAAGAGGATGAAGAAATTATATGAGCAAGGGCTATACATATGAGTTTGGCTTATATTCACAGTCCAGCAAAAGTTATGTCCTTTTGAGTTTCATTCGTTTGGGGCCGAAATCGGCCTGCTGCAAAGCACGAGAGCACTCCCAAACCCATTATGCCACCCTTGCAGCGCTCCCATGCTCCGCAGTGGGCCAATTTAGGCCCCAAATGGGACCAATTTGGCCCCAAACAGGCCAAAATCATCCCAGTACAGAGCATAGGAATGCTCCTGGGGTGGCACAAGGCACTACATGATGACATCACTTCCTGGAAGTGACGTCATCGTGCAGGCAGGGAGCATGTGTGAAGGCATCTACAAAGGTAAGTGCCAGGTCTCTTGCCTCCCACCTGGAGGGTGAGAGGACCATGCAACCTTAAAAGTTGCTCCCCCCCCCCCAATTTACCACCAGAGTTAATTGCCTCAGTTGGCTTCATGGTACAGCTGGCCCCTTCATAAAGTTTCATAAATCATACCTAAAACAAATAGTGTTTAGAGGACGCAATCTGTAGCTCATTCTCATGAATCTATTGGTTTATAAAATCAGATTACGTAGGCAAAGAAAGCCAAACTTTATCCCCATTGCTTTACGTCAGTGCTTAGTTGTTTAAAACTCTTCCTCCTTCCCCGAACCAATCTTCAAATGACTATTAATTCTGTCTAAAGTGAGAATGTGTTCTTCTATCTCTCTGAAAGCTGAAGGAAAGATTTATCATGAAAGGCATGATCCCTGATTATTTCATCCCAATTACTTAGGATGTAAACAAAGTTATATGAAGAAACGAATAAAAATTTCAGTAGCAATTTCAACCACTCACTGAACAGTATAGGATCCAAAATAAATTATCCAGATCAGAAAGAAATAAAAAGACTGTACCGATTCCTATTTTATGATCTCTCAAAAGACTTATTAATAACGGATGGTACGACTAAGAACCATCAATTCCCCCACTCCAAGCAAGCCAATACCGATTTCAATGACGCAAACACAGTCATCTGATACTCAAGTACAGACTCTCTTCCCCAGTTCTAGGTTAGCTTGGGCCTCCTCAGTCAAAAAAATTATTAGTGCACAACAAAAATGAGGTGTTCTGGGGACCATTCCAGCTGGACACTGAGCATGAAGGGAATCTGCAATACTCCTTAGATTATGACCTGCCCATATCCACAGACAATACCAATAGCATGACATTGGGGGGGGGTCATCTGGTGGGTCAATTTCAGCTATTTTTATTAGGTATTATTTATTAATAATATCCATGCTCTTGATCCAGCTACCCAGAACAAGTAATGATTCAGTCTATTACGTATTTCCTTTCAGCTATTATTTGGCCTTTTCTTCTATTTTTAGCCCATGCTTGGCAAATAAGTAGGCAAGGCCACTGATGATGAGTCCAAATCCAAAGCCATCGGCATCTTCACTGCTTGTTCAAAAATGTTCAATAGGTCATTGACATATTTACAAGGGCTTGGACGTGAGATGTGATTGATCCCTGAAGAAGTTTTATCTGTTCCAGCTTGAAATGGAAGAGTCTTTTTTTGCTTCTTAAAGCATTTCAATTTCTGTTATTTTTGTTGCTGTTGTACAGCCATTAAGAATACTCAAGGGTTTCTACTCTATACATGGACTGGTACTCTTTTAAAAAGCATCATGATTAAGCCAATGTTGCATAGTGGGCAGAATGGCAGACTAAGATCTAGGAGATCCAGATTCAAGTGCCTCGTCTGTCACAGAAATTTACCTTTGGTCAGTTATTTTTTCACAGTGCAAACCTACCTCACTGCCCCCTATGGGTATTTTTGCTATCAAAAGTAACATGGAATGGAAGAAAGGGAAGGCTGTAGCTCTTCCTGCCTCCTCACAATGCTCTGCAGCCAATATGCATCCTATTTTGAAGGCAAGTCCAGGTTAGATATGAAATGCAAATAAACCTGTCTCTCATTTCATGTCTCGTATAATGAGACCCTTGATTGGCTTTTCCTCCACCTAAGTTGGAGGAAGGCTCCTTAGACTGGAGAAAGGTTTCCTGAAGGATGGATGGATCCACCCCATTCCCTGGGCTGGATAACAGTGATTTATGTGTTGCATAGATGTATATGCATGTATGCCTTTTGGGTCACACTAAGCCCTTCTTCTCCACATTTGCACAGAAATATCTGTCCCTGGTCATATGTAGGGAAATCAGTTGTGCAACTCAGATATAGTTTTTTGAAGGGAAGCAGGATGACCAGGTATGCTGCTACCTGGAAACCTCATACTCTCTGTGACAACCTCCATGTGAATCCCTCCTAATCCAAAAGGCAGTCAAGGGAACCATAAGATTAATCCAAATCAGCAACCCTGACTGACTAGCTGGTACAGAAATAATATGCCCCCTTTACAAATCTGCACTAGTCATAGGGGAAACATCCATCTGCTTGCATGAAAAAAAAGGGGAAAGGGCACAAATGCAGTGAGAGACTAATATGGTACAAAGCCATTAGACCAAAGGACAAAAGCATTCCATCAGCAGAGAGTTCTACAGAGTCTCATATGTTTGGTGGAGAAAGAAATGGCAAGTATTGTTAAGCAAACAGAAAGTTTGGGTTACAACTCCAGACAGAATATCTGTGGAGGAGGAAGAAAACTAGAGCTCCCAGAAGTTCCTTTGCCTGGGGACTCAAAACACTTGGCACTGCCCGAAATAAAAATGGTTTGCTTTGGCAGGACAGTCTGAAGATCAGAGCCTTAATTTCACCATTTTTTTAAAACAACACTGCAGTATGCAAATCCTCAATGACTCATTCAGTAAGGGGTAAAGTTGCTCGGAATATATTCAAAATTTAGGCATGTTTTCTAAATAACTGTTTTGCACACTTATGATTTATTATTTCATTACTTGTTTGGAAGGGTGATTAGTCACACAAAGCACGTGTTATTTCTTGAATGCTCTTGATTAGATAAAGTTTTGCTGTTATAACTTAAAATAAGATAATGCCAAGTAATTACAATGAAAGTGAAATGCATCCTTGCCTTATTCTTGGTTTTAATATCCCACCTGTGTCAAGGCTGGGGAGGGGAAGAGTTTTTAAATACCAGCCACTGGATACATTTCACAATGTCAAATAGAATGGAGAGACATTCAAGTCACTCTGAAGCAGTCATAGGCTGAATGGATTAATTCAGCCTCCAAATATCACATAATCCAAATAAACAAGCACATGATGCTAATAAACCTTCCTCTGGCCATAATGGCACCCCACTTGGCTTTTTCTTGGTCAGTCTTTACTGAGCTGGCTGTGATGGATGCATCTTGAAAGGTGGGGTATGGGAACAAGGAATATGATCGCTCCTCCTGAAAGGTTCATTCATATCCATCACTTTTAATCTATTGATCCTTGCATAGCATGCATGCTTACTCTGAACAGGTAGTTGCATTTAGGGGAGATTTGAGTTCAAAATATCTCAGAAACAGAATAAGCCATGATGCAATTTGTGCAAGTAATGGGAGATAATTGGGAAGTGAGGAGCCCTTTGGAAATCTCACCTCTTAATCACAAATTTATTTTTATGTTTAGAAATGTATCCCCCACTTCTCTCACAAATGAGGACCCTAAGCAGCTTACAGCATCAGTATTCTCTCTTCCATTTGTGTGTGTGTGGGTGTGTGTGTGTTATGTTAGGCTGCAAGAATGATACCCCAAAGTCATGCAGCAAGCTTCCATGGCGGAGCAGGGATTCAAACATGTTTCCCAGATCCCAGAATGACACTCTAACCACTATTCCTCAAATAGGGGGCAGCCATGATTCAGGAAGAATGAAAGGGGGCAGGAATGCTCTCTCTGTGCATGCTTAAAGGCTGAAGCTTAGTTCTACTGAGTTTATCTCAGGCCATTCTGGCTTACCTAACCTGTATCCTGTCCAGTGAGGCCTCATTTTTCAAAAGAAGCACAATCATCATAATAGCCACTTATGGCTGCCAACACCTGGCCTTGAAGGATGTTCTGTATCCTTAGTAACTACAATGGAGAGGCATATCTGCAAGCATTGAGATGGGAGAGTACCACCTGGTAAACATTTCCATTGCAGGGGACTATTATTAGACATATAGGAACTTTCTTTGAAGCAACTCTGCAGCCAGTTAGTAAACAAGATTACCTCACAGAAAGTTGCGATTCATTTGTGAGAATTTTTGTCTTGAATCAAAATTCTGTGATTGTTGACAAATGAAAAATCTTTGATCATTCATGGCAGTATTTTTTCATATTCAATTATAATATGGTTGAGTTGGAATTTTTATTTTAAATATGTCATGATTCGTGGTAACTTAAATGATTAAAATTCAATTTCATGATTGTTTTGTGTAAGCTTTTAGCTAGAGTGTTTACCAAGTTTAATTAAATCAATTGGTAGCCTGGGGTAAAAAAGAGTCTATTTTCCTATTGGATAGATTTGTGATGTTCTATATTCTCTTACTACTCTAAAATGTTACTAACTTATGAACATACTAAAGCCAGAATGTACAGAAGTTGGCAATTCTCCCTTGGAAGCTGTGATTGCACATCCTTTCCAAAATTGCTGGTTATATCTTGGCAACCTCACTGTTACTTAAATGAGTACTAACATAAATTCCACAGCCTTTTAAATTATTACTGTTTCTCAGGCTAATTGTATGAAGAAATATGTTGTCTCACTCTGAAGGCTTCTCTGGCTTTGACCAGTGCCTTTGCACATACTGGTTCCAGATGGTATGGCTCAGGTTCAAGTCCTAGAGCAAAAGACTTAATTACTTTATGAATTAAATACTCATTGAAATCTCCTGGGTTTGAGCTACTGAAGCTATGACCAACAGACCAAAAAGAAAGGCTCAGAATTCACCCATATGTCTCAGGCATGTTACCATCTTGCTATGCAATGCCAAATGCTAATGGAGGTTCTCCTTTTTGCTTCATTAAACATATGGGGGATTATGTATTTAACGTATTGGACATGGACTGTTCCATGGCATAATAGCTGAAAATAATGTGCAAAGAGTGACTAGCTATGTCTATCATATATCAGCATAGATCTCATTTATTCAAGGGCCAGTTGGGATGTGCCTTTGAAATAAATGCATAGGAAAAGTAAAGGACTAGATGGTGTGTTCAGTTGCTTTCTCTCCCTCCAACATTTGTAAAAGGTAAGTTTGTTTGTAAGCTGATATCACATCAGATTTGTGATCCTGTCTTGGAATGTGGGTGCAACAAGCTTAAACTGTTTTGTCCAACTGTGCTGCCCTCCTTGGGCTCCATCCCAAATCTCCCAGATTTTCCCTACTTAGGTACTTTTCACACTCGGATTTTAAAGCATGTCTGTACCTGTTCCACGTCCCATGTTTGCAGGGGTTTCACACTTGCAAGCTAGTCATGGGACATGGTGCCGCTCTTTCCCCCCATTACCCCGATTTTTCTCCCTGTGAACATACCGCAATGTTAATTTTTAATCAGCTGCCCAGTTGGGGCTGGCCCAATTAATGCCAATGTGAACACTTTTGCAACGCTTCCCCCCTCTCCTTTTCCCTGGAGCTGATTAGTTTGTGTGGAATTAACCACACCAGCCCAAGTCAGCTCTCTGAACTCCTTTTCCGCCATTTTTTTGGCCACTCTGCAGCCCTCCTGGGCAAGTGGAACAGACTTGCTGCAGCTCAGCTGGGGCAGCTGCTCTCCTCTGCAGCCCTCCTGTCAACCACCCTCACCCCACTTTTCCCAGTGGTAAGGCAGGACTTACATTTGTACATCACCTTTTTAAAAAACTTTAAGCATGCGTAGTAACATCTCAACATTACTACATCTTCTGACTGACAAGCCTCCCCCATGCCCACCTTTCAACCACCCACCCCCGCCACACTCTTCCCAGGGGTAAGGCATGGGGGGGGGAGCAGACTCATACCGAGCCCCGGCTCAGCTGAGATGTGCTGAGTTGGGCTTCGCTGGGGCAGCCACTCTGCTGCTCCACAGCCCTCCCACAGCAGAGTGGCTGCCCCAGCCGAGCTCAGCTCAGTGCATCTCAGTGCTGGGTACAAGTCTGCTCTCCCCACCCCATTGTGCCTTACCCCTGGGAAGTCCTGCCTTACCACTGGGAACAGTGGGGTGGGGGTGGGTGGTTGAAGGGTGGGCATGGGGGGGCTTGTCGGTCAGAAGATGTAGTAACGTTGAAAGGTTACTACGCATGCTCAAAGTTTAAAAAATGGTGACATACACTTGAAAGCCTCTAAACACCACAACCAACTCTGGGCTTCCAAGCAAGTATGAAACAAAATGCAGGACACCAATTCAAAGCTTTAGCTAAAGTATGAAATGCACGGGTGCCAAGATGAATCTGCAGTGATCGTGGTGACTGCTTGGAAATGGCATGTTAAACCATGAGTGAGAAAAGTACCTTAAAGTTGGCAATCCTGCCTGAAGTATCTGTCTACTGTGATACGAACTTGCAGGGATTCTGAAGTGAACTGAGGGTGCCTTGGAGCAGGAATTGGCAGTATCTGAGGCCAGGCCCCATGGACTCTTACCACAGATTCTTGTTTTTTAAAAAAAGACTATAATTTTCCATGTCCCCCCAGGCTGCAATTAGCATAATTCCTACAGGCCTTCTGACATAATCTAAAAATATACTAGTTCTAGAAAGCTTTGAAAATTAATTATTTTATATGTTATCCCGAGTTTCATGGTGTTCTGTTATGTTTTAGTGATAGTTTTGTTTAGACTGATAAACAATATTTTAAATGGAATATTTGGTATGATTATTTATTGCTGCTGACTTGAATATTTCTATTAGAAAAAAAATAAAAGTAAATTCTTTAAATGAATAAATAAACTGAAGTTTGTCATTCCTTGCATAAATCATTAATTTTCTGATTAACTTTCACATCATATTCACATGATGGGAAAGGGAATGACTCTATCTTCCAAAGCTGTTAACAAGATAATTTACCGAGTAGTAATGCAATATTTTTGAAATGGAGCAGATTTTTTAAACACTATTTACTATATATATTAATTTTTGAGTAGCATATATGTATGCTGTAAACTGCCTCAAGCACTAAACATGGTAGAGAGGCAGTATATAAGTTAAATAAATATACAATAAATGTATTTTATTTGTTTAACAAAATGTATATTCCTCCTTTCTGCTCTCAAAAAGGCCACCAAGGTGACTAACAATTTTCTACTTTCTGCTTTCTGTTCAAATGCACACTCCAAGCAGCTTATAGTAAGAATTAAAATACAACGATCTGGACAAAATTTTTAAAAATATGTTATTGTGCAAATGAAAGGCTCTACCTGTCAAAAAAAAATCTGGCATTATTTATGTGTTACACAATAATGCAAAAACAGGAATGTTCAGTGTGTGAGTATTGATGATACTAGGCATACATTTACGTTGCAAATGTTGTTTTTAATGTCTGTTTTGGAGTACTTAATATTTGGGTATGTCCATTTTTTGCATCCATAGGCACAATGAATGTATGCATGTATGCAGAACTGTATTTTAACTTACCAAATCTAGCCACAATTCATAGGGAGAAAGTCTACTTGGAAGCAGAGGTAGGCACGGACCGGAAAAATCCCATTTACCATCAGCCTGTGGTCTATCATCATGGCCCCTTCGCACTCAGAGATACCAAACTCACAGTGAGGCTTCAGCAGGCTTTCCTCCAGCTACCCTCCAAGTTTGGCCTAGTTTGCATTTCAAAGGTCTGAGTTACAGACCCCCAAAGCAGCTGCCCCCAAGAAACTTCCAGTAGATACAAGGAATCGCAAATTCCAATTGACTTGCATTGGCTTGCAGCACCAAAAAGTTGCAGTGAAGCAAAATCAAACAGAAAAGGGTGGGGGGAAAGCCCCCTCACTCACCAGTCACCACACAGACACCTTCCCAGCCATTGCCTAGGGAATTAATTCTTGCTCCTTGCTCACATATAGAAGAATGGGAGCTCTCTGGTTGGCAGCCAGAGCTGCCTATCAAGTTTTTAAGGGGTGGGATTGGTGTGTTCCCAGGGCTGCTTCTGTTGCCTAGGGAATTAATTCTTGCTTCTTGCCTGCATAGAGAAGAATGGGAGCTCTCTGGTTGGCAGCCAGAGCTGCCTATCAAGGTATTGAGGGCTAGGATTGGTGTGTTCCAAGGGTTGTAGAAGGTCTGCAAACATCCATTCCATTTCCTAGGGAACTAAAATATTGGCACCAGGAGGTCTGGATTCATGGACCATGGACCGGCAGACCAGCCCAAATGGACTAGTTTGTGAAAAACGCGAGTCCCATGAACCGCTTGTTCGAACTGGCCTGGATCGTGTCAAATTTAGGTCCATTTTGAAGACCATTCCCACCTCTACTTGGAAGGAATCCCAGTGTTATTCAATGGGACTTATTCCCAAGAAAGTGTCATTAGGACTGCAACTATAGTATGATAAACAGTTAATAATATCTAGTATTAATAATATCTAGTTTTAGTGTTTCACATACATTACTGTAATTCTTACTTGTATAGTAGATTAGTATCATTAGCTCCATGTTGATGTTGAAGGTTTCAGATTGAGAGCTAGTTTTCGTTGATAAACTTGTTTTGGCTGTACTACTTCACAGTGCAGGAAACTTACAGTCAGCCCAATGAGAACTTGCATATTCTCCCCCAATGAGACAACTAGTAACTTCTTGGGGCCATTTGAGGCCAAGAAATCAATATGGGCATGGGAAGTGTTTCCTCTATATGTTAGCCCTGATTCAAACTGGGGCTCTGATCTATGGCTGTTGAGAGGAGGGATACTAGGAGAAAAAATTCCTGGGGTGGGGGCGCTAAGAGTTGCCAATTCCAGTTTAGGAAACTCCTGAAGATTTGGGGTGGAACCTGGGGAAGGCAGGATTTGGGGAGTGGAGGGACTTCAGCAAGGTATAATGGTACACCTTCCAAAGCTGCCATTTACTCCGGGGAAACTGATCTCTATAGTCAGGAGATCAGTTGTAATTCTGGAAGATCTCCAAGCCTCCCCTGGAGGCAAGCCTATCCATGGTGATGAGCAAGACATGTGATTTATCCTCATTACATGTTTGGGTCAGGATTGATGGTGTGAGGGTTGGCCCCAGATAGAATCTTCATCTGGAGGCCCTATGAATAGCTTTCCACCTATCACAATGGTGAGAAGTTGGCTTTGAAGAGCCAGTTACCAATCTCCTACCATTTTGATTCATTTGGCTCTCAGTATCTTAGCCACCAAGCTACATTAGCTCTTTCATTTCAATTTGTGTAGTAGCAACTGGCTAATTGTAAAAATGTAAGATAATCTGTAGGTATTGTAACATTATCATTCATCTTTGTAATGAGAGAAACAAAGTGCCATAAAGGAAAACTGCTGTTGAACCAATCTGCCTATAATTTTTAAGCCAGACAAAGAAAAAGTGTGTGTGGGGAGTTAATGTGTATTGGAGAAATTCCCAGCTGTGGAATGAGGCCTTTGTGCCAAGAAAAACTGGCAAGCATTTCAGATGGTTAGGAAATATTTGTCACCATTTAATGGAGAGGAAATTCCCTCAGGTTGAATTTAAGTTTTGCAATTCCAATAGAAAGATTTCTGTATGAATTATGAAGTGGAATGAATTGAGCAAAAGCTGGGTATAGGGGATCCATTTGGTTTTAATTTCTCAATCTATTCTTTAAAAATTATCTATTCACTTTGTTCAACCCCCTACCCCCCTTTTATTTTTTTAGTCAGAGAATTTATTGGCATGGGACTGGCAGAGAGTGAGCAGGGCATTCCCAGGACTTTACTAATAGGTAATCCATGGAATGAGCTTAAACATTGTTCCCTGAGGGTTAATGAGGAGCAACAAGAATGATTTCTGTTAGATGTATTAGACAACAGACACTTTCATGCACAAGTTAGATTCCTGTTATGATTTTATAGAAATGTGTGTGTGTGTTTACTTTAAAATACTCAAGATCAAGTTACACCATCAAATAATACGTTTTAAAAGAAGTCAATTAAAAAAAAACCTATAATGATGTAAGTTACCATACTCAAATATGAACTACATTCAGATTAAAGTATGTCAGAAATGGGAAAGGTCATGAAATTCTTAATCATTGTTTCCCAACTATGGAGCTACCACTAAGAAGGCCCTTGTCTGTGCATGTTTTTTTTTAAAGAACAATTCAGAGTAAGCATTCTCCTATGGAACTTGGTGCCGGAAGCTACTGTGAAAGGAGATGATCTCATGGGCACAATAGTCTGGCTTTTGTGGTCTAGTATATTCAATGCTGAGTTGAGTGTGGAAGTTCATATCTCATCTACAAACTCACTAAAAAGATCTGGGGAGGCACAGACCCTGCTTCTTTTCCCTTAATGTAAAAATAAAAATGGCAGTAACTATTCTCTCAGGATTGTTGAGGATAGATAATGATATCTGTGATCAGATCCATGGCATCATTGTACATTATCTGAACACCCTTGCACAACAGAATATACTCATGTGCTACATCTCTTGATTATTTAAAAGCTCAGGTGATAGGTCACTTTGTATGAGTAATATACAGTGTAATTCTTAGCTGAGATACACATCCTTGTAAGCCCATTGACTGCAATGGGCTTTGAAAGGTGTAACTCTGCTAAGGATTGCACTATTCATGCTGAATATACATGATCCTGCATACCAGCTTCCATGAGCTCATTTTCAGAACAAATCCTCCCTTGAAGCTTGCAGGAGAGAATATAATATACATAGCCATCGCTGCAAAATGGTCTCTCAGAAAATTTGTCCCATATCTGAGGGCTGCTTCATATGCTACAAAAATTCAACATGGAGGGTGCTTTTGTCTGATGTACAGTTCATTGTTAGATCATCATAATTGGCTACATTTTTGCACCCTAGTTATGTTATTTCCTATATGGAAATTTCTGCAATTCATGAAACAGTTCTCAGAGTTAAAGAGGTAAAATGTACCTCCTGACTCTCTTTTCATGTCACAAAAGCAACAATGGAAGAAGAAATGATGGAATCTAATTTCAAGCATTTTTTCAGTTTAAGTGCTAAAGAAGTCTATAAAAGTGACTATAATAATACCAACCAACAAAGCAAAAATTGGTCAAATCTGTGATATCTGCATGCCATTATAATTTTTATACTTCTGTTTTGCACACAGAGACATACAATTGTCTCAATTCTTATTGATTTTGCATCCATTGTGCAGTCCAGAACATTCAGTTTCCACAATGATCCTTAAAAGAGGCTTCAGTCCATGTTTGTCCCCACCATTTGGGATTTCTGTGTTGGCTTTGAAGAATGAACAACTGGTTTCCCAAAACAGATTTCCCTAGATAAACGGCACCTGGTTCAAGTTGATGACCTAGTGGCATGTGCAAATGTTTTTATTCCTTTTCATTTGTTTTTCTTTTCCCATTGGTTCCAGGGAAAAAAAACATGAGATTGAACTTGGGACTTTCTACATACAAAGCAGATACTGCCCCTTCCCCTAAATGTGATCACTTGTTCAGGAACTACAGCCATCACTGAAGGGAACATATCAGCCAACTTTAGGTGGATCCCCTTTTTAAAAAAAGACAATTTAAGTGGGAGGTTTATAACAACTTTACTTTCAAAGCAGGACAAAATTTTCAGTGGCTGTACTCCTTATTGTAGGATTGTCTCACAATTGAGTGTATTTCACTGGGGCAAGAGAGAAATTTGTGCTGGTTGCTAATCTTAGGATTTTCAGCAGGGGATCATCCAGTGTTTGCACAGGCTGAATCTTACAAGGGAGATGAGCGCTCAGGATGAACACTTCCCAAATCATTGTTGATGTCCTGTAAGCTATGCAGCCTGCTTAACAGTGCAGCACTGAGCCCCACGCCTGAAGCAGGGTGGTGATGACATGTGGTTTTGCTAGTAGCCCATCCCAAGTGATTGAGTTTCCTCAGCTGTGCCAGGGACTCCCTTAAGGGCTGTCTGCATGCTGTCCCCAAGTAAGGCTTGATCAGGGCCCCTGATTGTTATAGCTGTGCATTGCAGTTGCACGATGCCATTCTCTGCCGACTTCCTTGCCCTGGTATTTGTGTCTACTAGTTTTGCTGTGCTGTGTCTCACTCCAGTCTGTCAAGTTGAGTATGTAGTTAGATGATTGCTCTCAACTGAGTGTGATATGGGTTTCAGTCTACCTTGAGTGTGTGCTGATCAGCCTGCTGTTGGCCAGTAGGCATGCTCTTGCTAGCAGCATCCTGGATGGGAATTGAACCCATGGTCCCTGTTTCCCATATGGGTGCCTTCAACAATAACATCTTGCAGTTCCTACCCATATCAGCACCATTTTTCTTTCCTCCATCTCCTGTGACCACCATCCTCCATGCATACAAATGAAGGGCTGTTCAAAAAACAACTGTGATATGGCAATTATCATTTTTTAAAAAACCTGAAAAAGCTCTTGGACGGCAGCTGAAATGGACTGAAGCAAATTACCATGTTGATGGTCTATCAGCACTGCAAATGCCTCTGTATTCTTAGAGGTAATGGAAAAACAGTAAATCATTGTTGTGTGGAAGCAGACACTATCACATTTTTACACACATGCACAAGAGTGTACATAGAAGGGAAACCATAGCAAACTATGCTTGGTTTAGTTTTGTGACAAATTTTAGAAATTCTCTGAGTTTAATCAGAGCTACTGTTAGCTTCTGCCAACAGTAGAGAAGCAGAACCAAGGTAATCTACCCACCTGGAGAACTGTACTATGGGAGCCTTCTACATAACCGGAGGTGTCCTATATTATTGGCACATACCACAGAGGTTCCTAAGTAACTATCAATGTCAGGTGTCATCATCAGAGGGGGCCTAGAAGCGGCTCTGGATTTTAAAGATATGTGAAGGTACAGGGAGACTGAATGACTTCTGCTTCCTGTATTCACAATATCATTAATTTCCAAAGCCAGGACTCATACCACTTCCCTGGGAACAGATGAGCATGCTCTAAGTCTTAACCACATCAGAAGAAGAAGGAACTCCTCATTGTAACTGCCTGCATTTGCTCTATTAAAGTGAAATCCCAAGTACTGTTACACCCTTCTAAAGGGTTTAGAAGGGTGTAAAGCTCCTTAGGATAGCACAGTTAATGTCTGAAACTGCTCTACACTGAGAGATTCACTTACCCTCCTCATCTCTCTCTCTCTCTCTCTCTCTCTCTCTCTCTCACACACACACACACACACACACACACAGCCCAGGCAGGAAAAAAGTGCCTAATGAACATATGTATGATGCTTTATAATTTTTTATTTATTAAATACTTGATTTCATTTCTTTATCCATTAAAACTTTATTTTCAGTTAGGTTCGGTTTTAATGGGAAATCCATTTCTGACTGTTACTTTTCTCATATCTAATGGAGACAAAATTTTCAGGGTTTGTACCCCTTATCCAAGGGATCCTACCAAATATCAGTTACAGGGAAGGCATGTCTGTTTGCTAAGCAACAAATGAGGAATTTAACTAACAAGTGTAGAGCAGGTGAGGAATTTGACAATCTAAATGATGAACACCATGAATAACAAGTAGGAGACTATCAAGGACTTGTGGGGGATATCTCATTTCTTCTCTGCCACTATTTTCTTTCTGTTCCCTAAATGCCCCCATAGTTACTCTTCTTCTTCTGTTTCCTTCTCACCCCCAGTCAACCTACCTTTCTCTCCCCTCCTGTCTTATGCGCTCTCTCCTTCCCTCTCCTTGGTAGACCATACCTATGGCCCAGTTTCACAGTGCTGGCTGCCAGGCTAGCCCCAGTTGCACAATGGGGAACCTGCAAGAACCTGTGCATGTGATTTTCCTTATATCCCCTTCCCTACACTATTTCTTCTTACCCTCCTCCTGGAAACCTCCATATCCTCATCTTTCCCTATTTTCTTCTGTCCTTTCTACCCACCCACCAAGTTACGTTTTATCTGTCCCCTCATTTTCAGCTATATTTCTTATTTATTTACTTTGTTTACACTCTGCTTTTCTTCACAGCAGCGACCCAAATCAGCATGCCTCCTTCTCCTCTCCTCTCCTGTATTTTATCAATAACCCAGCAAGGTAGGTTAGGCTGAGAATGTGTAACCAGCCCAAGGTCACACACTAAGATTTCATGACATGCCAGGAATTCAAATGTGGGTCTCCCAAATCCTGTTTGGAAACTGCAACCACTTCACTACACTGGCTTTGTTGTACAAGCAAGTCCTGGGGGAGTTATATATGTTGTATAGTAGCAAGTTGCCTGGTAGTTGCTGCTGCACCTTACTCTCAAAGACCAAAACAGCCCTGGAAAGGGCCTTTTGCCCTGAGAGAAACCAAGCCTTGAAGGCTGACAAAATATTACCCCCGTGTTTGTTTCTTTGTAGATTTCAGATCTCCCCCTTGCAAACTTCGTACTTTTTTCAGATTCGTAGAAAGATCCGTCTTGTCTGTATACGGTTCCTGTCTCTGGATTTAAGTAGCCATGGAGTTGGTAATATTGAGAATTAAATATATTGATAAATACAGAGATCCTGTCCATGTGTTCACATGTAAAGAAAGTAGGTGTGACTGTGTGCTTTTAAATGGGTCGTGAAGGTGAGAGCAACTAACCTGTGTTCTGGTGCTTGGTGCAGTTTTATCCTAGCCTGAGTATGACACCAGCATTGATCTGGGCTGGGATAAAAATGCTGAAAAAAATAGAGCTCAGGGCGGAAAGGTGTAGGAGGAAGCAACGTTTAGTTCCCTCACTTCAATATTCCAGTTTTGTTTAAAAACACAGCCACAGACGTTTTTATTATACGTCTCTAGCTAATTTCTTTGTTGAGAAAGAAGGGGAAAGGCAAACCTTCAACAATAAAAGGGGGCAGAGACCTTTTTTTCTTTCTTTTTCTTTTTTAAAGCTGGGGATCATGAGGATTTGGTACTTAAATGATATCCTATTCCTTTTTTAAAAATACCTCTTCCCTACAAATTGCCCACGCCCACAAATTGCAGATGTGTTAGTCTGTTGCAGTATTTTTTTTAAAAAAGAATTTGAATTTTTCACCATAGTCGCAGCCCATAGTCCTTGCATTTTGTGGCCTTCGTTCTGACCGTTTACGTCTGCTTTCTTGCATGTGACCAAGTGGTCTCTACTCCTCGTGCCACTCTGAATCGTCCAGGCGCCACAAAACTGCTTTTCGTCTTCGCCCACGTCTCCTAAAGTGCCGCAGACAGAATGGGTGTAGCACGTGGCTGGCGCTGGCCTCCTTAACTTGACCTTGTAAACTTCCAACGAGAGTCCTCGGTAGGTTTCCAGGTGGACTGAAACGCGACCACCGCCCTTCTTCCGTCCGCGGGACCTCGCTTAGCGACAGCCTGGCAAACAATTTTTCAGCACAATCGCCCGACCTTTTCCCCCTCTTTAGGTTTGTTTCTAGCCCTCCCCTTTTGCCTGCTCATAAACGCCTCCTTCAAGACAGCAGCTGGGCAGGACTCCAAAAAAGCAACCAGGCAAAGAGCTGAAAGTTAGCCGCGAGTTGCACAACTTTTGACGCTGGGTGACTATGCACAGGCTCGCGTAGCAGCAGCGACTCCAGCAGCGGCAGGGAGAAGGGACTTACTCCAGCCTCCTCGGGTCGAAGGCGGTTGATGTAGGGCTTCACATTTGAGGACTTACCATGGCTCCCTTTGGAAAGAACCTCTTAAAGACCCGGCACAAAACTAGGTAAGCGATGAGTCGTGTGGATACACACACATGTATATTCGAAGGTACCTCTTTGATTGCCGCCCTTGGCGAGAAACAAGCAACCTCTCGCTGCTTCTTCCGAGGCTTTGGAGACTATTAATGTGGGGCTCCTGCTGTATGCTCAAAGTTTAGCTTCTGAAAAAAATCCCTACAAACTCATCGGCATGTGTCTCCTCCTCCCCTTCCCGCTTTTACCTGCCTTTTTGAGGCACATGAAGTCGCTTTCGTGGACGTTTCGTTTGCCTCCCCCCTTGAGTAAACACGTATGATCACGTTACGCTTCCTGCAGGCTGAGCGTGAAAGAGAATGACATTCCAGCGCAGATGGTTTCGTGGCTAGGAGTGGGGACGGGAGTAATTATATTATAGAGAGCTACAGCGCCCCTTCTCCGAAAAGAAAATTAGAAGTTGCAGCGTATATATGGGCTGCCTCCGCGCAAAGCAGTGGGCACTGGCTTATTGAAAGGGTTTGGGGTAAAGTGAAGTGACTCGTCGGCACCGGAGTGACTGAAGCTGCCCCTTTCCCAGCTCTCTCAGAAGTTTGGTTGCTGCTGAAAAGCTCTCGGGAATCAAATCTTGCTTCTACAGGCGGCCTTCCCTTTTCTCTGTAAGTTTCCTAGGCTAAAGGGAAACTTGAGGGTGTGGGGGATATCCATCTCTTCTAACGCTAGCTGGATTTTGAACTGGGATTCCGAATTTTGGGGGCTACTTTGTCAGGGAGTACGGGGTATTTTTGAGAGTTCTGCTTGGTTGCTATTAGGGGCAACTGTTGAGGTTTTTCAGGGGCTCCTTCCTCAAATAATTGTGCATGTGTCTGCATGTTCCTTACCAATATCATCAAGAGAAAATTATATGCTCTGGAATTGTGTAATTATTTTTAACTGCTAGTGTGTTGTTGCATTTTAAGTGTAAGCCTCCTTGAAGGGAACATGATATTTCCAGTCTCTTTGGGAATTACAGTGTCTCAGACAAGGCTTTTGAACTTGATATGGATGGCTAAAGTGACTTTAGGAGTTCTCTTTTGTTATACCAGTTTGTGCTTCTCTGATTTCTGGGATTGTGGTTACAGGTGTTTGTAGTCTTTTTAAAGTAATCAACTTTTAGTTTACAGCTCTCCAAAGCAAAAGATCCATTTCCCCCTTCCCGTTACTGTAATATTCCCATCATGGTTATGTGGCATGACTTATCTTACAAATCATGCTCATGCCTGCAAATTATAAAGCCAAACAACCTGAACCGTCCAAGGCCGCAAATATGAAGCATCACTGGCTGGTTATCAACCAGGATAGTATGGTGTTATTTAAAAACTGTGTTTAGGAAATCAGCTGAAGACCAAACAGAGTTCTTTGAGACAACAGTCTATTTTGATGTTGGAAAACTGTAACTGTTGCAGAAGCTGATCCAAAACACAAGGGTAGCGGGAGAGAAAGACCCTGCAAGATTTGAAGATCTAGACTTGGATACACCCCCAACTATCAGAATATACACATGCACATACATGATCCTAAACTGGTGGAGAAGAAAGGCAGAGGACTGCATCCCCTAAACAGTGTTTAAATTCCCTGGAAAAAGAGTGTTAATCAGAAAATCCACAGTGGATTTAGCTTGTTCTTACTGGTGCAGTGGGGTAATTGAAGTGGTGGAGAGCAAGTCCTGGCACAGGAACAAAGGGGAGAAACTGGAAAAGAGACAAAGCCACCCTTCATTACAGCATTGGAACCAAAGGGACAATTGTGCTAGTTTGCTCCTGGTGGAGATTTCCGTGTGACAACTCAAAGGCTGCTAAAAGAAATGGAAAAGTGATATTGTAAATCTGAAATTATGCAATGAGATAGGAATAATTATCTTGTACTTTCTCTGAATGCTTGCTATCTTTGCCAATGTACCTCAAATCGTGCCCTTAGTGCGGTCTGTCAAACTTTTAATTGGGACATAATACAGGAGGCTGGGAATTGCAATTTTTGCTTTCTTCTCCCAGCTCTATTGCTTGCACTCCAGAGTAATAGTGCCTGCTAGGCCTTCTTATAGTTCGGGACATGCTCACAACAAGCTCATTTGTAACCAAGGCCTGTTTGTTTCTGAAGCTGGAAGGCTCAAGGAACTGCTTTAAAATACTGAATAACAGTTCCTAGAAATGAGTAAGAAACACAATTTGAAGTGCTCTACAATGATAAAGTAGGTTTAAAAGAGTCCTTCAGAGTTGCCTTGGTGAGAATCTTCTTACCGTGACATGATTAACTTCATTGAAGACTGCATTGCTAAGCACACATTCTAATAAATTTTAGTAAATGGAGACATTTACTTCCGAATAAAACATGCTAGAATTCATTTAACTGGATGAGAAGAACATTTAGGGTTGGATCCAACCAACCTTTCTGCTAGAGGATAGGATCCCCTTTGATCATGTGACTTGCATGGACAAAAGCCATTAAGATGCTGAATTGCATGAGATTAAGTGAAAAAACTGACTGGATCCTCATCCAGCCATTAAAGAGGACTGCTGGATTGGAGCATCTAGCTCCGCATTTGGTTATTGACTGGCCAGCAATGGTTAGCCAAATAATTCCACGTTGGTTGTATTCAAGGCAGAAATACAACAGTTTTTCTCTCTTGTGGGCCCCCAACATCTTGTATTCCGAAGTGTACTATCTGTAACCATGTAACCATTTAGTTTTTACAGCTAATAAGCATTGTTGCTCGTGGCTGTACATGATATTAAAGAAAGGGTTAGAAATAGGATTGCCAACCTCCAGGTAGAGCCTGGAGATCTCCCACAATTACAACTGACCCCCCCCCCCACAGACAACAAAGATCAGTTTCCCTGGAGAGAATGGCTGCTTTAGAGGGTGGTCTCTTTGGCGTTATATGTGGTCCTTCCCTTCACCAAGCCCTGGCCTCCTCAGGTTCCAACCCCAAATCTCCAAGAATTTCCCAAATAAGAGTTGGCAACCCTAGTTGGAACTGAAGATTTGTTGCTTTCAGACCTGTGCTTAAACTAACATGGATATTAAGTGTTTTAATATGAAAATGCATTGGTGGTTTTGTAATGTGCTAAGAACAGTAGACACATAGTAAGGCTATTCCTTATATATCTCATCTCTTGAGTATACTTGTACCCTGGGAGCCTGCTTGCACATATGCACACAGCAGTGTGTATTGAAGCTTGGTTCAAATCATTTTCTAGACAGTTACAAACTGGGTTGGTTCAACTATGGCTGTTGCCAAATACAGCTTGGGAAATTCCTGGATATTTGTGAACAATGCCTGGGAGGGTGGAGGTTAGGGAGGGAGCTCAGCAGGGCTGTGGTGACATACAGTCCACCCTCCAAAACTGCCTTCAGAACTGGTCTCTGTAGTATAGAGGTCAGTTGTAATTCTTGGAGAGGTCCCATCTTGAGGCAGGTAGCCTAAATTGTGGCAGCCACTGGTGTTCTACAGAGATATTCATTGGATTTTGGTGAGTATGTAGTACTGGGGACAGACTATTTGGCATTCTTTCTTGAGGCTGAGATGGCCTTTGGTTAGAGCTCTTTTCCTGAAAGTGGAGTCCTGTTCACAGGGGTCATTTCGTAGAAAAAGAGCTGTGGAAACTCATTAGCATAACTCATTAGTATATGCTGCGCCTCTTGCCATCACTGGAAGTGTCATTGGCATAATTGATTTGCATATACTACACCCCCTGACACCTATCCTGGCTGTTTTGGACCCAATCCTGGCCATTCTGGGCCGAAATTGGGCTGAAAATAGCCAAAAAGGGGCCCACAATGGTCAGGATCGGGCCGCTGCTGAGTGGGAGAGTGATCCACCACCCATCAGAGGCCTGATCTGGGCTGTTTCAGCCCCAATCCAGGCTGAAACAGGCCCAAAATGGCTGAAAATCAGGTGGGCGGGGCCACCTGACATGTGACCTCTTGGGAGAACTGCCGGAACTGCATTCTTGCATGTTCCTCCTCAAAATGAGCCCTGCCTGTTCATGAATTCATTAATCAATGCCAGTTAATCTCTGCATCCAAGAGGGTGATAGCTAGGATATTTTGCCTTAATCAGCAGCATATGATATAACCAACTTGCTTGATCCATCTATTTATCTTCTTAGATGCATTCCTTGCCTGTAAGGCCTTGCTAACCTCCTGTACCTCTGTCTGTTTTCTGATGGCACACTGTAATTTAGATGATCATAGACTGTGTTCTTCTCTTGCATGGGCTAATCTGTTAGGAATGTTTGGTTATGGAGGAGTAGCCTCCTTATTGCAGTGGGTTGCACTGTAAAAATGATTTTTAATGTGACTCTTAGTCCTAGTTTTTAAGGCTTTGCTCATGCATATAAAGACAAACACAGCAAAAGGTAAATTGGTTCAGATGATCAAACAAAACTAATTGTTGTGCATTTGTGAAACTTCTGAGTCCCATTAAAAAGAATTCCACAGGAAAAAGTCATAAAGCAAAAAAGCAGCTGCCTTTCCACAAGTGGAAATAGCAGATGCAAAAAGAAAAGGGATAATACATGACCTGCATAATGATTGCACCAAGTTTGGGCCTGGGAATAGTGGCTTATTCTTGCCTGTAGGGGTTGCGCACTAGAGAGGAATGGAGATGCTTATAGCTTTCGTCTTGTTTACTTAAACCCTCACTATACATTGTACATAATGGTAGTGTAGCAACCTCTTCAGAACAAAATAGTCACACCCTGTGAGGCTGAACAATGCCATTTGAAACCTTATGAGAAAGAAATAGGTGACTTTCAGGGGGAAGGGGCATCTCTCCCTTCCTCTTGTACTCCTGATTTACTACACTTGAGTGAAAATGGTGTGTTGGTTTTATTTAGTTTTAAATTTTATTGTTTTGATTATGTCACATCAATTTTATTCAAACACATATTTCTGTTTTTATTCTTGTTATATGTGATTTGTAATGGCCTATGGCTAAACACAATAAACCTTTTACTTACTTTCTACTACACTTGAGATGAATTTTCCTGTTCTGAAAGCACTGTCAGATGATCAGTATGAGCATATCATGTGTAGAAGTAGGCCTCCATTTACCTGCTTGAGACAGCAAAATACCCGTCCCCAGCCCCAATTTCCCACCCCATGAGGAACTGAAGAGTGGAAGAAAAATGGCCTCCACATAGTGATGCTCTAAATCATCGCCCAGAAGTGACACAGCTTCCCAACTTCTATTCTCCTCAAGCACACCCCCACCCCAAATCTCCTGGTGCTCTAAGGTAGCATTAGAAACCTTAAGTAGAACTTGAAACAATGGAATTGGCATCTAGAACTTGCTGTTCAGAGTTTGTTTGTGTTTTCCTTAGAATATTTAGGATACAAATATTACTTATTATCTCCTTGCTTTTCTACTATTTCACATGTACATGAGAGAAAAAACAAGTTCTTGATCTCACACATACCAATAGAGTGGATACATCCATTGCCTGACCTTTCTCTGCTTCAATGCACTTCTTCAAATCAGGTACAGTAAGTATCCACACCTCTGTCTACTGTGCTGGTTCTTCTTTTCCACATCAAAAATAGCCCCTTCTAGACACTTCTAAAGGTGCTAGAAAGACAATAACAGAGTGTAGAAAGGTAGCCAATGCCTTATACTCTAAGAAAAAATAGGATTCTTTGGATGAGCCATATTTTCCTAACATGCTATCACTTTTTTTCATGGACTGCCATATGTGGGGGGGGGGGGCAGGCTGAGAGCCAGTATCTCACAGGCATTCTATCATTATTATCTGGTAGATGCAGGTAGAGGCAGTTGCAACAATGTGATCTTCATAACATGTAGCTGGGTATTTGGCAGGTGCAGTTAGAACAGCCTGTTAGCAATTATGGTCCAGTAATCTCTGGATACTGATTTGTAACCATGGGAAGAACTTTCTGTTTGTGGCAAAGAACAGAGATATTTCCCCAACAGTTAATTAGCTGCTGCACTGGGAATGTAGATAACAATTTCATTTGTGTGGTGTTAGATCAAGATGGGTAGCTGTGTTAGTCTGTCTGTTGCAGTAGAAAAGAGCAGGAGTCCAGTAGCACCTGTAAGTCTAACAAAATTTGTGGTAGGGTATGATTTTTTGTGAGTCACAGTATCTGAAGAAGTGGACTGTGACTCCTGAAAGCTCATACCCTGCCACACACTTTGTTAGTCTTATAGGAGCTACTGGACTCCTGCTCTTTTCATTTGAATGATATGATGAACAGTGTATCATACCGTGTATGGAAAAGAAAAAGAATTAACTAGGTTATTTGTTTTCTTTTCAGCAATATTTCATCTCTGTATTCCTATATTTAAATGTATGCTCCTTTATTCCTGAATTTGAATTTATGCTTCTTTTCAAATTTCTGCAGTTCATACTCTATTGTATTGTTTATTAAATGTCTCAGCTAGTGATCATATTGACTTATACTATGTAATTCGCCTTGAGTCTCAGAGAGAAAGGCAGATTATAAATAATAAATAAATAAATTTATAGTCCACTTTCTCAGTGAGGGCCAGGCTACAAGTCACAGATGACACAGGTTGGACACTTGTCATCTTCCCTCAAGTTTTGATGGGAAATGTAGGCATCCTGGTTTTACAGCTTGGCTCTCCGACCGCTGTCCAATGAACTTTTCAACTGTCACTTGTCCAACATTCCACCAAGCTGCCTACATTTCCCATCAAAACTTGAGGGAAGCTGACAAGTGTCCAACCTGTGTCATTCGTCACTTGTAGCCTGGCCGTGAGACTCAGAAGATTACACTGCACATAGGCTTTGCTAACATATAAACTTGCCTTCTGATGAATCAGACTACAGTCCATCTCACCTAGTAATAACTTTGCAGATTCTCCACGGTACAAATAACTTAAACATGGGACCTAGTGCATATCAAGCACGTGCTCCATCACTAACCTAATGGTTCTTTAGTGAGGTTTGTCTGGGATTTGAAATGAAGGTTCAAGCAGATGTGATGCTGGGAGTTCCATTCATGGTAGCAGGTAGTAGAAATCTGATTGGATTGGGACAGTAGTGTGAAGGGTAGGGGTTTAAGCCTCCCCCCACTGCACATTTGTAATCAATTTAAAGTGCTGTTTGTTCTATAGGAGTAAACTCACAGGTTATGGTACCTGTGCCCAATGGATCAGATAACAGCTCCTCAGATAACAGCTCTCCAGGGCCAATTTGGATCAGAGGAAAGCTTAGCCTTCCTTACCTTATGCTATAGTTCGACTCTGAATCAGGGTCCCATACACCTGATTTTTAGAGGAAAAGACGTAATGGGACTTCCATCCATGGGACTCTCAACATCATGTCTGTTTGAGAAACCAGACTAATGTTCCAATCTGAATTATGTTCAATCTTTGGAGAAAGGTTTCTTGCATTCCATATGACTTATTTTCAAGTAAACGTACATCTAAAAATGTTGTATGACTCCGACGCAAGAGAAATCTAAACTAAAAATAATTCTCAAATCAGTGAAACTTCCTATACATAGACACAATAAATGTGAAAAAGGCAGCAGAAATTTTCAGAAACTAATTTTGACAAAGATTACATAACCTACAAGCCATTTTTAATCTACAATGGAAGAAGTTAGTATGGCAAAAAGATAGGCCTTCTCTTCCCTTTCCAAACAGCATCAAGGACTGGAATAATTGTAGTACAAGTCTATTAATTTTTATATGAAAGATACTGCAGTTGAACATTCTCATACATTCTAACAGATAAGAGGAGAGAATCTGTTCTTCATGTATTGGAAAACCTTGTCCAAACACCTTTAACTGACTTTTTTTACAGAATTCATTACTAAGTTAGATTGGAGATTCTTACTCATGAAACACGAAATAGAATCTAGAGGTGAGCAATCTAGGTCTGGAAACCAGGAAAAAAGCCATATTTATGCTGATCTGTCTAAATCTAGCTTTCTGAGATCAGATTAGAGAATCCTGGATCCGATCTGGGAACCTGGATCAAGAAGTCCAGATAAATTTGAGTTAATCTGGGAAATGTGGCTTCAGCCTCTTGTAGCTGGTTCCTAGACTTCTCCATTTTTTTTCCAAGAAGAGGAGGAGGAATGAAGGCAGAGGCAGGAAGCAGTGTTCCTCCACTGGTCCTGGGTTCTTCCTGAGTTCTGTGATTGACACTGGTTCTGTTGGATTAAGTTACAATGGTTTCGTTTGGACGGAATTGGCTCGTTTGACATGATTCTCTGGTTTGACGTCAGTCCCCTTGCTTCATTTTGATTCTGGGTGGATTCCATTGCCTTGCTTCAGTTTGGTTCTGTTGGGCATTCTCTGAGCTGAGCTTGCATTTGGGAATGCCTTGCCCCTGTGATTGTTTTGCCTGAGAGCCAGCTTGGCTTTTCCCTACCATAGGAAACAATGGAGAGTGGCTGGGAGCATCCTGTTAAGCGGCCCATAGAACTGGACCCCAGGGTCCAACCTTTTTGAGCAGATTTCCAAACTAGAAGTGATACAGGAGAGCCAGTTTGGTGCAGTGGTTAAGAGCGTGGGACTCTAATCTGGAGAACCAGGTTTGATTCCCCACTCCTCTGTTTGAAGCCAGCTGGGTGACCTTGGGCTAGTCACGGCTCTCTGGAGCTCTCTCAGCCCCACCCACTTCACAGGGTGTTTTGTTGTGGGGATAATAATGGCATACTTTGTAAACTGCTCTGAGTGGGCATTAAGTTGTCCTGTATATAAATCAAATGTTGTTGTTATTGTTGTTCAAATCAAATTTTTTAAAAAGTTTCAGAAAATTATTGAATGCCCTAAATATGCTTATTGTATGTCCGCTCATCTGTTTCAACAGAATTCAGCTCTTCCACAGAGGTCACTGGGGTACCATGGAAATCTGCCAACTTTAATCCCCAGGTACCCAAATATGTCTTCCCTCAGCTGTTTCGTCAGTCTTGTACTCCTTCGTTTTCCTGCTACATTCTTAACAACCCAGATTTCCAATCACCTTCAACATTAGTTGGCATAGCTCAGTTCTGATCAGGACACACATCCAGTATCCCTATCAATTATCCTAGTTTACATATTATACATATACCTTTAGTATAAATGTAGCACCCCAACAGGTGCATACACCATTTTGTGTATGTGCATTTTGTAAATGTTTTCCTATTTTGCATGTCTTTGGAGGGTTTTTTTTACTTTACTATCCTGGTCTCATACTCTTCAGGATAGGTCATATGATTTATTGTAGTACCCACACTTACACACGTACCAGGAATTATAGGAATATCAGGTTCATCAAAGGAAGTCAATATTAGTACTGTTAGCAAAGTATGTGAATAGTTTCTGATCCTCTTTGATATGCAGTGCATACAAGTGAATTTTCCATTGTCGTGTAATGTGTTTTATTTTGTAATCTACCTCTTGGTTTGTGCCTGTGTAGCAGTTCCATTTTTGTTTATCTATTTTAATAAAACTCCTCTGTTGTGCTTGAATGTTCATTTTGCTGTTCCCCAAGTCTCAAGTCAATATAATCCAACCCTATCCCCATCACAATACTGGTAGCCCAACTCAGGGGACCCTGGTATATATAAGAAGAGATCTGATGTAAGTAAACCCTAGTGGTGCTGGTCTACAATCTGGATGTACTCAGAGGGATGCTCCTGGAGCCAGAGAGCAGACATGTGTAGCATTTAGGTAATTGTTAATTACCCAATTTGGGTAATTGTTAATTTTATGGAAAAAAAATCTTTAGAAATGGAAAATTTTCCATACAAAAATAAAGCACTGAATATTTTCCCCTACATCACTGTACCTTTCCTTGTTGCCACCAACCATCCCTGCAATAAAAGAGGGCTGGTTCACATGTCTCTCTCTGACAGCAATATTAGAAAATGACTTGCATCTGTGAATGGGCAGCCACTAGCAGAATTTCAATTTCACCTCACATACAATGCTTTTTAATGTAGTTCTCAGATTCTGCTGCCAGAAATCAAGTGAGGGAGATACATGTATGAACTGTGTGATGAGTTCCTTTGAAAAACAATACCTTCAAAGTAATAGGAAACTCCTTTCTGTTGTGGTGTTATACATATCCACTGTGTCCCATTCATACATCCCAGCCATCAAATAATCACATTCAGGTTAGTTTAATGTAATATGCTTGAGGAGGGGCTGCCTTTGAAAACCATCCGTAAACCTCACTTTGTCCAAAACAAGCTGGATGCAGGGATCTGCTATAGTGTACACTTCCTTGCTCACTGCTGGTCTGTGTGAGGTATATTTTTCCCTCCAAAATTGAAGAAGTTGTATACTGGGGCAGGGAAGCCTTAGGTAGCATGTATTTGGGTATAACTGTTGTCCCACACTTTCAGGACGTATATACAGTTGGATTATTGCTAACTCAGGTTTAAGTAGAGGAAAAGCAGAGTCCCATGACCCTTTAAAATGAAATGGCACTAGAGGCTAAGAAAAGTTTAAAAAGATAACAGCAGATTTATTCAACAAGCAGGATTGGTATAAAGATAGGCAGGAAAAGGAAAACTGAAGTAATTTTTTTTTTGTTGATCAGAGTACTTCAACAGCATGAGGCACAATAGTCTTCTTCAAGCTTAGTTTCAAATATTTACAGTACTTAGATATTAGAAGTTGGTATTTGGTGATTTTACATTCCAGTTTAGGTGTACGGACTTTTAGACACAGCACTCTTTTCCTTTTACTGCAGACCCACAGATTCCAAACTCTTTTTCCTGTCAGAACTGTGGCTAGATAATGTCCTTACTCCAGACTACCTTCTGCAATCAGACAAAAGCCCGTTGTTTTCAAAAGTTTACTGAAGAAAGAAAGCATTATAGTCCACGAGCCTGAATACAATATTCAGGATGGTACATGTGAATTGTTACCAATGACAGGCAAAGCATGAGGCACAAAGTAACAGATCCCAGCAGGCCCAACCTCATTGTTCTCATAACAATCCCTTTGAAGCTTGGAAAGCGAAAGTCCTTCGAGGCTGGAACAGCGGTAGCCAAAACATTCCTCCTCTGGGAGATAGGGGCAACCGGATGTGCCGAGTTGCCAAACCGAGTGCCAAATTGCCTTGGACACCAGAATGCCAAGCAGCATTCAACCACCTCAAAACACAGTTTGTTTCAGAACCCGTTCTGCAACACTCCGATGAGAATCGCCCCTTTGTGGTGCAGGTCGACGCCAGCGACACCGCAATTGGAGGCGTACTTTTGCAAAGGGGGGAGGACAGGAAACTCAAGCCCTGTGCCTTCCTATCCCGAAAATTTTCTGAAGCAGAAAGAAATTGGAATGTTTGGGGAAAGGAGGCTTTTGCTGTAAAAGCAGCTCTCACTACCTGGAGATATTGGTTAGAAGGAGCCCGTCATCCTTTCGAGGTTTGGACGGACCATAAGAATTTAGAGGCCCTATGCAGCCCCCGAAGACTTAATGCCAAGCAGCTGCGGTGGGCGGAGTACTTTTCTAAATTCAATTTCACGTTGAACTTTCTACCGGGCAAGACTAACTTTCTAGCCGATGCTCTATCACGCATGCCCCAGCACAAAAGCAAAAGGGAGGAGACAGTAGACACCGTCTTTTCGCCTACGCAATTAGGGGGTGTGGTGACCACTCGCAGCCGCACAACCCAATCCCCTCAACCCGATCAGGGGTGGAGACAAAAACTGAAAGCTGAAGTGGAAAAGGAGGGGGGGGAACATGCCCAAAGACAAACTGCAACAATCCAAACAAGGGGAATGGCTTTGGGGAGACCGCTTCTATGTACCCAAAAGTTTAAGAAAGGAAGTTTTACAACGCTGTCACGATGCCCCTACGGCAGGACACTATGGGTACTTAAAAACACTTCATTTAGTGCAACGTCAATTTTGGTGGCCAGGCATGCGCAAAGACATTTCCCAATATGTAGCGTCCTGCCCCGTTTGCCTCAGTGCCAAATCCCGCAAAGGCAAACCACCAGGACTCTTGCAACCTTTAGAAACGCCAAACAGACCGTGGGAAGTAATATCTATGGACTTTATTACTGATTTACCCCCCTCCAAGGGGCACAACTGTATTTTAGTCGTAGTGGATTTATTCTCCAAGCAAGCTCATTTTATACCTTGCACCACTATACCTTCCGCTCGAAAACTAGCTGATATCTTTCTAAAGCACATTGTAAAAATACATTCTTTTCCGTCAAAGGTGATTTCGGATCGCGGCAGACAATTCGTTGCCAACTTCTGGCGGGAGCTTTTACAAATGCTGGGTATTGAACAAGGTTTAAGTTCAAGTCATCATCCTCAAACCGACGGACAATCAGAAAAAACTAATCAAATATTAGAACAATTCCTCCGCTATTATATCAATTTCCAGCAAGACAACTGGGTCGATTTGCTCCAAATGGCAGAATTCTCCTACAATAACAGTGTGCACGCCTCCACAGGAGAGACTCCTTTCAAAGTAGTTTATGGCTTCCACTTCAAACCCTTCCCGTTTGAAGCGCTCCCTCCTCCTACTTCAGCATCCCAAGACGTCACCGAATGGTGGGGGGAAGCGGCTCAACAATGGACTCAAATTAGAAAACACCTCGACAAAGCCAAACAGGATTACAAAAAGTATGCCGACCGCCACCGTGCGGCTGAGTGGGATTTACAACCCGGTGATCTTGTCTATCTTTCCACAAAGAATCTGAAAGTAACCCAGACCAGCCGCAAATTGGCTCTGAAATTCCTAGGACCTTTTCCTGTTGGTAAAGTAATTAACAAAGTGACTGTTGCCCTAGATTTACCAAAGAATTTACGCTACGTTCATGATACTTTCCATGTCAGCTTGCTGAAACGAGCTCCTCCAGCAGACCAATGGCACACCCGTGCCCCTCCTATTCCAACTCTGATTGATGATCAGACCCATTATGAAGTACAACAAATTTTGGACTCTAAATTAAAACGAAATCAGCTCTTTTACCTCATCAGGTGGAAGGACTTTGACTCTGGGTTTGATGAGTGGGTGAATTCTGTGCACGTACATGCTCCTAGGCTAGTCAGGGCATTCCATAAGCGCTATCCCCATAAACCTGGGGGGGGAGCATCTTAGAGGGGGCAGAATGTCATGTTCAGGTTTGCTAGTGCCAAAGAGACTCCATTTTAATCCTTTCAGTATTATGAGTGCTTTCTTCACAGGTGCCAGGATGTTCCCAGGCAGCTATCTCCCAGAGGAGGAATGTTTTGGCTACCGCTGTTCCAGCCTCGAAGGACTTTCGCTTTCCAAGCTTCAAAGGGATTGTTATGAGAACTATGGGGGGAGGTTGGGCCTGCTGGGATCTGTTACTTTGTGCCTCATGCTTTGCCTGTCATTGGTAACAATTCACATGTACCATCCTGAATATTGTATTCAGGCTCGTGGACTATAATGCTTTCTTTCTTCAGTAAACTTTTGAAAACAACGGGCTTTTGTCTGATTGCAGAAGGTAGTCTGGAGTAAGGACATTATCTAGCCACAGTTCTGACATTTCCAGACACTGAGCAGGAATTATTCTTCCACTAAAGACATAGCCCTGTTCTTTTGGCTAAAGGGAGTCTCCTTTTACTGCACACTTCCTCTGCCAACCACACACTCCCCTCCCAGTGCTATCCTGTCTGAGTAATATTAGTGCTGGCTTTCCCACTTTAGTTCTTCAACTAAAAACTTTTTTTCCAACCATAAGCTGTCACAGTAAGGGCAAATGTTCTCTTCCTTTTCCTCACACAGAGGAATTTCAATCTGTCCTTCCCTGGTCAGATTCCAAGCCTAGACTCCCCCCTGATAATCCTGTCAGCTCCAATTTGTGACTTTTTCACTTGCCAATCACAGAGAGGGAGGAGCAGTATGCTGAACATCCTCCCTTCAGGCAGTTGCTTTTTAACTCTTTACTTGCCTTTCTCTGCATGCAGCAGTTGGTAATCCTTGCATTTAATGTCCATTCTGTCACAGCTGCCTGTCAGTTTCTGGACATAGTTCAAAGTGCAAGGGCCTTAAATGGGTTGTGGTCAGGGTAGTAGGAGGACTGCCACCTTCCATAATGTCCAGTGTGCTAGTTAAGATCTGCCTCCCCAACCCTGTTATCTGAGCCTAGACTGTAGAAGTGAGGTGAATGGTGACCAGGAACAGGGCTTTTCCATAGTGGCATCTTACCTTTGGAATGTCTCCCCCATGAGACTCACTTGACATCTATCTTCCTGTCATTTCTGTGCTACACTGAAACATTTTGCTTGACCCAAGCTTTAAACAAAGCATTCCATCTCTTTTAGCTGTTTTTCTAGTCTGTTTTAAACTAGAGGTCTGTTATGTAAATCACATTTTAGGCTGCTGAATGTTGTTTTATGCTGACTTTATGCCCTTGTTTATTACTGATAATTCTTACCAGTATTAACTTGTGATCTGGCTTGAGGAGGTTTCTGTAAAAATGTTGCAAACAAATTTGTCACTGAAAGAAGTATGTCCTCTGTCCAGCAAAGACATATAGCCAGCCTTCCTTCCATAATAGTATTTATTACAAAGAAGTGCCCATCCAAAATGTTCATTTTATATAGATGGGGAGGCAATTTATAGTTATTTGAAATATTTGTTCATTACAACCCAGACACACTCAGTTTGACATAACACCAAGCCATTGTTAAGGACATTTAGCTATGGATTGATGTCCCTGCATAGGGTTGCCAATCTCCTGGTGGGGCTTGGAGATCTCCTGAAATTACTACTGAACTCCAGACTTCAGAGATCAGTTCCCCTGGAGAAAATGGCTGCTTTGGAAGGTAGACTCTATGGCAATATATCTTGCTGAGGTTCCTGCCCTCCCCAAATTCTACTGTCTTCAAACTTCACCAAATCTCCTTGGAGATGCCAGGGAGTGGTTGAACTTGAGACTGTTTGCATACAAAGCACATGCTCTACCACTGAACTGCAGCCGCTCTCTTCTGTGATGTCTAAATGCGACAGCTAAATGCACTCGAGTTTGTAGTCTCTCCATAAACTGAAGTTCTAATTTTTAAGTTTAACCCCAGTTTAAAGTCCTCATTTGGACTTTAATCACAGCTGTGCTCATGCCTTATGCAGATAAATCAGGATTTAAATTCAGTTTGTTGTAATACTTGAATGCAGTCTTGGGTTTATCAAGACAGTGAGGTGCAATGCTTCTACAGTTGCCTTCATTGGTATTTCATGCAAATTAAACTAGATGTAAAGATTTAGATTTCAGCATATTGATTTGAAAGTGTTGTGATTTGTTGTTTAGTAGGTATTGTGTCTCTGTCTGCTGATATTTAAACTCCACTACTCAAGTCACTTGGAGGTAAATAATGTTTATGCTAAAATCACTTAGGTGTCCCTTTTAAAATAAATTTGTCTCTGAGTAGTCTTGTGAATTTCAGTTGGTAGTGCTCATCCAATAAGTGTGAGATAAATCAGAGGATGATTTGTATCATCTGTTCGTACCATTACATTTGTTTGCTTGGGATATTATTCTATGATCCATAATGCTAGCTTTCCACCAGATGTTGTAATTTACATGGCAGTATAATCCAGCTGTAACTCTAAAGATAAATTTAACCTTAATTATTATTTATATCAATGTTTCTGGATGAAAAAGGTGTGTATTTTGCACCTTTTCTTCCTTATGTTTACAATAATTATGAATTAAGGATTTCCTACATGGATGGAGAATAGTTTTCTGGCCAAGAAGGTATTACTTTGGCTTCTCCTAAAAATAAAAAAGGTTTATACTCAAGGAGTGGCAAATGTAATATATCTCTTTTAAGTAGTGGGAAAATATATATGAACAATATCAGCTTTCTGGTCATGGAGTAAAAGTATCTGAAATTACAGAGACATATATGCATTTCAAAGGCATATTGTCCTAGTGACCTAGAAAAAGCCATGCTGGGTCTGAGCTTAAGAACTGAGGTCAGTCCCAGTGATTTATGAAAGTGCATTTATTGTCAGGATGTCTTATATAGCCTTTGGTCACTTGAGAATAAAGGTTTGATTTTGAGGGGGGCAGGGTAAAGCAATTACTTCCTGATGAGTTTCATTCAGGATTCTGGCATTTGTCTACAGTCAAGCAGGGTCGAATCCACATTACTCAATCTAAGTCGCATGTTCCCCGCATTCTCCACGCAGTCCCAAGTGCCGGTCACATTACCTCATTAAACAGATGCATTTCATTCGCATTTCTCCCGAATATGTGGTAACAGGTTTTCATCGGGAGTTTCACGGTGAACGTGAACGGGCAAATGCACAATTTACGCGTTTTTTAAAAAAACCACCCCCCTTCCTGTCTCTCCGGCCGTTCCGAGAGTTCCTATTGGCTGATTCAAATTTCAAGTGCTCCATAGTCTGCAAAAGACTGTTTTTGACTTCATAGTGTTGGATTTATTGATCATGTTGTTTCTAAATCAAATCTGGTCGTTTGAAAAATCATTTTGGGGTGAATCCCTCCTCAGAACAGACTCGCGAAACATCCTTTTTAACTGTTTTTTATTTTTCTCTGGATTACTGTGATATCGAAATTACGGTGAATCAATCATTCGAATTTAAGAAAACACAGAACAGGACCTCCATCATGCCTCCAACACCAACCACACCCACCATCCACTAACACCCACAAAGAAATCTCCACAAAATGCTTGCCTTTTTATAGTTATTTCAAATCCCCCACCAGAAAACATGAACCATTTGCTTTCACGGCCACGTGTTATATCACTTCATTGATGTTTCCTTATAAGGCAAGATGGAAATAACGGAAAAGTCAGTTCAAAAAAATAAAAAAAAAATGTTCCTGCCCTCAAAAGCGGATATTCCAGTCACTGTGTGACCGTAGGAGTGTGCGAGAACAATACATTTGAGGATGGAATGTGAACGGAGGGGAGAAATTTGTGGATTGAAGACAAATGCAAAAATACTGGGAAAAATGTGGGTGAAAGGTGAATGTGGATTTGGCCCAGGTCTTAACCCAATAGATACAGAGTAATTATTGATTAGGTAAAACTTTCTAATGCTGTAATAGATAAAAAGGTATTAAATAAACTGGGTCCCCAGTTTTAAGGATTCAGGGAGTATAAAAGAAAATACTCATTTCAGGTAATAATTAGTTTTTCAGGATTCCTAGCTGAAGCACCAATCTGGAAACTTGTTTGGCTAAAGATAGGATTGCCAAGTGTGGGTTGGAGAATCTGAGCATGGATTTTTGGGGAGGGAAAATGCCTCATTTGGGTATAATGTCATTTTCTCCAGGGGACTGATATCCGTCACTTGGAGATCAGTTTTAATGCTAGGAGATAGCCAGTCACCATCTGGAGGTTGGCAACCCTAGCTAAAGAACTCTTTTTGTTTTTATTGGAAGATTTGAGGCAAATGGCAATGTATAGCCATAAAACTGGAGAGAACTTCCCTCCCTATTCCAATCTAATGCTCAAAGAAGCCACAAGACTTAACAGATTTAAAATGGCATGCAGTTAAAAAACATTGAATGTTAATTTGCTTAATCTTTATATTGTCCAGTCTGTCAAGATCTAGACATCTTACATCACTACAAATATATTCTATACCTATTAAACTAGGATATGACCATGAGGTAGAATGCTCTGACAACCTTATCACTTTGCTTATGGCCTTTGAGACAGTCCTTGTAATAACAATTCCTCCATTAATTTACTTTTGTTTAAAGGCATAGATGACCAATCGACAGCCCACAGAGCATTTTTAATGGCTGTGGGGTAGCTTAATGGGATGTTTGCAGTGCATGTGAAAATGTTTCAAGCTGCACAGTGTCTTGTAGTTCTACCCAATCTTGATGGCAAGCTGTGTAAGAGACGTATCTGGCCTTACAGGTGTATTTACATGCACATATCCACAAATGGCTCTGCCAGATGAGTTGGCTTTTCTTTTGCAGTTCCCTTTGAAGGGTTGCTGCTCTGTTTGTCTAGGGAATGAGGCTCTCCAAATGGGGAAAGGTTTTTAACCAAGTGCTTTTGGTGTAACACTTACATGTGTAAGGTTTCAAAGAAACTCTTCTGGAGAAACAGTCTCAAGCCACTAGAAGGCTTTCATTTGCTATATTGCCTCGTTGTATTGTTATGCAGTAAAAGTTCCAATTTTTAATTTGTAATGTCATCAAAGTTACCTAATATGAGCAAATTTAACTTTTAAATGTGGTTTACCCTTGGTGCTGGAAATGTGGTTTACCCTTAATGCTATCACGTCAAAGCTGACTTATACCCCCCGCTGGGGTTTTCAAGGCAAGGGACTAACAGAGGTGATTGGCCTGCCTCTACAATGCTGGTCTTTGTTGGAGGTCTCCCATCCAATTACTAACCAAGGCTGACCCTGCTTCACTTCTGTGATCTCACAAGATCTCACAGGCTAGCCTTACTTAGGAATAGTCCTTCAGGGTTGTGGTTTGAACCATCTTTATCTGGATTTGTAAATACTCTTTTCCATGGTTTGAGAATGGGATAGGACTGAACTTCAGCTAACATGTTTGGGAATCACTTTTACATTGACCTGCCTTGCTTGGTTGCTCAGGTAATAGTTCCCAAGGACTAATGGAATAGCTCTGTGACATTCTTTCTGCTTGCCCTCCTAAATTTCAAGGTATACCTTTCACGTAATTATAACTCAAACTATGAGGGGAAAAAAGGAGTTTTGTGGGACCTCAAAGGCTAACAGATTTTGCATGGCCTAAGATTTTATTGGCAGGATCCCACTACGTCAGAAATGTCAAGTGTTCCTTGGCAGAACACTTTGTGTATCTGTTGAGGTGGATTGCAGTGTGTGAAAGGTTCAATATAAATATAAATCTGTTCATCATTTAAGATGTCTGATACTGTTTTTCATTTTTTGCTGCTGTATCAGATTTAAACAGTTATGCCTCATAATGAAGATATTTTCCCTTACATAAAAAATAAAATAAAATCAGAGCACTTAATGTTCCCCACGTAATGTAAAACAATGTGTGGTTCTATTTCTACGCAGAAACAATCATGTTGCAAAGTACACAGATTATTATGCTGCTTCTGGAGAGAGTTTTCCCTGAACACGCCATACTTTATTTACATTCTAGAAGTTAGAAATTTTTTTCATGTTGAGCAAAAGAAAATCGTGTTTTTTAAAATAACTATTTTTTGTTCTGTCTTTAAAATATATAGAAACATAAACTGTTCCTTTCATAGTGAAATCTAATGTTGGGGGTTTTGCCATGGTGTTGGGGGGGGGGGACACTGCTAGCAAAATTAAGCTGCTTCCTTGCCTCCTCCACCTTGCTGAAGCTCACTGAGGACCCTAACCCCAAATTCTGTTCCTCGGATCAAGAGCAAATGAAAATCCTTTCCCTTCTTTGCTACTGTAACTCTTATTATGCTGAGGAAATGGCAACACCTTCGGATCCCGCTCATGTTTTCCAAAACAATGATGAGGACTGTTGTAAACGAATATAGAAACTTGTTTTGCAGATTACCTTGATATAACCTCAGATTAGTTTCTAAGCATTCTCTACATAGGATGGTTGAAAGATAAAGTGAAAAAAGTGCTATGTGAATGGTGTCTTAGAAAATGAACCACAAAGTTTCCTTAAAGGGAAAACAAATGCATTTTAATAGCATGTTTAACAACACACTGCAGCCTTCTATACACAAACTTTCCTTACATTCAGTCAGTGTGCAAAGAGGGGGAACAGGCATCAGTGTGCTTACCTCACCTTGTGTGCATGGCACCTATGCTCAGTGGACATGCGCATATTTCTTCCCCGTGGTCAGGAACACTGCTTTCCAAGTGCTCCCGCTCAAGGAGGTAGCACTAATTCATGTGCATCTTTCTCCATGTGCCATGCTCACAAGCTGGTGATTGCATGGAGTTGGAAGGCAGCACCAGTGTGCCTATGCCTGTTCTCCCTCTCTAGGCTTTAACTGAGCTCTGGGATGTGTCACTTGAAGAGGGTTTGTAATTATCCCTAAAACAAGAATTCATTTTTTTAAAAAAAAATGGGACTGGGGGAAGTCAGTTTTGATAAGAGAAACTAAATGGGGAGGAAGAGTTAAATCCCTCCTGACCTGTTGGCACTGAGGGGCACAGAAACAGGCAGGAGCCCCTCTCAAGCAAGGCAGAGAAATCTAGCAAACACTGCCAGAGCTGTCAATCTCACAACAGGCAGAGCCACACTGAAGTTATTTATAGGGGCTAGTGTTTGCAGCTGTAACAGTGACCTAAAGTGTGCAGCACTTATAGCTGGATCCTCTCCAGCATCCTGCAAAGCCTTACAGAGGATCTGGGTCTCACAGGCAGAAGAGAGACCACAAGGGGCCAGCTGTGCTCTGCCTGAGCTGAGCAGTTATCTGGGTGTTACATCTTCTCCACTCCTGGGGTTCCCATGGTGATCTACTTAGTGGGCTCTTCAGCAGCCCTGTCTCTGACTCCAGCTCTAGGCTTGTGGCCTGGCACCTGTGGCTGCTTGTCTACTGATGGATCCTGGAAGTTGGAGGGTCCAGGAACTGCAGGGTGTGTCAGGGCTTTGACCAATGCAGAGTTAGTCACCACAGCATCCTCTTCCTTTGAGGAACACTCATCAGATCTAACCCTGACACCTACTGCACACAGCCCCAGTCTGAACCAGCATGCCATGCACCTGATGTTAGCATTTTGAAAATGTTGGGAAGATCAGATCTAAAATATTTATTCATCTTGTGCAACTTCAGGAATGTAAAAGTGCCACACTGGCAAGAAGTCGGGGGGGGGGGGGACCTTTTCCACATCCTTTTGTCTGAATCCCAACATATCCTATGCCTCCATCTCAAAAGTTCAGTTCTTTATGGGTGTTTGCAGACTTTTTCAAGGGAAAGATTTGTTTGGTTAGCTTACTACTAGCAGTTGGCAGGACAATTAGGTTACTTTCGTTTTAAATTATGTATGAGCCTATCAACTTTCTTCGGTCACCTTTGATTCAAGGCATTTCTACATAATTAATTGATTCAGAAATGACTGGAGGACAGCCAACTTTTGCTGGGGTAAAAGTGCTCCTGGTGTCTGAACAGGTGCATCCATGCATACTGGTTTCTTTATTGTCTTTTGCCCTATAAGGAAAACTAATTCCAAGGACAGTTTAGAAAGCTGGATAGCACTGGATTGTGGCTTCCAATACGGGGAGATATTACATAAATGGATTAATGTGATCTTGTGCTGAAAACCTCTAATTAAATCACCGGAGAGGTGCTGCATCATAGTGATCTCTCTCTCTCTCTCTCTCTCTCTCTCTCTCTCTCTCTCTCTCTCTCTCTCACTCTCACACACACACACACACACACACACACACACACAGAGAGAGAGAGAGAGAGAGAGAGAGAGAGCAGTGGGTCCCTTGCCACACCTTCACTGTTACTCATCCCCCACTCTTCTCTTTTATTCTTTCCCGCCTCCTTTTACTCTTTTTCATCCTCCCACCCAACCTTTTCTTGTTATCCTCTTACTGCCCCCAGTTTTTCATGTTGCTCTCGCCACCCCAACCGTTCCTTCCCACATTTCCACTCTTCCCAGCCTATTACTGCTGCTGCTTCTCCCAGTGAGTCTGAGACAGTGCTCCTGGGGCCAGGCTGTTACCGCCTCCTTCAGCACCACCAGTCTCTGTGCCCTTCTTCCAGTGAGCCTTGCTGCTGGTGGGGCTGAGAAAGTGCCTGTTGTTGCTGCAACTGGTGGTTGTGCTCCTCCTTGCTATCATTGCTCCAGTATGCTCTTTGTCCCTTCCCTGGGCAGAGGCTGCTCAGAAATGCTCTCCTGAGCACCAGTGCCTGTGCGCCAGACTCCATTTTTCACTGCCTCAGCGATGGCATTACTATATATGGATGTAAAAGTTGGATGGTGAAGAAAGGTGATAAGAAGAAAATTGATTTCTTTGAAATGCGTTGCTAGAGGAGAGTTTTGTGGATACCACGGACAGCCAAAAAGACAAATAAGTGGGTACTAGATCAAATCAAACTTGAATTCTACCTAGAAGCTAAAATGACAAAACTGAGTCTATCATACTTTGGTCACATCATGAGAAGAAAAGATTCTCTGGAACAATCAATAATGCTTGGAAAAGAGGAAGATCCAAAATGAGATAGTTCAACTCAATAAAAGACGCCATATCTTCCAGTTTGCAGGATCTGAGCAAGTCTGTTAATGATAGGATGTTTATGGAAGTCTTTCGTTTATAGGGTCACCATAAGTTGGAGACAACTTGATGACACATAATACACAGTGGCGGCAATTGTTCCCTTCAGCGTGGCAGTACTTCCACAGGTGCAAATAGTGGTACTGTATTTTGCATTTTTTTAAAAGCCCCTCTTTTTCCCCCCCAACGTTTTAAGATTTTTTGAAAGGCTGGAGTGACTCTCAAGTTTGTAGAGAAATGTTACTCATGAGTAAGTGCCCCGTTTTTTCAGATATAAATACCTGCAGATCAGGGCCACTTGGCTATTAAATATAAAATACACACGCACATATATAAAATGATTTTTCACTATAATATATATTCACTATCATGTCACTACTAGACATGGGCACGATCAAAAAAATAATCCCGATTTAGCTGATCGTGATTCCGCGGCGGCTCCGAACCCAGGTACCCGAACCTTGCCGATCAAGTCCCGTTTCCGATACAGAATCGGGAATCAGGAATCGGGAAGGCCGACGCGGGAGGGCGCCCCACCACCAACACTCCCCCACACCTGAGTGACCAGGCTCTAGAGTGTGTAATACTGTGTGAGCCCTCAGCCAAGGAGGTGCCGACTGAGCTTGGCCCCAGAGCTAGACGGCAGCCCTGGAAGCAGAGAGAGAGAATAGGAATAGAGCCCAACCCCAGCTGCAACACTCCCCCCCCAGACCTGAGCCCTCAGCTGAGGTGCCCACCGAGCTTGGCCCCAGAGCTAGGCGGCAGCCCTGGAACCAGAGGAGATAGCTCCCTATTCCCTAATTCCCTATCCGCTGAAGCCCAAAGCTAAAGCTCCCCCTCTCTCTCTCTTGCACTTTCTTTCTCCAAAAGCAGCAAGCGAGAGCTCGCCTCTGTCCCACTCCACCCGCGAGCAGAAAGTGAAACTTTGTTGCGCAGCACATGGCTATTTATAAAGCCTGGGTCTGCTACGCAGGAGGGCTGTGTTTGGCCGTAAGAGCTGCCTCTCAGGCTTTGCAGGGATGAGATTCGAGTGCCCATGGCTACAGAAGAACACCCCCTTCCCCCGCCCTCTCCTCTCTTCTCCCAAATGGACGAGACGGGCGCGCGCTTTTCTGGCTGCTCCATGGTTGGAAGGAAGCCCTGCTGATCAAGGAAAGCTGGGCTTCCATTCGCATTTCCAGGGCGTCAGAAGGAGGGCAAACAGCTCCGGCATTCCCCAGGCTCCGTTTCCACAGGGCTCCGTTCCCTCGGGAACAGATGGCTGGCGCCAGACTGTCTCCAGACTGCAATCCTGAACGTAAACCGATCGATCCGATCGAGACCCGATAGAGTGCCCCACCCGACCGCTGAACCGGGAGCCATGGTCGGAACCGATCAGCCCGGTCCCGATGGTGCAAATGCCAAAATTGGGGCAATTTTCAGACCGTAATTCCGATCGTGACCATGTCTAGTCACTACTCTATTTTTTATTATGAAATATATATGTATGGAGCTATCTACCAGGATGGACTTGCCTATCTTGAACTCAGACGTTTTACCGCCTCTACTTTTCTCCTTGACTTCTTCTACCTCCTTACCTTAGTTCCACTGCATCCAGTTTGGCAAATTCCTGGAGATTTGGAGGTGGGGTTTGGAGGCAAGAGGGACCTCAGCAGGGATGTGATGCCATCAGATCCACCTGCTGAAGCTACCATTTCATCCAGGGCAACTAAATCTATGTTGACTGGAGATTAGTTGAAATTCTGGAAGAATTCCAGGCCCCGCCTGCAGGTTGGTAACTCTACCTGCTTCTGTCTACTGTGAAATCATTTCCCCATCCCCAGCACTTCCCTCCCTTGCACCCACTTGTTGCACCCAGGGCTTCCCTCCCTTGCACCCACTTCCTCTTATTTTGAGTCCTGGTCACTTTTAGGGCACCTGTTGTCTTCTCCCTTGGTTCCTTATAGAATGGGAAAATGCCTTCATTGCTATACATTACATGGAACTAATCATGCAGATAGGCACAGCTGGATGGAAGAGGATGGTGTAGGGGCTGCTGATGCCACAAAGGCAAACCAGCATTCTCAGTCTGCATTGAGGGCGGGGGGGGGGGGCGTAGAGACTCTATTGTTTGCTTTTTTCTCAGATGAAAAGGTTTCTGGCTCAAACACAGGCTATGACATCCCCTGTCTCTGTTTCAGCATCACAGAGATGTCTCTCCTGTATGGCAGGTTAAATGGTTCAGGTGGAGGAGGCAGACAGACTAATTATCATGGAAGATGAAAGTAAAACTTTATATTAAGGACACCTGAGGAAGGATTTTGCAAGCCACTTGTTTTGCTGCTTCTACAACTTCCTGGTGTTCCAGTTATTCTTCAAGTACAGCAGACAAACGTAGTAGACCTTTGATTCTTGAGGAGATCCCCCTCAGATGACAACAGCCGTATGTGTAATGGTTAGAGGGCTCATGGGATTATCATGTGCCAACTACTTTCTCTCAGACTAAGCTACTACATACAGTTCCTGTGAGATGAAAAAAAAATGGGATTACCCATTTATGTATTCTGCCCTGAATTCCATGGGGGAAGAATGGGGATAGAAATATGATGAACAAGCAACAGATCCTGTGACTATTCTCCCAGAAGGCTTGGATCCAATGAAGGATTTCTGGGGATAAAAGGTAAGGCTATTTTTGCCAATTCACCATCCCTTTGTAAATCCCCAACTCTCCTTTTATGCTGCCCACCTCTCAGCAGCATTTTGGAAGCATTTTGGGCAGTAGCAGGTAGGGAAGAGAGATGTGAGAAAGTTGTGTTCTGCTTATGGAAATCCCTTTTGTTGCCCAACATTTCTAGTGGAATCAAGCCAATGATCAGCGCTCATTAGCCATTTTAGATCTTTGCTGAGTGTATATATGTAGGGAGGAAAAATCACACATTCTATATGATGATTAGAGATGGGCACAGACAGCAATATGAACACAAAAAAAGGCCACAAACAGCCCGTTCTGCTGTTCACGAGCAAGCTGTTTGTGAGGCCCCATTCCAAATGAACATGTGTTTGTCCCAAGCCCTGTTCATTGCGTTTGTCAGCCGTTCGTTAAACCAGACAGTCTGGCACCTTCAATCAATTCCCTTGGCAATGTAGGCAGGGACTGTCTGAACTCTACCTGAACTCCTTCTGTTGCCCTGGAAACCCCAATCTAAGCCCAACTTAGCTTGATAGACAGATCTTCCTTCCAAATGTGGAGCTCCAAATTTGTTACAAAGGAGCAAAGAGCAGGGGGGAGGGGAGTCTTCTGTAGCCATAGGAACACCAACCTCATCCCTGCAAACCCTGTTAGGCAGTTCTGACTGCCAACCATAGACCTCCTGTTTTGCTCTATGGGAACTCTGGTTATAAAAGGCACTGTGCTCGCAGCTCTGGCTTTCAGTTTCAGAAAACAGTGGAGTAGGAGAGAGCTGTTGCTGGCATTTTGAGAGAGAGACAGGGAGAGTACATTGGAACTTGAATGTTGTGTGTGTGTGTGGTGGGATAGGGATCTACTCCCTCAGATTCCAGGGCTGCTGCCAGCCTCTGGGGCCAAGCTCAGTGGGCACCTCGGCTCTCACAGTGATTGTTAGTGCCTGTCCTGCCTGATCTGGTTAGTTTTCTGGGAGTGCTGGGCTAGGACTCTACCCCCTCCCTCTGGTTCCAGGGCTGCTGCCCGGCTCTGGGGCCAAGCTCAGTGGGCATATCGGCTGAGGGCTCACAGTGATTGTTAGTGCCTGTCCTGCCTGATCTGGTCAGGTTTCTGTGGGTGCTGGGACCCCTCACTCATCTCCCTGGCTTCGCGATGGTAGCCTCTTTGAGGCCTGGTGGGCAGGCACATGGGGGGTGCTGCCGGCGTGCGGCCAACCCCCCACCCCCTAGAAAGGGAGGTGGCCCACCACAACCTCCCTGAGCCCACCAGGGGTCTGCAGTCCACCTCTTGAAATGGGGCCAAAGTCAACTGATGGCTCCTATTGTATCAGGTGAGAGTTTTCTGGGGGCACCTGCTTGGGAATGTATAACTCCGAGCTCCGTATTGCAATCTTGACCAAACTTGGATGATGGCTGGAGGAGAGCCTTCTGAACACTCCTTGCAAATATGGGCATTCTAAGTCACAAGGGGGTCGTTCTGGCACCAACGAACATCCAACCACAAACATGTTTGTGAACAGGTCATGTTCATTGATGTTCATGAATCACTGTTCGTGGATGACGATGAAGATTGTGTTCAGGTTTTTTTTCCTGTTCATGCCCGTCTCTATTTATGATCATGTATTTATGTAATGCTCTGTGTAGAGTCTTTACATGTAGACAGGTAGGGTGCTCTCCCCCCGTTTTTTCATCTGAGGCATATTTTTTTCTGAATTAAGTGATCCTAACAATTGCTAAAGAATATGAGGCATACTACTGATTCTAGCTAAGATCTGCCTGGTTCAAGATTCTTTGCAGGAATCCCCTCTCTCAGTGATTCATCGAAAGGAAACTAGCTCATAGATAGTGACATGCTTCCTACCTGTTTCTATACTAAGTGAAATATTAAGGGCACTTCTGTCACCATTTTTCTCTCTAACATGGAACATATATTGCCCATGGTGTCTATTGTTTTCCTGAGTAAAGGCTATAGCAGTGGCTTGGAAGCCACATGTGGCTCTTTGAAATGCCACCTGTGGAAAGTGGTAAATTTCTTTAGAAATTGGGATGATTGTATCATGATTATGGGCTCAAGATAAAATTAACAGCTTAATTTTTTAAAAACAAAACAAAATTCCTTGTAAGTAGAAAACAACACAGAGAGAGCTTCTAAGCATTCCTTTTACTCTGGAACTAAACTTGAAGGGAATGTTCAATGCAGAGAAGCATTTGAGTATTGGAGAACATGAAAGCTTGCGCACTGTTCTTCTCCCCACTCTAGAGATGCAAGAGCTGGCTAAGGTTCAGCAGTAGTAGAGAGAGGCAGGTCTACATGCTTAGAAGTACTTTGGTTATTATGAGAAAGATATATAGGCTTGGAGCAGTGAGCAGGGCATACTAGCTATTTTGGTTGCTGGGAATTGCAAATATGGATCTCTGCAATCCACAAAGTGAGTTCTACTGGGCTATAGGACCTTCATAGTAAAAATATCATTGATTGATCTGCAGATGATTTATAGTTCTTCTGAAGTCTCATCTTCCCACAGACCTCTCTAAATATGTTTTTATTTCAGTGTTACTATTGTTACAGTTCTGCTTCATAAACTGGACTTTTATACATGATACAATTGGGCCCTTCTCTCTCTACTTACAATGTGAAAAGGCAGTAATACAGGACTGGCACGTCATTCTAGCTATCTCTTGGCATACTGTCTCCCTCAGAAGGTGATGTGTGGAATGATTGTAAGTTACCTTACTGATGCTGACAGGTGGTTGGATTTGAGCTTCAGGTAGAAGTTACAGAGAATCACTACCCTGAGGGTAGTGGATACCTAATGTAAATAAATAACTTCTGTGACAAGTAAGGTAAAGAAGATTAGGTTTAGCCAAGCAAAGTCATTACTGCAGCATTACTGCAGACAATTATTGCATCGTTTCACTCTCAGTTTGTAAATTCTCTAGACAGTCATTTTACCATACTTTAATTGAGAATCATTTCCATCTGACACTAGAAAGAATTAAGTTCCCCTTCTTTTGTCATCTACGCACTATGTCAGTCTGAGAGTTCCGGCAAATGACATACACAGACACCATTGCTTGGTTGGAATTGCCACAACTTAGATTACAGCTAGATGGAGCATAGGCCAGGCAGATGGGCAATTGGATCCCCATTGGCATCAGAAGACCCTAATGCTGTCCAATGCATAACCAGTCCCCTTGCTGGTCTGCCACAGTAAGTGATATTCCACCACAAGCCATGCTGGTTGGCGCTTGCCTCCCAATCCACTGAGGTGAGCTGGACGGATGCCCCACTCACCCTTTTAGGATTCGGCCCAATGCCTCAAATCGTTACAGGGGGAAGGCAAAAGGCCTGACTCCTGCCAGTGCTCTGACAGCTGTATCAAGTTGGAGCCACAGACCCCCAAGTGGTCCCCAACGTCGACACCCAGAGGAAGGCGAAAAAACCCTAAGAGGCCCAGCCAATTTGGCCCTTGTGGGAAAAATTACTTCCTGACCCCTGCAGGTGACTGGCACAACTGGCCCTGGGAATCTCTGCCATAACTACCCAGGGGCCTGACTGCATCCCCCCTTGCCCTCTGTCTCTTGACCCGTTGTTGTGATCGTGCCTTTGTGGCTGAGGGACGCTTCTTGTAACTAGAAGAAACAGACTTTAGTGCCTCCCTCCCTCCTGACATAGCCCATGTAGGCCCTGGATGCCCAATGGCCTATGGCTTGTATGCACTCAGCTGACAGCCTCACATCCGCTGCTGTGGTAGCCGCTCAGATTTGGAAAGAGTGAGAACCATATTCCCCTGCTGGGAGCCCTGCTGACCACAGGCTGGACCTCAGTATTGCAGTGAACTGGAACCTGGTGAATAGTTTCTTGTCGATGTGCACCACAAACTGGCCTGAGACTGGGGAGTGCATGCCCAGGTCATCCCTGACAGCTCAGACAGGGCAGAGGACTATGTCCTTTACCACTCAGAGCTGGACCACTGTATCCCATCCCTGCTAGTCAGACTTGAACTGCCAGATGTTGATCTCTGGACTCCTGGCCCCAAGCTCGATGTCTCCCACCACCAAGACCCTACCCGATGAGTCCCTGGTCAATGCTGCCATGAGTTCCCTCACCCTGAAGGCCCCATAGAAGGCCAAGGTGAAGGCCACCCGGAACATTGTGGCCTCAAATGTGAGCGACTCACTCTCTGGAGTTGCCCGAGAATGCTTCGCAGCACGTTCCTTATGATTGGTTGCCTGGAATCCTTGTGGGGGGAGGGTTTGCCTGTGAGCCCAACCCACTATGGCGTGGTGGGCCAGGAAGTTGCTGGTGGGGTCTTTTCTACTTGTTGCTCTGCAAAAGAAAAAGATGGCTGCTACATGTGTTTTTATGGTCTTGAGTGAGTACTTGCTCTTGTCCAGCCTCGCTAGGTATTCTAGCAGAGCGTCCTCCGGTACCTCGCCCCCAGTGTGGCCTGATCTGCTTGCGAGGAAAGCTGTGAAAGCCATAACCGCAGCTGAGTATGTTTGCCTGGTGGATGCTGCCAGTGAATTTAATACCCTCTGGATGATGCATTGCTCCCAAGCTCCCACAGCCCTTCCAAGAAGGGATTTGGGTGGAGCTCGGTATTTGGTGCCAGGTCTTGGAATCTGTCCTCCTGCAAGTGAGAAAGACGATGTTATGTTGCAGGCAGAGGAGGACCAGCCTGCATACCAACTGCATGACCCACTCTGATCGAGATGACTGCTGGTTCACCACCACATCACGGCTTGACTGTCACACCAGAAGAGAACTTTCTTGTTCCGGAACTGGTCAGCCCAAAGGGTCACCACTACCATGATCAGGAAGAGTTCCCTGAGTATACCGCTGCCCTTCCAGCCTCCGGCCATGTCTTCGCACAACAACATCTGTTCCATTATACTCCAAACCCCACGCCCCCTGCGGCATCAGAATGGACCTGGAAGGCTGCCCCTGTCTCCAAGGGCTCGCACCAGAATGATACACCATTGTAGTCTGCTAGGAAGGTTCGCCACACCTGTCCTCTCTTATTTTGGAATTCGGCTGGACATTCTATTATGTAATGTCTTCCCCATTTTCTGTCTCAAGTTTTATTACATTGTTAGTTCTTTATAAAGGTTAGTTCTTTATAATGGAATAAATATTGGAAGAGAAAATTGTCAAATAACTGTTTCTAGTCATGAATTAAAGTTGCCACAATCAAAGAGCAGGATTAGACCTAATGGCGAAGTGTTCAGACACATACATCTATGTGTTGCTGTTCAATATTATAGAGAAAAATGATATGTTCCATTTAGGGACACTTGGAGGCTTGCCAACTTTCAGGTGCAGGCTGGGGTTCTCCCAGAATTACAACTGACCTCCAGATTAGAAAGAGCAGTTCCCCGGAGAGAAAGGCAGCCCTGGAGGGTGGACTTAATGTAATGACATCTCTGCTGAATTCTCTCTTCTCTTCAAACTCTGCCCTTCTCAAGCTCTGCCCCCAAATCTCCAGGAATTTCCAGTCAGAATTGGCAACTGTAGACACTTAGCATACAACAGAGGCAAAACCTGGCCATGGTGTGCAATGGGTTGCTGCACACAGAGAAATACTCACTCCCTTTTGGACCCCTGCAGTATCCATTTCTTCCCTCATGTTCATTGTTACGCCAGCCTTTCATAATCTTGAATCTTTTTGCTAGTATATATAATGAATTTGATTAATAGTGCTACCATAATATAGTGATCAGAGTCTTTGACTATGCTTGGAAGTCTTGGGTTCAAATCCCTGCTCTGAAGCTTTGCATGTGATCTTTGATCAATCACTGTCTCACACTGCTGGGGACTAAATGTGGGAAGATGTATTTAACCTTCAGTTGAATGGAAGCAGGGAGGAATAAAATATTTATACCCTGCCTGTTTTTTATCATGGAATTGTGTTCCTAGGAGATGTCTTAGTTGGGTAGTAACCTGACCATGGCCACCCCAAGCTTCTTTAAGGAAAGGTGGGATAAAAATATAATAATTAAACCCATACTAGTGTGCAGGGTTGCTGTGAAATGTGCCTTCCAGTCATAGCCTAAGTCACTTACGGTGCAATCCTGTGCAGAATTCCTTCAGCCTTAAGTCACTGAAATCAATGGAATCAGACTGGAATAACTCTACACAGGATTCCTCTGGAAGTATTGTCCACATTTTCTGGCTTCCTTGTCCTATATATGTCTGTAGACTCTCTACTACTTGTATCTCTTGCTTTTCTATGAAGGTTCATAATCCATTTATCAAAGTACGTTTATAATTTTCTCTTGGTTGAAGTACTTCTTCGTATGAAGTGGGCACTTGTGAACAGGAGGTCATAGTCCTTCTCTATACTGCCTTGGTCAGGCTGCATTTGGAGTACTGTGTGCAGTTCTGGAGGCCTCACTTCAAAAAGGATGTGGACAAAATCGAGAAGGTGCAGAAGGGAGCGATGAGGATGATCAGGTGTCTGGGGACTGAGCCCTACAAAGAAAGGCTGAGGGCCTTGGGAATGTTTAGTTTGGAGGAGATTGAGGGGGGATGTGATTACTCTCTTTAAATATCTGAAAGGCTGTCATTTGGAGGAGGGTAAGGACTAGAAGCTGTTCCAGTTGGAAGTAGAGGATAGGACCTGAAGCAATGGGCTTAAATTACATGCAGAGAGGTACTGGCTGGATATTAGGAAAAACTTTTTCACGGTCAGAGTAGTTCAAAGGTGGAATCAGCTGCCTAGGGAGGTGGTGAGCTCCCCTTCACTGGCAGTTTTCAAGAAGAGGCTGGATGAATATTTGTCAGAGATGCTTTAGGCTCATCCTGCATTGGGCAGGGGGTTGGACTAAAAGGTCTTTATGGCCCTTTCCAACTCTGTGATTCTGTATGTACTTGGAGATTTTATTTAAAACAGTGGAACTTATTTCTCAATAAATGTGTGCAGAATTAGAGTGAAGGAGTGCTTTGATCAGCTCCTCTGCCAAGTGCTTATTGCATGCTCTTTGTTCAGAATGGGTTTGGTTGAGTGGCTGCATTTTCCTGGATAAGTCATATTGAATTTTCAAAGTGCCAATATTTCAAATTTCTCTTGTGTCTGCCCAGATAGTAAACCTAAAATGGAATATACTCCATCAGAGGTCAGTGTTTTGTTCAAACTTGCTCTTTTCATGTCACCTAAATGTTCAAGCTTCAGTTCAAGGCTGCCTGTAAAAAACTGAGGCCTTATCTTGTGTGCTGCAATGTAAATTATAACTCACTTATCTATTAAGAGTTCTCTTTGGTTCATTATTTATTTCCATCATCTTCCTATAGCCCATGCTACATTCTCTTTCCCATGAGACAGGTTACTTTGTTGGTAAAACTGAAGAACTGTCTGATAATTCAGGAAATGAAATAGAAGAATTAAGAATAAAAATTCACAGGGTTGGAGTCCCTCAGCACTTTTTCCCAATAGAAATGCATTATTAGCCTTTACTTGTTATAGATCTGCAGGTGGTGTTTGAGCTTGGTAGCTGGAGTCAATCTTCATGAGATGGAAGTTATTTCATCCTTTCCTCTCCACCTTGAGGTAACTAAAATGAGTTTCACAAACCTGTCATAGCAATCTTTCCTCCATTTTTGTTCAGCGACATGGACTGAGGGCAAAAAGTAAAGTAAGCATATATGTTTACTTGCAGTTCCATCAGATTTGTCTGTGTTTATACCTAGAGCATGAAATAAGGTTTGAAAATGCAATAAAAATGCCTAGTATCCCTAGGCTTTATCCAGAAATGTATCCAGGACTGATCTTTGAATTTCTAATGAAACTTAGAACTTGAAGAGTTCTGCCCAAGGGCTTTTGGTAAAACCATGTTTTGGTAAAACCAAGTTTATTAACATTTCAAGAAAAGGAAAGGAGTAAGGAAACTCTTACTTGATTATGCCTTTGATTTTCATAGATAGCAAATAATAACAATCTCTTCATAGAAAACTTACTTTTAAACTGCTGTTTAGTGCTGCCATATGTCTAAAAAGATATCTATTGACTGGCCAATGTCTGTCGAGAGGCTGTATTTTCTGATTGGATATTTCCTAATTCTGGGTATATTGGTACTGCCTGTGGTTACTCACTGTTGAGGGAAAGATTCTTGTATCTTTTGTGTTTCACTTCATTATGAATTGTGATGGGCAAACTCCCTCAGGCACAGTTTGATATGGAGCTGGCAATTCTGACTGACATCAGAGAACACTGAGGGGGAAAGTTTGTGTTTTCCTTCTAGATAGGTTCTAAATTTGCTCATACTTGCTGCAGTGCTAGCCTTGCTAGCCCTCAAACCCATGAGCCGCCAATTAAAATTTGAGCCAGAGAAGCACTCACAAGGCTAGCATGTGGTGATTTTATTAAGCACTAAAAATCACTCGTTGTATTACTAAGAGCTGCTCTTCATTTAGACTTTCCCATGCAAAGACAAGCAGTGTGTTCATTTTTTATCTTTAAAAAATAATTCAGCACTTAATACCAAAACCTATTTCAGTGCTTGTGGATTAACTGCTAAGAAAATCAGAAATAAGTTGAATGTGTGGAAAAGCCTTAGGATAGGCAAGACCTTTACCAACAGTCTGAAAACCAGTCAGATCCATCAGGTTATGGGGGCAGACCATCTTAATCAATCCCCCAACCCTGCAGAGTCTTGATATCCCTGGAAGTCAAACCTTGGCAAATAGTGATCTGCCAATGACAATGGGACTGTCTTCAATCTCCCCAACTTCAGATCATTTTCTTCCTGCCCACAGCAAGACACAAGGTCAAGAATATGACTTGTGCAGTGTGGGGGGCCTGTTTATTACCTGAGACAGTGGTTGTCATGGTGCTCATGAAATCCTGAGGAACTCCTAAAATGGTAGCCTCAGCATGGCTTTTGAAGTTCCCTGAAACAACCAGCCTAGGAGTCCTCAACACCACCTCCGAGACTACCTCCACCGGTTCAGGCAGGGAGACAACTCGGCATCAGGGAGGGTGGTACACCGACATAATCCCAATCCTCTCTCCCACTTCCAACACTAGATATACTCTCTTAAATCTAGCAGAGTCCTGGACTAGGCAGCAATCCTGGGGCATAGAATCCCGATATCTTACAGTGACACCACCTCCCTACTTGCCTGGCCTGTGCTGATGTATGACAGAATACCCTGGGTGCATAGTTGGGAGGTTAATTCCTCCTCCCTCTCCCCAGCCAGGTCTCAGTGATACTTGTCAAATCACTTCTGACATCTAAAATTAGATCCTGGATGGTTGTTGTTTGGCCTGTAACTGACCTGGAGCATTTAAAAGCAAGCTATTATAGCCCAGTGGGATGTTGAAATCATCGCAAGCATCACTCTGACTGGAAGAAGCACAAGAAGAGGCAACAGCATGCAAATATCTGCTTTCCCTTCCACTTACACTGCCTGTTCTTTTACCACTACTCTCTCTCTCTCTAACCCACACTCTGTTTATTGTGGAACCCTCCCCCACCTCATTCTGTTCCCACCAAGGACACACAAGGACAAACAACCACACTTAAACACTACAATTCAGATGCCAACTTTCACATTGCTCTGGATAGGACAAACAAGTCCAGTGACCATCTCTCACCTGGTTCTGGACAAGACAGAAACACAAAGACTACCAGCTCTCTCCTGATATAAGACTAACAACAGAATGGCAATTGTCTTCAATAGGCTTGGCTCCATGTAGGGGTAGATGGATCATTCATCACTTTACTGTAGCTCATCACACCCAGAGAACATCCAGGGTGTTAGAAGAACATCAGGTTTCCAGGTTGCTAGCCCCAGGCTAAGAAACACAGGGCAGGATCCCTTTGGCTCTCACCCTTCAGCTCGTACCTCAACCCAAGCATCTGTTTAAATAGGCCGGGTACCTGTAGACGTAGTTAGTAGCTGTCCTACTTGTGGTTGAGCTCAGTCTACTTTTGGCTTAGCTGTATTTACTTGTAGTTGGATCTATGATGCTGAGGCGCTGCTTCCCAGCCCCTTTCCTCTATGTTTTATTTTAGGATGAAGAGTGCTGTGTTTTATTCAGGACATATAATAAAACAGCTTTTATAGGTTGGGCAGGTCCAGAAACACTTATTGTTTATGAACATCCAATTCTTAAAGTGATCCCCAAATAGTGATAACACAGTTTATTCTGAATGTAATGGGGTAATGCCATGATAATTTTAATTACAGAAGCTCACTTTTTTGACAAAGGAAAAATGTTTGTGATGTTAAAATAGTTACTAACAAGGAGAAGCTTGGCTCAGAGCATCCCTGTCGGGATATTGGCAGAATTAGAAGTAATTGAAGAATTATGATGTAATTTGCCTGAAAGGACCATTTGATATTAGAACGAATTGGCTTAATCTTCTGAAATGTGAGATGACAAAGAACAGATGTTTGAGATATTACAGTTGCATGGTACTGCCTGATGAGCTGGGAATTCATAACTTGCTTTAGATGAAAGAAATTATAAAGCAAACCAAATGACAATTAATATACATAGTGACTGATAACATTAGCCTGTCCACAAATCGGACAGAAGAGGATCACTCCTAAATCCCTCATGGGGAGGGGGTAGTATACCAATGTATTAGTGGCATGGCTATTTATCTACTTGATTTATAATCCATCTTACATCATTCTGCTCATCTTTATTTTATTCTTGTAACAACCCTGTGAGGGAGGTTAGCCTGAGAGGGTGTGTCTGGCTTGAGATCACCTAGTAAGCTTCCATGGCTAGTAGAAGACTCCTGCAGTACTGCAATACTCTTATAAAATGTCAAGGGTGCTCCTCACCAGTTAATGGGGGGGGGGAAACCTGGGCAGAAACCATAGCATAGTAAAGGACGACTGGAAATTAGTTAAAATTCTGTTTGTTTGGGAAAGGGGGATCAATCCTACCACCAGTGATGGCATTATGTTCCTGCAACAAGTAGTTAAATATACCATATGAGTTATTCACTGTGAAGTGATTTCCTGAAGGTTATGTCTAAAAGACTCCTCAGGTATAAATGCCCTGGAATTTCAAATTCAGATTTAAATATCAACTATCCTTACACTTGACCAAATTCGCTGTTATTACATATTTTATTCCTGCGAGAGATGCTAGCATGCTTTTGGATAGCCTTATCTTATCTCACTCTCTGTTAAACAAGGTCAGCTACTTTTCTGAACGCACTTGTATAATCTTCAGTTTACAATGTTCAGGCTGTAAGTGCAGGAGATTCACGGCTCCTGGAGTGTCGGCCCTTATTAGTGAATATTCTAAACCTCTCTGTCCACAGAGATAAACCTTGGTGCAATTAATCATTTGCACAATAATCATATTTAGCATTTGTTAGGACAGCTGGGGAGGAAGGACAGCTGGGAGAGAGTGGTTTGCCTAAACCCAGCCAGGCAGCTCATAAATGGGCTGAGAGCTGAACATACAACTTCAGTTTGGAACTTGTGTTCTTAATTAGAACTTAATGATGGCATAAGCAATCTTTTCTCTTTTTTTCTCTGTGAATTTAATTTCATCAGTGTAGCATTACTGTTGCAAGTACTATACTCTTTAACTTGATTTTGTTTATGACATTTTAAAAGTTAGGAGAACTGAAGTAAATAATGACTAAAATCCAGATTTAGGATGTGCTGTTTTGGGATAGCTTATAATCATAGAACTGGAAACTTGAAAGGAACCAATGACTCATCTGACTCAAGCCTGTGCCCTGAAGCAGGACATCCTCTGTATAAAGCATTTCCTGACGGCCGTATGCCCAGTTCTTGCTTGGCTATTTCCATAGAAGGAGATTCCAAAGTCTTTTTAGGCAACGGATCCTGTTTTGCCTTAGAATGGTTCATGAAAAGATGTTTAAGAATGCAACGTGGTACATCTTAAAAGCATAACATACTGCAAAGTGAAACCTTTTAATATAAGTGCTACTGTAGAGAGAGGATGATACTTGCTTCTATCTTGTAATTGCCTGCTTTTTTCATTCATTATTTATATGTGTTGCCTCACTGGTTGATTTAGATATTGATGTGTTACTAAGTTTCTAGATTAAGTGAAATGTTTAAAAGCCCAAGGAATTCTGTGAGTGAGATTAATAGCTGGAACTATTGCATATACAATTGAGTAGGGGTGTGTACTAAAAAAAAAAAAGTCTGCTTCAGTTTCAGTTCCAGGGGTCCTGGAATCATTCAATTCCATTACTGTATGTTCTGAGTGGGCCAATGCCGGTTTAGAACTGATCCGTTTGGTGTTTTTTTTTCTTTCTTCATTTTACTGAGTTTCATTCTGTTGAGCAGGCATTGACTGCATATGCACAAACGCACACTGATCTTTTCAAATGGAGGTGGGGAAGGGATACTCTGGGAAAGATGTGTTTGCACTTAACCAAAAACAGCATCAACCATTATTGGTCCCTCTTCTAGTCTAAACCATTGATCCACTGAGTCTTTCCTCAAGGACAATAACACACACACACACACACACACACACACACACACACACACACAGAGCAATAGACCTGTAGAAGGCGAGTGTCAGTTGGTGGGCCAGCAGTAGCAGAGTGCTTTCAAGTAGGACAGCACTCCAACCAGTGCAATGCAGAAGCATTAAAAACAATCCTGCTTCGTGTTCACTTTTTTTCTTTTTCTATAGTGCCAGTAATGTACTGTCTTTGCATCTTGCTGTTGCTGCCATGTTTTTTGTGTTTTTGTAATTTTGTTTCTACAATGAAGGGTGAATCCAAATCCTTCCTTTTGATGCTCTGTGTTTTGCTGCAAAACAGCATGTTCTTACTGCCAATCTTTTCCATCGCCCAAGTGCAGGCAGAATCACTCCCCCATACCCACCCACCCACCCAAACAGACCTATGTTTTTATCTTAAGTTTTCCTTTTTTTGTGGGGGCAGGTAAGATAGTTTTTGAAAGAGTGAAGTAGGTACGCATTTGCCATTTGACTCAGAAAAAGAGAGCACCTTGAAAGACTATGGAAGCAATCCTTAACAAGTCTACTCAGATGTAAGTCCCATGTTATTCAATAGTGCTTACTCTCAGGGAAATGTCTTTCAAGTTGTAGACTATGATTGAAGTCTCCCTTCTAAACATTTCCAAAGCTGGTAGGAAAGAGGAGGGGGGTCTTCCCTTGCAAGGATGTGATTTGCAGGGAGGGAGAGAATGCCATTTCCTAGGTAGTGATGGTGGGGGAAGATCATTCATGTGCATTGGTCTTATTCCCTCTTCCCACTAACAGAGTTAAAAAATAATGTGAAGGCTCTGTCCTTTTGGACTCTGATTGGTGAATACTGTTCAGGAAAAACAAGATGCTGCCTTCTGAGGCAAGCCCAGTGCCTGCCTGCCGCTGCAAGGTATGAAACAAAATGAAACACAAACTTTTTGGTGGGAAGAACTTGGAACAATTTAGTTTCCTGGATTTGGTTTAGCATCCCAGAAGCTGTTTTAACAAGCTGAACCAACAATTTTCAGCTCACTTTTTCCCATTATGCACACCTGTACAGTTGAGCATTCGATTTGCTAGGCCGCAGAGTTTAGGTTTTGAATCCTTATTATGCATATTTGTTCATTGTTTTAATATTTTTAAAGTAGCTTATAAATGCAGTTAATAATTCAAAGTGAGGGGAAATGTCCCTTATTCATGTGCAGTTCAGGTTTTGTCTAATAGTATTTATTTCAGTAAATTAGATTTAGCCTGGAAAAATTAGTGTGTGCCAAGAGGTAGCCTTCAGCTAATTTAGACATTTAAAAATGCTTATTTTGATTTAAATTAACAAAGTTTCATATTTTTTTTCAGCATAATTTTTTTTTTAGAATTGGAATGTATATTTTCTATTTTGCAGAAAATAGTGGAGTGGGTTCTCCCCTTTTCTACCATTCCACTGAGCAATGTTTGAAGCCTTCTTCCAATTTTTAAGTGGCTGGAAGAGCCACGTAATTTGGAGGAATGCTGCTTAGGTTGGAGGTAGGCTCCTTGGAGAACTTTTGGATCCACCTCACTGAAGCTTTTATAGAACCTTAACTGCAGCTTCAAAGGTTTCCAGGATCTATGCAGGGGTATGCAGCACTGTCTTAATGCAAAAGTGGCATTAGGCTTGTATGTGCATGTATGGTTGGGCACTAGATTCATAGGAAGAGTCCTGCTGGATCTAGGGTTGCTAACCTTCAGGTGGAGGATGGGGATCTCCTGGAATTACAACTGAGCTCCAAACAACAAAGATCAGTTAATCTGGAGAAAACAGCTGCTTTGGAGGGTGGACTCTATGGCACTATATCCCATATAGGTCTCACCAATCTCCCAACCCTGCCCATTCCAGGCTTCATCCCCAAAATCTCTATGAATTTCCCAACCCAGAGCTGGCACCCCTATGGATCAGACCTATGGGCCATCTTTTCCAGTATCCTGCTTTCCAACCAAATGGCACAGAAACTGCATCAGCAGGGGCACAGAGGCTAAAATCTGTTATTGCCCTCTAGCAGCTTGTATGAATCAGGAATATGGGGTTTCTCTTTAACCATCATGACCAGTAACCTTTGGTGAATCTGTTCTGCATAAGTTTGTTTAATCAGCTTTAAAAGTCACCTTATTGTTGATCATCACTACCTCCTGTTGTGGTAAAAGGATATCAGGAAAGCTCTGCTAAAACTATGATCTTCATTTCTGACACAACATAGGAATGCCTGCTGCCTGTAGAGTATTTGTATTAGGGAAACAGGAACTTGGATGTCGCATTTGAATAGCAGAACTAGAAAAAATGAATTTTTCAGTGCTACTTAATTCAACATGGCTAATTCTGGATATTTTCTGGTAGATTATTCCTTTTTTATTTTTATCAGCACCTGACATACATGTGAAACTCTTGGTTGTACCTGGTAACTATTGTGTTAATGCCTATAATAGTGATAAATTACTTTGCTGTTTACTGTAGCTGTAAACTACTTTAGTATCTTTGATAATGCTTGTTTCAGTGTGAGTGTTGATGCTGCTACTTAAAACAAATGTTACGCTCCAGAGTTTGTTGACATTTTATTGCTGACCTCTGTTGCAATCTTCTGTTCATATATTACTTCAGTTTTAAATGCCAGTGAAAGTTAAGAATTCCATTTCAATTTACCTCTGGTACTATGTAAACTGAAAGGTGCCAGGTATTTACTTAGTATCCAGTGACACATTCTGAACAAATATGATCTGATTTGGTCATTCTCCTACTCTTTGTCCCTTCCCATGTTTGGAATTCATGCTCATAAACAGATGGAGTTTTTAGTTTCATTTTATAAACCAATTTGTTGCATTGCTTATTGTATGTATTTTTCTGTTCTCTTATTACATTGTTTAATAATTTTGACACATACCTTCTTTCTCAATGAGAAGGACGTTTGAAACATGACGTAAAATAAATCATGTAACAGTTTATAAGTTGAAATATATCAGTTTATACAGAACCATGTGTTTCAGAAACTCTAGTCACCTTTCTTGAGGAGTTAGCCGTGTTAGTCTGTAGTAGCAAAATCAAAAAGAGTCCAGTAGCACCTTTAAGACTAACCAATTTTATTATAGCATAAGCTTTCGAGAATCAAGTTCTCTTCATCAGATGCCTGATCAAAACTGGGCAGATACAGAAGAGGAGGGGGAAAGAGGAGGGGGAGAACACTTCAATCTACCAGGACATTCCACCAAAGACTTAAAGGTCGCTGTGGTTCAACAGAAACCTTTCAAAAACAAAATCCAACGGGAGGCTGCTGAATTGGAATTCATATGCAAATTTGACTCTGTCAAGCGGGGACTGAATAGAGACTATGAATGGTTATCACATTACCAGAGGTAACAGATTCTCTTTACAGAGGCGTGATCTGGGGGAGCCCAGTGACGCCTGGTGTGGGCTTTCGGGGACCACAGTTCTCTTTGTCAGATGCAACTGGCAGGGAGAGCTGTGGTTACCGAAGGCTTATACTACATAGGAATTGGACACCTTCACTGCTACAAACTGACTGCACACCAAAAGGAGATGTTTACATTTCCAAGCAAAGGAATGTTTTGATTGCCTCTATGCTAATTGCATTCTGCCTTCTTGTGATTTATGACCCCTCCCTTTTCTGTCTCTTTCCCCCTCCTCTTCTGTATCTGCCCAGTTTTGATCAGGCATCTGATGAAGAGAACTTGATTCTCGAAAGCTTATGCTATAATAAAATTGGTTAGTCTTAAAGGTGCTACTGGACTCTTTTTGATTCTAGTCACCTTTGATACCTCAGATCATTTTCTTACATGCTGGTATATAGGCATATAGGGAAACATGAATACCAAATTGTTGAAATATCTTGTGAGGATGGTCCATAAAGTCCTAAAACTCTTTTGAAATATGAATTGGTACTTTTCTTTAGGTTCAAAAGTTTCTGTAATTTGAGAGTATGCAAGTGCAGAGGTACAAGGAACTGGTAAGGCACATTTCTTCCCCTGCAGAAAAAGCAATCTGTAGCTATGCAACTGAATTTCAGGAAAGGTAGAGGCTGAAAATGAACAATTGGGACATATTGTGAATGAAGTCTGTTTGCTGGGAATTGTGTGGTTATTTTTGAAGCTGTGTAGGAGGAGGATGTTATCAAGACGTTTTAAAATCAATTCTCTGTAAAGTGATAGAAGAAGCAGGTGCATATACTCTAAGGATATTTATTTATTTATTACTCTTTCATCCTACTCTTCCTCCAAGGGTAAAGGAAAACCCCTCCCCTAACTACCTAAGGCCTGTGGAAGGGTATACAACACTCCCTGCTGCCAATGATCCATCAGACTTAAACAGGTCTTCAATGCATTCCATTTAAACAAATGAACTTGTAAAATGAGTCATTTTCCCCTTGTCTTCACCTGTTACATATTTGTAGTATTTACTGCAGCATAATTTTTCCACTGGTGTAGTACCCTCCATTTCTCTGCTACCTGCTCACGGCATGTTACAGTTACTACCTGGTAGATAGATTCTCAGTGCCAGTCTCAATTCCTTAGGCATCTAGAAAGAACTTTCTTCTGCCTTGGTTGTTGTGGATTTTCCGGGCTGTATAGCTGTGGTCTTGGCATTGTAGTTCCTGACGTTTCACCAGCAGCTGTGGCTGGCATCTTCAGAGGTGTAGCACCAAAAGACAGAGATCTCTCAGTGTCACAGTGACACTGAGACACTGTGACACTGAGAGATCTCTGTCTTTTGGTGCTACACCTCTGAAGATGCCAGCCATAGCTGCTAGAGAAATGTCAGGAACTACAATGCCAAGACCACGGCTATACAGCCCGGAAAATCCACAACAACCATCATTCTCTGGCCGTGAAAGCCTTCGACAATACATTGAACATTTCTTCTGCCTTCTTCTTGTAACTTGATCCAAAGTTAAACAATAATGGGCGTACATTCCAGTTATGCATTCGTAACTGTTTTTGAGCTTGTGTGCTATTTTTCTTCCCATTAATGTTGTCTTAAGTTGGGTGGTGTTCAGCCTGTTAAGTACCTCAATTGTGTATCATATTCAGTGCCACCAAGATGAAATTCCTCTATAATGTTTCCTTTTTTAATTCTAGATCTCCAGTGAAAGACATGGGTACTGGTGAGCGAGAAATCACAGTCTGGGTTTGCCAGGAGGAGAAAATTGTAAGTGGATTGACGAAGCGTACAACTTGCACTGATGTCATTGAAGCATTGCTTGAAGAACATCAAGCCACTTTTTCAGAAAAGAGGTTTCTCTTTGGACAACCTAAGGATTACTGCATAATAGAGAAATGGAGAGGTTCAGAACGAGTTCTTCCACCTCTCACAAAAATACTGAGACTTTGGAAAGCTTGGGGGGAAGAACAAATTAATTTGCACTTTGTGCTGGTGAAGTCAGATGCCTTCCTTCCCTTTCCACTGTGGAGGACAGCTGAAGCTAAGATGGTACCCAGTTTAGAAAGACATTGGGACCTTAGTCCAGCAAATTACATGAAGATGCTGCCAGTGGACAAGCAAAAGAGGATTGTCAGAAAAACTTTCCGGAAACTGGCCAAACTTAAACAGGAAGGAGTTCTGCAAGAGAGAGATAATATAGAAACACTCATCCACCTGATCCTATCTCAGGATCACACCATTCACCAGCAAATCAACAGAATGAAGGAGCTGGATTTAGAAATTGAAAAGTGTGAAACGAAGTACCACCTTCATTGGGTTGAAAGCGAGGGAGAAAATTATGTCCAGGAGTCTTACTTAATGACTTCTAGTAATTCTGAACAGCAAAAGGATCTGCTGCACAGCCATCAACAAGTGCAGGAAAGCACATGCAAAAATGAGGGCGTTTTACAGGTGGAAGAAGGATTAAAACATCACAAGTATTTGATTGAAAAACTCTCTGCTGAAATCGAACAAGAGCTTCAGGGGATAAAAACAAATGGAGATGCACGGACAGATGAAGCCTCTAAGGGTGAAGTGGAAAATTCTGATTTAGACAGTGTCAAGAATGAATTGGAAAGCAGCATGAAAGATGCCTTAAGGATCCATTCTCAACTGAACTGCATACAGCAGGAGCTAAAATACAGAGACTTGATGCTTCAGAAGAAGGAAAAAGAATATCAGCTTCTTGTGGATGAGCTTAATAATCTCTATGCTAAAGACAAGATTGAATGCAGGCATCCATCCAGTGAGGAGCAAGCAAATGGCAATGAAATTGCCACTAAGACTTTCACAGGGACAGATCTTCTTAAGGTGACTAACTTAGACATAAATGACACAGACTCTGATACTGGAATAAGCTCCACTCACAGTCAGGACTCAGAGACAGCATTAGGGGACATGATACTGTTGGCCACATAGTTGAATGCTGTTAAGATTTACCGAGGAAACTGTAATATCCTTTGAGAGAAGATATTTGATAAAGTGGCATCTTTATTGGTTATACTGCTGGTGGTGTGTCATAACTTCCAGGTTAAAGAGAACTCCATCAGACAACAGGAAAAAGTAGCTAATTCTCAGCTGTGGAAAGAGAAAAGGGAAAAAAATACTGACATAACTAACATATTATCTTCAGTCTTATCAGAGTTCATATTGAACATTTCAAATGTACTAATTTTTTTTTTTAAAAAAACAAGGCTAACTAGGCTAGCTATAAGAAACCAAAATCTAAGTCCACTGACTTGTATAAGTGACTATCCTGTTATTTTTTTATCCACACTGGGTTTCCTGGGGGAATATTGCTTCTGTTTATTTTACATACCCATCCACTGAAAAATGCCACTGCAATGTATTTTAGCACCTCCAGGGAAGGTGCCCCAGTCACTGTGTCAACCAAAGCATCAATGTAACTATTAACCTGATATAACAAGCTTTGAAAGCTGTTCCCTGTCATTGGTGCAAAAGGAAGCTGTCTGGGCCAGGCTTTGCAGTGGAATGGCTGTCCCTTTTTGAACCGCAGACCTTTTAAATGCCACAGAGTTTGTTACTCCTGAAACACAGTTTGGGAGTTATTATAATTTTGAGTTGTTGTAGCTACATTTCAGCATTGCTTTCCAGAGCTTCAATCAAAATGTTACCTTCTGAAATTGATGTTCTGTCTGTCTGAATCTGATGTATAGTCGTAAGATTCTCTGCAAAAAAATAGCATTGCTGGAGACATGAGGCATTACAACAGTTAAATGGGTTTGACATTGCCATAGGACAGAATGAGTACATAATACCTTTTATTTGATATATCTTTTATTTCTACCAAAACCAAAATGTGTTCTGTGTGTCCATATGTACATATATATAAGCTAAGCAAGAATATTTTCAGTCTAATTAAAAAAAAAAAAACTGGGCCTGCCAAATATACTGGGCTCGCAGGCTTGAAGTAGCACGCCTCAGACATGATGATGTGCTGTAGCCCACCAAACTACTAGTTGATCTCAGTAAATGGGTGCCATGAGGTCTCAGGAGACTCACCTGAGAGAGGTCTGTTTTCAGTGATGAATAAAAGGGCAAAAGCATAATTTGTGTTTTGCATTCAGACTTGGTGTTTCCCCCCCTTTAACATCAACTTTTAAAAAATCTGGAAGAGACTCACTTTATGAACTTATAAATATGACTTGGAATCTTTTTTCCTGGATTCTGCAGGCCATAATTTCTGGATAGTATAGTACACAGGTATCTCTGTTGACTGCCTCTTTAAAAAAAAAAAGTGTGGCTGCATCATATGATATTATTTTAAATGCTTCAAGACAACATTATTTAGTTCCAGAATGATTGTAGCAAAAGCACAAGGTAATGTCTGACTGGCTATTTTACATTTGTAATAATTTATTAATGTTCCTTGGCATCTCAAATCTTTAATGTTGAAAGTAAATTAATGCCTTTGTTTCCATATTTGAAAAATTCTATCTTTTTGTTGTTTATTTTCAGACTTCACATCTCTTACAAACTGTCGATTACTAGCAAATAGGGTTCTGTGTGCCTCTTAAGTGCAACTTCCGTTGTGGATGAGAATTAAATGTAGACTAGACTTGTGAGAGAACTTGTTAGACCAAGTAACTTTCTATTATACTGCTGGTCTGATTTAGCAGCCAAGCCTATGTAGGTTTACTTATAAGTAAGTTTCACTATGTTTAAGGGACTTCTTCAAGGCAACTGTGCATAGAATTGCATAGGGCCTTTGCCTGCCTTCCATACCTTCCTGTGCAGCATGCCAAGTATATAGTTTCTACTTCTTGGCTCACAAGGAACAAAACACTGGGATGTTCTCCATTTCAAGTCCTTCTAAACTATATGGGACTTGTACGTGTAGCGATTGTCTTCTGTCACTCCTGTCACAGTATATCATGTGCTGATGTTTCTACTTGGAAGACCCCATACTTTGAAAGTTGTTGGATAATATCTAATATTAAATATATTTTTCTCTGCTCTTCTCGTGAAGTTACGTATTTTGTCACTCCTTTTTGAAAAAGAAATAGGGATGAAGTGGCTCAGTAACAACTATGCAACGGGAAAAGCTCAGCCAGATGTTGCTATGGCATTTTTGTGTAGGTGCAGTGTCATACTAGTCTCCAAAGGAAATATTTTGTTTGTAAGAAGAATAAAATTTGCACCTGCTTGACAGCAGCTGTCTCTAAAGCTATTGTATGTAATCCAGCAAGCTCTAGTAGTGGTTTGCTTTATACTTTCCATGGAAGTGGCAACAAAATAGGCATGAGTGATTTGTACTTCTTCCTTGTCCAAGGTCTTTGCTGTCACACATCTCTTCTGTTAGATCCAGAAATGAGAAGTGAGTTCGAGGGGGCATGAATAATCCACATTCCAGTGCATGCTGATTTATAAGAAGGTTTGACTGAATATAAGGGGGCTTTCTCTCAACTCTCTAACTATAGGGTTGTGTACATCAGATTGTAGCCTAAACTTTTAACCTAGGCATTTTGATGTCAATAGAACTGAGTCATGATGAGTAGCTCACTCAGTTGTGCTCATTTGTTTTTGAAGGAGGAAGCATATGTTTGCAGACAGGAGCTATCAATTCAGGAATATGCTGAATTTTCTTAGGCAGTTTGTACTTCACTTACACACAGTACAGTGAAGGCGGTAGTGAGTTCCTTCTTTTCCCTGACGTGACTTTGGGATCAGGCACCAGGTTGCTGCATAAAGGAAATGATGCTGCTCCTTCTGGTATGTGAAGCATGGACAATCTTGCCAAAAGACAAATGGGGGTGGTATGATGTTTGGAAAGGTTCGTATATTTTTTTTTCTTTGTATTACACCTTGCATTTAATGTAAAAGTAAACTCTACATAATTTTGATGGACTTGCTTCCACAAAAACAGTCCTGCAGCTCAGGTACAAATCAAGTGGTCACAGTCTCAAAGGAGTTACAGATCTTTGGGCAAAGTCATATGTATTCAGGAACAGGACTGAGGAAAGGCACTGTTGTAAAAAACAGAATTTGCTGTTACAGGACAAAGAGAGAATGTGGGGAGAGTGCCATTAGACTCAGTGGAGAGACAGGCCCCAATCCAAGTGAAGTGTTTCAATCTTGTAGAAAACAAAATCAGTGTGGTTTAATTTAGGCAAGACCAAGATATTCCATTAAATTTAACAGCCATTGAGTTCAAGTGTCTTTGGAACGTTCATACCAAGGGTCAAAACCTCTTCACAAATCATCACTTCCTGCATCTGTGTTCTCCTCCTGGAACATGTACAAAATAATGTCTTATTCTTAATTTCTCTTTCTAGACTAAAGAGGCATTTAATTTAAAATATTTATGTTCACTGACATATCCTAAGGATTCCTTTTTATTTAGAATACAGCCTCAGAACTTAATGGTCGTTCAGTCACATAGAAATGTACATGGTCATGTAACTAGAGTTTGTATTATATGTATTTTTCAAAATAAAGTGACTAAAAAATTGAGGTTCTAAGAACTGATTTAATTTTTTGTCTCTGTTTTTGCTTCTTTAACTTTCCTTCTACTCAATTGTAGCAGAGAGTGTGTTGCATGCTGTGCAAGAAGGAGTATTTATCTACCTCCATATTAAGCTGATACACTCCCTGTCTATTATAGGGATCCCAGGCAAGTCCCCACCAGGAGGTTGAGGTGGCCTGGCAACCCTAGTCTATTACCATACCCCTTGTAGGATGTTGACAGTTCTTCCAACAAGTATAGATTGGTAGGGTTGTAAAGTGGAATTCTCTTCATTCCTTTTTGCCAAATTTCTCCCAGAAATCCATTTCTATTCCTCTTTTCAGGAATTTGTGCCAATTTTTGATCAGTTGTTTTTTCATAAAGAGGAAGATTCAATTCAGATCTTTAAGAAGTAATTTATTTATTTATATACTACAAGTATGGTTAAAAAATTAAGGTAAGCTATTAAATAAATGCAATCCAGGACTTGTCTGAACATATCCTTGCTGCATCAGACTACTTTTTACTCTTTGTATCATGTTACAGTGGCACAACAGGCAGAAATCCACAGGTGAGGAAATCTACCCTATCACATGATAAAAATCAAAAACAACCCCCCCCCTCTAAGATAAATGAATGAAAAATCAAACAGAATTCCTCTTTTGAAAGAGGAAAAGAGAATAAGTGGGACCAATTGCTATATCTAAAGAAAAATTTGGAAAAAAGAAATCCACCACCCCATAACTACTGTAAATTTGGTAAAAGTTAACAACTAAGTATGATGACTTTCAATATAAGAGAATTAGCTTGTTACCTGTGCTTCACAATGGTATTTAACTACTTTAAATCCAGTTATTATAATACTTATGGGTATGTAACATTTTTTGCTTTGTAGGGTTTTTTTAGTTGGTTTTGTAGTATAATAGCAGTGTCAACTGTTTCAGGGGAGGGGATGAGGTGTGGAATGTGAGCCCCAATCAGCTCACATATGCAAATAGCCTTGAAGGGCTGGCCCAATCAGGGAAGAGTGGCCGAGCTGGCAGTGGGTGGAGGTGCAAACAGGCAGCAGCCTGCCAGCCACATAGGGAAGCTGTATCCCTTTGGGAAAACACATTTTCTCTCTTTTTCCCCCCTTAGGGGGTGGATTTCTTAAAATCCCTTCTTAGTGGGTATTTAACTTTTTACATCATGAAAGCAATGTTCTCCCCAAATTTCATGTTTCTAGGTCCAAGGGGTTTGGGCTGAGCATTGGTGAGTCAGGACACTTGTCTCTATATATGTAGAAATTATGCATTTAAGTCTATCAGCAGTATAAGTTATGACTTATAGTGCTCATAATGGACTAGGTTCATTTCTTTGTTTTTTGTGTGTAAAATACACACACACACACATATATATACTTATACACACTGTGGCATAGTACACTAAGATCAGAGCGGGGGTGGGGGAGATCTGAGTTCAAATCCTCACTTCTACCACGGAAGTTGCCAGGTGACCTTGGGCCTATCACAGACTCTCAGCCTGGCCTACTTCACAGGACCGTTGTGGGAAACTGGAGGAAAGAATGATGTTATAAGCTGCATTGAGTTCCCAACTGAGGAGAAAAGCAGAATATAAATAAATAATTGCAAAATGCATCATTGCTCAATTCCAGTGTGCTAGATTCTCTTCCTTCTTTATACTTCCCCTGTTCCTCCAACCGTTTATTCCTATGGTGAGAGAAATCTACATGCATAGATGGCTCCAGCTATGATTTTTTATCATTCATAATGCCTAAATTTACATTTACCTATATGTTATCTGTCCCAAGATTTTGAATTGAGGCTTTAGGTCACCAACCCTCCTGAAAAAATAAATAATACAGAAGGTTATTGTCTTTTTTTTCTCCTTCGACTTTTTTGAGGAAAAGCATTCCAATACTACACATGTCCCTTAAGACAACTGCTTTTAAGATTTCTACTGTGCCATCAGGAATGTGGCCTTGCTGGCCCTGATGAGGGCAGAAAGGTAGGGTATATACATTTTATAAATAAACATAGTTTTGCAGCTACTTTCATCTGTAATGATGATGCTACAGAGCCCTGTAGCATGGAGCATACATAAGTATCCCTGTCTCATCTCAGTGGTAAAATCAAATGACTCTTAGAAGGATCTACCTGTGTTGGGATTAGCCAACTCCCATTGCAATTACTCACAATTATTACATCTCATCCCTGAGTGGCTCAGTTTACACAAAATGTCCAAACCATTGTTAGCTATTTGTATATGAGCTGTGGTTTTCCTCCTTACTCTCCATCTATGTTTGAAGTGTCTCTTCCTATTTTTCAATAAACCATGGGCTGCCATTATATCAGAATCAGGCAAATCAGAGTTTGTCTGAAACACAGAATTGCCAGTCACAATCATGGTTTGCATTTCTGGTTTCCAGGCGAACTGTGATCTGGGTAAACTAATTTGCCTGGTCCAGTTGATTCCACCTTGCTAGCTCCACAGGGGTAAAGTCTCTCCTGCATGGGAATCTTGTTATATCTCCCCTCTAGCACTGTGGATGAGAAAGCCCTCCATCTTGCCAGTGAAAAAGCTCGCTGCTGGCCTGGAATCTCCAACAAATTGAGATAAGGGTCTGGAGCAACAATATATCAAAAATTCTCTGTGTTCAAGAAATTTGGGGCTCTAGTCAAATCTTCCTGTCATTCAATATCAAACAGTCTGTTTAACTAATGTTTTAGCCCCAATTCTCCATACCAAGTAAGAGTGGACTGTTACATCTGAAGCAATTGACCGTTACTCTAAGGCAAAAACTGTACAAATGGGTGGTAATTTTTTTTTAAATCCAAAAAATATTTTTTTTATTTAATTGCCAATTGTTAAACTGCAGTAATATCCAGGGTGGGGAATCCATTCACTTGCTTTTCCGAAACAGCTCAATATTAGCAGGCATAGAAGAGATTATCATTATTTCATTCACTGTATTACAAAATATATAGATTTATATGTCAAGACCCTTAATTAAATCAGGGTATGACAGGATGAATAAGTATATTTTATACAGGCCAGCAATTGAATTGCCTTATGAACATATTGCCTAGCTCACCATTGCTAATATAAGAAAAACTCAGTTATTTTAAACTGAAGAGTAGGGGTGTGCGCTTTGGGTATCCGATTTGTGTAAAATACCTGAATCGGGCCCAATTTGGAAAGCTTCAGTATTTCCGAATTGGGGCCAGCATGCTGGCCTCGATTTGGAAATCCTGTATCAAAGTTTCCCGAAGCATTAGTAATGCTTTGGGAAGCTTCAGGGGCCTGAGGGTTAAGTTTAAATGGCCCTTTCGCAAGAGGGAGGGCCCTTTAAACTTCAACTGGCAGGCAGGGGGAATTCTGCCTCCCAGCTGAAGTTTAAAGGGTCCTGCCTCTTGCAAGCGGCAGGAAAGGTCCCTTTAAACTTTCCCATTCCCTACCCTTACCCCCACCCCCCACTTACCTGCCACTGTGGTGGAGGAGGAGGCCCTCCTGCCTCCCTGTTGGCCTCCGGAGGCAGCAGCAACACTGGCCATCCCTGCCGGCTGCATGGCAGTGGCAGAGGGGAAGGCCTTCTGCCCACATGGACACGCCGGCAGGCCATGGCAGCGGTGGAGAAGGCCTCTGCTGGCCAGTTGGCCAGCACAGCAGCAGTGGCTCCAGCCTTCCACCTGGCCAGGTAAGTGGGGTGGGGATGGGGTTTAAGGGTGAGGATGAGAATTTAAGTATGTGGGTGGTAGTTTAAGTGTAGGGGTGGGCATATTTTTAGGTGCACACCCCTACTGAGGAGACTTACAATTCTGATAACTATGTTCTCTAATATTTCGCTTTCATGGAAAATAACATGTCTGCTCTTGTAATAGCTTAAGCATATGAATTAAAGGCTGAAATAATTCCAACACTTTCTTCTTTTTAAAAACCTGGTACCAGTGGCTTGGATGCAGCGTTCAGTCTCAAAGAGCAACAGGCATTTGGAATGGGACTCCAGTCCTCCCCCTTCCCCATGCAGCACTAAATTTGTCCTCAAATGCTGCTTTTCAACAGTAAAAATATAATTTGGAAATCCAAACCTTAATCTTATTAGCAACATGGTGAGAATTAAAGATGAAAAGAGAGTCAGCAGATAGTACAAATTATTTTTGAAATGCTTGAAAAACAAACTCAAACTATTAGCATGGCCAGTCATTTAATGCCACCAATGCAAAATAGTTTGAGTTCTTATGCCTTTAGTGGGCATAAATGCAGTTTAACTGGGCTGACTGCAATAATGATACTTAGCATTTTTACAGTTCAGCCCTGTGCAGGGTTATTTATATCTGAGCCCATTGATTTCATTGGGCTTAGGTTGGGATAACACAGCAAAGAATTGCACTTTTAGAGTTGAAAGTGTATTGCAAACACTATCACACTGATTCTTACAAGAACCTTGCATAGTAGATGTGAGCTAGAGTGCTCTCTTGCTGTCTCTGCATGTGCCTTCATATGTACTAGCATTTTCCTGAGTGAGTTGTTGCAGCACTGAGTGAATGAGCACTTGTTAAGGTAAATTCCCCCACTGTGCATCTGCCTGTAAGTCTGTTCTCACACCCATGACCCAACATGTGTTTAGCATATTGTATAATTACTATGAGTGTGCAAAATAAAATAAGCTAGAAATACATCCAGAATGGGTGCAATTGAGCAGCATGAGGCCAATGCTCCAATGGCTATAATCAACAAAGCTCTGGCCTCTTTTCATCCAAAGATGGTGTGTTATGTATTCATTGCCTGGCACCAGCCTCACATCTAGCCTATACAGATGCAAAGGTTGTTAACTGATTTAAAACAATTTAAACTCTTTAACCACACCATTAACTTAAGAATAAGCAATATCAAAATCTGTCCAAAGTTATACAAATTTAGGTAAATTGATTTCAGCTGGAGATTTAATCCTATGCTTTCCCATTGAAATAAATTTGGACCTAAATGTGTTTAAGAACTGGCTGGATTCTGGCCTGTGCATTTTTAAATATGTAACTTCTAAGGATTTCTTTATTATAATTCCACCTAGTTTTCTTGCCTTTGATGATATCTATGTAATTTCATTCATCCTCCTAATATTCTTTCTGGTTACTCTTCTGACTCATGTTCACTTAATGTTCACTAGTCTGGGCTAAGGAGATTTCTTAATATAGTAATTAAACTATTATTGACAATGAAAATTGCTTATGTGCTGATTTTTTCTTAAGTGTTTTGTTTTGTTTAGGCAGTGGACAAACTGGTTCTTTTACAATGCTTGCAGTCAGATGCTGTCTTGATAGCAATTAATTGGCTAGGGCAGAAGGCTGAATCATAAGCTATAAAAGACACATCAACAGATCTTCGTATTGGACTGTGATTTATTTGACTATCTCCAGAAAAAACAAGAGAGAGCATGAAACCAAACAAAGGGAAGATGAAAAGTGAGGATAGTGATAACAATGCAGTACAGGAAAAAAAAGCTCAACATTAAGTGCTTTTATAAAAAGAAATCCAGCCAGGTAGAAATCATAGGTGTACTTCAAAATCTTTGATTGTTATCAGAATCCAAGTACCTCTTCACGCCCATGGAACTTTGGGCGTATGACCCTTGAACAGCAAGCCACCACACCACATTGAAAATTGTTCTGAAAATGGGACTTCCCAAAACAGATTTTGATGTGGCATAAGGGTCTGTTCTTTAAAGGCAAAAAAGCCTTCAAAATAGAACTGTTTTGCCAAGTTCTCTAGTTCACTTGGAGCCTGATTTTATCCTTAGATCATGGGTGCACTGTCGACCAGGTCCAGTTGTCAGTGGGTATTTTCAAGAATGGCATGCTGGAGTTCAGCCACTCTGTATTTGGCATAGGATAGTCCACTTGGGCACACAGAGAACTTTACACACAATGCTTTGGAGGGTGTTCATCAAAGCAGGAAGGAAGAATAGTATAGTACATGTCCCACTGCTCACCACAATTCACAGGCACATTACTATGTGCAGTCAGGGAGAAACATATACTTTATAGTGATCACCATAAGAATGTGACCCCCTTTCCAATTCCTTCAAATCCACAGCAAAATATACATGTAAGAAAGAAATCTCAAATGACCTGCTGGCTTAATTTCTATGTCTATCTTAAAAGGTACCCCCAATCTGGGCAGTGACACCTACAAAGGGATTAGCTCACAAAGTGGCCAAATTCCTCTATAAATTGGAAGAAAAACTCTGGCTAGAGTAAAATAAAGCATATATTGTTGATGATGATACAATGACTGGAATATAAAGGCATTGCTTCTTTGTTAGTTGCTATCTTGAAAATGATCCAAACTTCTTACAGTTTCTCTCATGTTTGTTTCGTGCATTTTGCCTTATTAAAGGCCAAATACATTTTTTTTAAAAAAGTTTCTTCAATCATATCCTCCTCCTTTGAGTATAAAATCACTCCTGTAAATTCACCTGTTTGTGTGTCAGCTGTTTCAATCACATTATCAAGATAGTTCCTTGGTAATGAGATTTCATTTCATCCTTACTTACATAGGGGATGGTTGTTGTGGGTTTTCCGGGCTGTATTGCCGTGGTCTTGGCAATACAGCCCGGAAAACCCACAACAACCATCGTTCTCCGGCCGTGAAAGCCTTCGACATTACATAGGGGAGTTTAGAATGAGACATATTAGCCCCCAAGAAAGAACTATTTGGTTAGTGTACTAAAAGATGATTTATAAGGCTTTAGGAAAGAGGAGGCAGCTAAACTGCAGATAAAAGAAAAGCACATTGCACTGTTCTAGAGGCCAGAGTGTCTTTTTCCATTGCAAGTATTGTCCCCTTATACCAAAGTGATGAAAAAGAAAGATTCCAACAATGCCAGGTATGTAATGACAAGACTGTTAAATTTAGCTAATGGTAGTGACTAGTGAGTTCATCCTGTATCATTGGAGCACATGATTCTCTCTTTGACTGCTCCACAGACATAGGCCATTGGCTAGATAAGGGCCAGGGTTAGCATAGAATTATCTGCAAATTGACAGAGGTAAGTGTATTTTTGTGATAATGGTACCATCACCCTCCCGAAAATCCCTTTCCTCTATTTTCTAAAATGGAACTCCCCATCTGTGTCACCACCAGCCTCATGATGGAAGGAAGGCTTGGTAAGTGGATGGCCCTCCAGAGAAGAATGGCACAGCTGCCCCAAACTTGGGCAATGTCTGACTACACTCAATAGCCTTGGCCATCTAGCATGAAAACCTGTGAAAAGTCTCCAGGAGTCTAGATTGTGTTTAGAACTCAACCTGAGGCTAGGTGAGAGAATGAGCCCCTTCTGTACTTTCCTGCTGGAAATGTGCCAGTAAGGTAACTGGATTTTACAATTTAAATAATCTTTAAAAGGGCCTCCCAGCTTTTTGCTTTTTGTTTTGAACAAGTTTGCACTAGAGGAATGAGGAAGAAGGCTGAACTGAACCCTAATGCTTATACCACTGGCCACAACAAGGTATTTAGAGTATGCTAGGGAATGTGTTCAGCTAGTCTGATGTGTTTCTGCTTATATTTTCCTTTGCCTGTGTGCTTCACCTGAACCAATTGACTCCCATATTCAGGCTCCACTTATTCCAAATTTCACTCATGCTTTAAACTTTTGTCTGCAATCAAGTCCTTTTCTGTTATCTGGAATAAGCTGTTGCCATGTTTCTTTGAACGTTCAGATGTACCCCTCAATATACTCAGTATCTCATGAAAGGAAGGCAGGTTAATTTGATGTAAGAGTTTGCTTGCTTGCTTTCTCACTAACACTTTCTCACTGAGACTCTTCTTTACCCACTCCCAGCTCTGGTGTATATGTGTGTTCCTGGTTCCAGGATTAGGTCTGGTTAGGTTACCACACCTCTGCACAAAATGGACTCTCAAGCATGTCAACGTTTCTTTAGAGGAACACACATTCAAGCCAGGTGATATTGTTTAGGCCCTGGAAAATATTTTGAGGAGTCTGTTAGAGAAGTTCATTTAAATGTGTCTAGAGTAAATGTCAAAAGCTTTAGAACAAGATGCCATGGGGGTATAATATTGATGCAGACCTTTTTAGCTCTCAGGATATTGATTCCATCTTAGGTGCTTGCACTAAGAAAGAAATCAAGAGTCAGCAGGGATGGAGATCCTTCATTCTTAACACCAAGAATGTTTCCCTGCAAAACAATCTGCCTATGGCTTCTCTCACAAAAGCGCCTTCCAGCAATGAAGCAAGCAATGAAAGTTTGGAGGTGGGGTTGTCCTTGTTTGCTTCCTTGGATTTTAAATTCATCTAAAAAAATCTATGGACGGGTGAGAAGCAATGCATTAAAGCATCACAAGTCTTTTGGGGAAGAACTCTTATATATTAAAGAATATTCCACAGAACAGAAAATTCTAATTATATATATTTCTATTAAAATACTATAGACTATACCTTGCATGTAGTTCTATGAGAGTTTCCTCATGGTTTGACTAATATGACAGCATTTAATGAGAGATCAGCAAAACAGGACTGCTTACCATTTTCCCTGCCAGCCATTCCCCATTCAAAATTACATTTCCCCCAGCTGTTTCATTAGTTTTTTTAAATATATTTTTACCCTGCCTTTCCTCCAAAGAAGTATAGTCATTGTATGTCATTCCTCCCTCCTCCATTTTCTTGTCAATTCAACCCTGTGAGGTAAGCTAGATTGAGAGAGAATGACTGGTCCGAAATCACCCAATAAACTTCATGGCTGACATGGAATTTGAACTCAGGTCTCCCAGGTCCTACTCCAACATTTTAATCACTACACTGCTTTGGCTTTCCAGCCCTTCCCAGCCTGCAGTCCTGGATGCTAAGGCCGGGGGCCGCCTTTGCCACCCTGAAGGGAAAAGTGGCAGGGCATGCCTCCAGCTATCTGGGCACTCAAGAGGTAGGGTGGAGCTGAATGTCTTAAAAGGCAGCTCCAGCCTTTCAGTGGTCACCTTGTGCTTGGCCCACCTGCCCACCCTGTAGCAGTGCCAGTTTCACTGGTTGCTGGTTGCCAGGGCCAGGTAGGAATTTTTCCCCTTTCCTCCTATTGACCATTGAGGAGAGGTGTTTTTTCATCTACCTGGTACTGCGTACAAGTGTCATGGCAATTGATTCAAGGTGGAGCTGTGAACAGGTTGTTAGTGGCAGAATAGAGTTTGGGAAAAGTCAGCGAGCTGGTGAGCACCCTTGGCGTGTCCTCATTGGTGGGGAATTGGGGTCTGTTGGGAGTGGCTGACTTCTTCATGGCCCAGTTATGAGGACAGTTTGCCTGGCGGGGGACCCCTGGACAAGCTGTTTCTCCCCCAGGCTTCACGGCTTGGGTGGTTGGAGCTTTAAGGGGGGGGTACCATTTTGCCTGGCTGGCTGGGTCCCAGCCACGTGCATGGATGGTTCACACACAGAACAACAGGGGTCAAGGTGGTGGTCCAGGGATGACTCTAGGGCCTGTCCTGTACTGCTAGTTAGGCCTTTGCAGTATTAGAGTTTATGTTGTTGTCAAATAAAAGTGGCCCAGTAGTACCCAAGCCTTGTATCTGCATCTTTATTCCAACTGGGGAGGGGTTAATCTATTTATTTGGGGGTTATACTATGGAAAGAGATAATGCTTCATCTTTTTCCTCCACTGGAAGAACTGCTGAGGATGGTTTTCAGTTTAGAAACAGCTGACTTGGAAAGGACTGTTTCACCACCTTTCTAACTCTCCACTGGGCTGCAAACCCAATCTTAGGTGATTTGCAGTTTAAATATTGGGGTGGGGGACTGGTACTCAGACAATATATTCGGTATATAGAAAGGTCAATGTAGTGTTGATCAACTGTAGTAGGGCTGCCAGACCCCCGGTGGGGGCGGGGGATCCCCTCCCCCAACCTCCCACCCCCGCCCCCACTTACCTGGCCAGCGGGGGAGCACGCACCTTCCATGCGTGCCCCCCTGTGGTGCTGCGTGCCCCCATGCACAGCAGCCCCAGGATCAGGCCTGTTTTGGCCTGGATTGGGGCCCCTGTGGAGCACAGGAGTGTTCCTGCACTCCGCAGGGGCCCACAATGGGCCCAATCCGTGCCAAAACGGGCCCAATCCGTGCCCGTTTTGGCACGGATCAGGTCCGTTTTGGCACAGATTGGGCCCATTGTGGGCTCCTGAGGAGCGCAGGAATGCTCCCACACTCCACAGGGGTCCAAAATGGGCCCAATCCATGTCAAAATGGACCCAATCCGTTCCAAAACGTGCGCGGATTGGGCCCATTTTGGCGTGGATTAGGCCCGTTGTGGGGCGTGGGAGCATTCCCCCACTGATCAGTGGGGTTGATCAGTGCCCCAACGGGGGCTGCATGATGACGTCACTCCCAGAGTGATGTCATCACACTTGCAGGAGCACGTATGCGCTTTGCGCGAGTGCACACACACACGCTCCTCCAGGATAATAGCCAGGCCCCAGTCTCCCGCTAGGAAATCGAGGGGGCCTGGCAACCCTAAATTGTAGTGTTGATTTATACTCTGTCTTGATCTTAACAACGTTTCATAGTTTGTCAAGTTAAATAATGTGTATTCATATTAAGGAGGATAAAATTACTGAGCTGTTCCTTTGAGGGAATCTGGAACTTACCTTAACTTTGTAGATACTGCTGCTGTCTCTTTACAATCATAAATACTTAATCTTTTAAAAGCAGTTTTTTTAAAATGAATTTGCAGAGTGAGACAATTCATTGGGTCAAAGAATGGGAGTTACAGTAATGACAGGAATACTGGTGAATTGCTTTCTACGGGCAACTGTCAAAAGATATTTTCACCAAGATCTTATGTAGTCAGATGCATTATAAATTAGCCATTCCCTGCAATAACAGATGGAACACCAGCACTCACAAGATGTCACATGTGATCTCAGTAGAGGTTTCTAAATGATATTTTGGCTGAGAGGGAAGCTCTAAAATGTGCTTGGATAATAAATATTTCTTCATAAGCTGTTCCATTTTTAAGTAATTTGTTCAGTTCTGATTTGCTTGTGGTTGGACATTTGATTAGCCAAAAACAGGTAGTTGTATTGTTAATGCTGTCAAATAATCAATACTAGCAATGCAATCTTAAGAATCACTTCCTGGGAGTAAGCCCCACTGAATGGATCTGAGTAGGATTCTGCATAGATCTGTATATACTTCAGAGAATTATAAAACATCCCAAATAATTGGTGATAAATTGACAATATTTCACCAGAGAACAGTATAACTAAGTCAAAACTTATATTACCTAATGGAATGGGTCCTTATTGGAGTTTACATCTTTTGTAGTTGTTCCATGAAATGATGCACCGTGTTTCACAAAGGTGTTGAAAAATCAAGCTTACTTTCTTTGCACTGACTATTTTAAGTCAAACATCTCCTTCGATCACCTCAAAAATTTGCTCACGTTAAAAATGAGTAGTATTTGGGAGTGGGGTAGCATCTGTGCAGTGGTGGAACTAAATATAGTAGCCAACTGAATAGCTGCTATTATGTGTACTCATCTTTGTGTAGATTATCGATAGGTCTGGATCGTATTTAGTTATTTAGGATATTTTATGCCACTTCTTCTGAATTCCAAGTCCTGACACATCCAGTTTCTCAAATGGGATTCTCTTGGTTCATACAGACCAACAATTAGGTCCTCCTCTCATCACTACTGGAGCTCAGACCTTCAAGGGTTTCATAGAGAGAACTCTTATGATTGAGTTTTATCACACAGCGATACTCGCTCATAGCTTTTCAAACTGGCCACAGTCATACTGAAAACGTGTGAAATTGTAAAGCTTGATTTGGTTATGTAAAACTGACAGCCCAGAGAATTTCCAATGAAAGTTTGTATTACATTGCTCCAGACCTGTTTTTATATATTTATTTTGTTCAATTTATATCCTGCCCTCCCCGCAAGCGGGCTCAGGGTGGGTCACAAAGAATTCCCTTCATTAAGGCTTTTAAACCTTTTCCATATCTGGGCAATTTAGATGATAGTATTTAAGTACAAAGTATCCTCTGTAATAAAATTCTAGCTCCCTTAATATTTGTAAGCTAAGAGGAGCCATCAACTTAAATGTATTTTTCTTCTAATATACCTTTTAATGACACTTCTGTAAATAACAGATAGGTTGCTTCCTAAATGTATTATTTATTTTGTTTGATTTCTTTAGAAGCACAGTTTGACAATGATTTTCAGGGGAGAACAGGTTCTAGAAACAGTGAGGGGAAACAGAGAAAAGTCAGGACAACAAGGGACTGGCAAGGAAGCTGTAGGGAAACAACAACAAAAAATGGAAACCAAGGAAAATATAGGTGGGACATTAAGGCTGTCTGGAATGTGCCCTAGTCACAGCTTTGCACCGGAGAAGAACAAATGCTATGGAGCTTGCAAAATCTTTCAGCCTATGACTTCTTTGAATAAAGAAAGAAAGAAAAAGCTTGCAAGTTCAAGTCCCTGTGTGGTATATATATAGATTCAATCTCACCTACGGAACTTCTGGTGATTAGGATAATGGGGATTTGTACTTTTTCTTCCATTTTCCCTAGCACTCACAGAGAAAACTGATGGGGAGGAAATCAAGTGGTAGGAGTACACACATCCATAATCTTCTGATTTGGAAAAAGTCACCTCCCATGGTTTTCCCAAGGAATCCTAGTTTCCACCAAATTAGGACTCCCCCATCCCTGAGCACATACATGTGTGCATTTATGATCCAGTCCTTTCAGAAAAAGCTTAGAAGACACTGGAAGTACCTTATAAAGCACCTTAGAAAACACATGGGCACTCTTTTTCTATGATTCATAAATTGTAGGATTATGTACTCTTTTTTAAAAAAATCTCTAATGTTCATAATTTCAATGGGCATGGGTAGTGGCACTTGATGGAGAAAGGGGAGAAGAGTTCTCTCTCTATTCTTGTCAAGTTCAAGTTCAAATTAGCCTTTATTGGCATATATCAACAATTCAAGTTATCCACTTACAAAAAAAAGAAAAATAAAGTTAAAAGGATACTACATTACAAATACATAAATACAATTATAGCTTATTTCTTGTCATTCTGGTCCTTAAACTTTGCAAACATCAATGGAAGATCATCAGGCTGAATCTCCAAGAGAAGAGCAGGATTAAATCCCAAACAGGCTTACTCTGGAGAAATCTAGTAATTTTTATAAAATATTCACTCTGTAGCCTTAGAAGGTAAAGAGGCTTTCCTGTACTGGGATGAGACAGGCTGGAGCCACGGATGTGATTAATAATTTCCAAAAGCACAAGAAGTTCCTACTGGCTGGTAGTTAATCACACACATAACATGCAGAAGAGCACAGCCGACAGTACTACACAACTTTGTTACAGCTTCTATGATATTGTAGAAAGAAAGAGAAAGGCTGAGAGAGAAGAGGAAATAATTGTGAAAATCTTTTTTGAAAGGGATAAAATTAAGAGTGTGCACCAAGAAAAAAATCATTACAATTTCAGAGCTGGGGTAGAGGGAGTTTTTCCCTTGATTGGTTATTTCTAGGTAGGACATTACTTGTTCAAGATTCAAATAAATGTAATTTCTTCAGGTTCTGGGGTTTAAAACAATTAGATTCAATGGGGAATGTCTACAAGGGTCTGAGGAAGCTGTTTATAAAGACAATGGCACAAAAATTGCACAGAACACAGGCCTCCCACTAATCTAAAGACCCCTCAGTTTCAAGGAGACTGAACAAAAGGGTTTTGTTGTTATGAACCCTCAATATTGGTGCCTCTCCGTGCAGGCATACTTCTCTCTACTGATTCCTAAAATGGCAGACAAGTGGTAGCCTAGTAGGCAACTGTCATTTTAAAAAAGACAAAAAACTGACTGCTCTGCATTTGTTTCATTTTCCTACTCTTACAGTGACTGAGTGACAAACTTATTTTATTTTTTCCCTGAAAACTCTGTATTTGCCATCTTTCTTTGTTGTGGTCTGTTGTTTGTTTCCTTTCACAAAATAAGAAAGACTTCCTTTGCAAACCCTGTGCCCCTATCCCATCCTGCCCTGCAAGACTATCATTATTCCCTATGGAGGACTTCTCCCTATGGGGCAGGGGGGGAGAGTGGCTGTTTTTCAAACAAATAACATCAAAATTGCAGGTATCCTAGTTTTGCCTGTCCATTAAATATCTGCAAAATGTCAAGTGAATTGGACCAAGGGGTACAATTCTATCAGCCCCCGTGCAAGGGTCCTCCAGTCATCATTAGACATGGGCATGAATTGAAATACAAATCAAATTTTGTGATGAATCAGGCCAATTCATGTTTTGCAAAAACGCTCTTTGTGGGTCTGCGTTTTTCACAAAATCCATGACTTTGGGGGCTGATTCATTCAACTTGTGAATGTGTCATGATGTCAGACAGGCTGGCACTGATCCATTGATTCGCTAAGCAACATAGGCCCAGAATGTCTGCAGACCTTTAGTTGCCGTGGAAATCCCAATCTTAGCCCACACAACCTTGCTAGGCAGCTCTCCCTGTCAACTTGGGAGCTGAGCAATGCGGATCTGCACAAGTTTACCTTGGAACTGTAGTTGGAGACTCCTTCCCCACTCTGTTTCCCTTCTCCATTTTTTAGAATGGGATGGCGGAATAGCAGCAGCAGTGGCAGCCTCAGTAGCTCCTTCTGCCCGTGTTTGCTGCTTGCCAGCTTCAGGAACCCTTCCCTGACTCATCCTCCTGCTGCTCTGACATGCTTTCCCACCCTCCACCCCCAAGCTCCCCACAGCGGATCTTGAGCAGATCTGCTCTGCTTGGCTTTTCTTTCAAGAACTTGGGGGGGGGCATGTCAGAGCAGCAGGAGGATGGGAGGACAAGAAGGAAAAGTTAGCAAAGAGAACCTGAAGAGAGGAAAACCCAAGGAGATTCGCTCTGCTTGACTTTTCTTCCAGCAGCGGCAGAAAGCAGGAGGACAGGAGGGAAAAGTCAGCAAAGAGAGCCTGCAGAAAGCTACTTGGAGGGTGGCTGGAGGAGAGCCTGCTGAAGTATCCCTGCGAGTTTGGCATCTCTGGGTATGAAGGGGGCCATTGTGGGGCCCTGGGATCTGACGAATCACAAACTTAATGAATCATATCACGAAACGGGACAATTTAATGAAAGTTCATGGTTCATGTTTTGTGGAACGTGACGAACCACTAAACACAGGGATCCTTTTTTCCCCATTTCATGCCCATCTCTAGTCATCATACTTACGAAGAAAAAGCAAGGAGGGAAAGGAGGAAGGGAAGGAGAACTGCGGCTTGTCTCCAAACATGATCGACTGGGAGCTCTCTGTGTTCCTCCCATGCAAGTATCTGATTAGAAAGGGAGAAATATCATTGGCCAGGAAATCAGTAGGATCAAAGGAAAAGAAGACACCTTATAATCACTCAAACACAAAAATCAACATGGATTTTTCATGGAGGGGGTTTTCACAATATCTAAGATCTCTGAATTTGTATTGCTGTTCCAGAAAATCATTTTAACAACCAATGTATATTTTAGGCTCAGAGATTTCATAATGCTTGACCCTAGATAAAAAATAGAAACATCTAACCACCAAAGGCAAGATTTCCTCTGCTGGAAAGAAGGGCTTCCTAGTTTCCAGAAGGATCACACATCAAGTTCTGGAAACAACCAGCTACTAACTGGGCACAACCAGTTGTGGAACTCAGACAGACAGCACACACCATATACAGGTAAAGGGAATGGTCTGCAATTCCCTGAGTAGTCAACCTCCAGGAGCTTCACAGGCATTACTATTTTTAAATAACATACAAATCCATTGAGCTCAAAGAAACTGTTTTTAAAATCATATATGCACTCACAATTACTTTGAAAAGGTATTAAAATGCACTACCAAGCAAATATTTTGTTCCTGATCATTAGAGAATTAGATTCTCATAAGAAATGGTCCTTCCTAGTATGAAGACAAAATATCTACTTACTGTGTTATTTTATGAAAATATGAAGTGCCCTGTCCTAGGAATATGTCGTTTGATAAGCCAGTTTAACATATAAGTTCTTCAAAGGAGACTCTTAGCATCATGCAGAACTGTATAATATATGACTTTTAAAAAATCAACACATAGTGACAGATCTCCTGAAGATTTTAATGGTGCCAGATTGTAGTTTTGGTTTTTAAGTGAGTGATATGCCTGACTAGCAGCCAAATTTAAAAAATATAGTGCACCAAATATAGTAGCTGACTGTTTGCATACTGCACTGATACTCATATCAAGACTGCAGTAGTGCAAAGATACTCTTCTACTCATGAATTCCCTAAATGATTTGCTGTTATATTTCCCCCAATGCATAGTTTGCTGCAGACCTATATCTTTGCTTTAATTTGTTATTCCATTCACCAGAAACTAACTTTTGCAATGAGTGTTATTCTGCTCAATGTCATTGAGAGTCTTACCACTATTGCAGCAGCTACCTGCTTTCAGAATTATTGTTGGGAGAAGAAAGTTCACTCACCACTATATAAATGGCATAAAGGGTAGGGGGGGGGGGGAATCTGTAAAACTGATTGTTGTGACATTAATTTATAATTTGGGTTAAAACAAAAATTTCCTAATTGCTAAAAATCGTAGAGAATTTCTATCAGCATCCAGTAAATGTAATAGCACATAAAATAGCAGCAAAGAGGTTCCATGTCACCATCACTAAAAGTATACTTGGATGAAAAATAACAATGAAGAGAACCATGACTGAGATTTCAAACATTGTTTCTTGGTTCTCAGGGTTAGTAGAAAGGCAGACCAAGAACTTGTGATCTCTTTTGTCTTGAATGAAATTATACTTCTCTTGAAAAGTCAGGTTCACAGCTTGGAGGTGCTGCTTGACACAGCAGTCTCCTTGGAAGACCAGGTGGCTTCAGTGGTTCAGAGTGCTTTTGCTCAGCTTCAGCTGGTGAGTTGGCTGCACCTGTTCCTGGCTTAGATCTAGCCACAGTGATCCAGGTCTTAGTTATGTCTTGAGTGGACTATTTCAATACACTGTACTTGGCACTACCCTTGAAGGGTGTTCGGAAGCTGCAGCTAGTGCAGAATGCTGTGGCTAGACTGCTGGTCGGGCCAGGTATCAGGATCATCATGACCCTAATATGACAGCAATTACACCGGCTACTAATCTGCTGCAGGGCACAACTAAAGGTGTTCGTTTTGGCCTTTAAAGCCCTCCATGGCATGGGACCAGTGTATCTGAAGGACAGTCTTCTCCCATATGTTCCTGTCCAGGAATTAAAATCACAGGGAGAGGCCCCCCCTGACTGTCCCATCAGCTAAAGAAGCTCACCTGGTGGGTACACGAGAGAGGGCCTTTTTGATGGCAGTCCCACAATTATGGAACAGCATTCCCAGGAAAGTGTACCTGATCCCTTCCCTATCAATCTTCAGGAGGCAGTGGAGACATTTTTATTTAGATTGCTTTTAATTAACTTCATTTTTATGTTACTGGCAGTTTTAAACTGTGTTGTTTTAAAGCTTTGTTCTTATCTGTGATAGTTTTATTTATTTTTTTAAGCCACTTTGACTTCCTGCATGGTAGAAAAGCAGCCAACAAATGTAATAAATAAATAAATATCCAGAGGCCTATTTCTCTGGTCAGCTTCTGCTTGTGGTACCTTCTTCCCAAGGTAGATGTTCCTTCTGCATTTGCAAGATCCTTTTTGAATATGGGAATGATTCTTCAGAATGGCATTACAAAGAAGGTTTGAAAGGCACCAGCTATTTTTGGGAAGAGGTCCATCCTCTGTCAGAGGTTTGTTGTTGTTGTTGTTGTTGTTGAAGTTACTTTCAGGGGACTGATGTTAAATACAGTGAGAAAGGAGAGTTGTTTTTTTGGCCAGCAGTATACATAATAATGGCTTATGTTTTGATTATTTTATTTTCTACCCTTGTTGACATTTGATGGCTGTCTTGAAAATCTGGAAAAAAGTGAGATATAAGTGTTTTAATAAAGGATACCACCCATCTTGATTTAATTTCACTCCTATGAAAAATGAATCTCTCTCTTTCCTCATGCCTATTTCCCCCCATTAAAATTAACACATTTTAATCTGGTGTTTGTGTCAATAAACATGGTGATTAAATAGTATATAACATAAATGCCATACAAGAAACAAATGTGTCATTAACAACAACAGTGAAAATTAGTCTAAGCAAAGCCAATAATATCAATTTCAAATAAGTTTCAAATAAAAAATTAAAAGAAACCTCCCCCCCCCCCAATAATATATAAAATCTACTAGAACTTTACATGGCCGTATTGGCGTTCCCTGTCTACAAACACTAAGGTTGAATTAGCAGCTTTAAATGACTTCATATCTATTCAGGAATTCTGCACACATGCATAGATATACTTGCATCACAAGATCACCCATTTCTTTACCTCACCAGCTTGAATATCTTGTAACACACTTTTAGTTGCCTGTCTTTTTAAAAACTAACCAGCTTCCCAGGATGCTCTCTTCCTTTACTGAACTTCAAGAAGCTTGTGAGCAGGACTGCATATCCACTTATTCCACATAGCTGTCATATAAAATCTTCCTCCATGGGACTGCTATCTGGAACTGCATAAAGTCACAGTTGTTTCTAGCTTCTAGCTATGACATCATTGCCGTCTGAGCAGTGTTGTGGAGTATACTACAGCTTGAATTGTCACGCTGCCAGTGGTTACCTCTGACTAGCCTGTATACTTATGGTCAAGCCAAACTAGAAATGAACATGGCATGATCCAATGTGTGACAAGACAAATACCTATTAAGCAGGGCAGGATTAAGGAAGCTTAAAGTGACATGGGTAGAAAAGGCAGAGGAAGATAATTTGTGCCTTTTTCTCTCAAACAGTTTTTATAAAGTGGACTTTGGGGGAAAAGTTATTTTTTGCTCATGGGGGAGAAAAGGAGAAAATACAGGTAACATAGTTCTGGGGGTGGGGTGGGGTCAGTCCAGTCTATGAATCCTTTATTCTAAAATGCCCCCTTCCCTTTTTAGAGCATCAGTGCAGTTCCCTGGTGGTACATGGATCTTCTGCCATTAGTTCCAGGTTGGTCATCAAATTATCACTGGGCAAGTGTTATGTCTTTTCAGCAATAGTAATTTTATGGCCTAATGCCTTTTTCCAGCTTCAGAAGTTTGTTTTTTACTTTTACTTTTTACTCCAATGGGGACCCAAAATGCCTTATACTATTCTCTTTCTGTCCCCCAGTGAGCCTACATGGCTTTGTCTTTTGAAAAACAGTTCCAAGGTAAAACCGCATCACTCACTAGCCACTGGAATGAATTTCTGTGCTTCAGGCGAAAACAGCCCACTCAACGAGCAAAGCCATGTCCAACAGCAGAGCAGCAGTGAATCAAAGAACACACATATGATCAGAGCTGGATTCTGAAGTACCCACAAAAGTTCACAGGAGCTTGATCTGGCTCCAGTGACTTCTAGAGCCAGACTGAGCCCTTATAATGACAGTAGCTCTAGTATCTATGTCAGGTTCCGGTTGCCTGGTCACTAAGGTTGAGTAGCTTTGATGCCCAAAAGCTTGTACTCCATTGCAATTTGTTTTTTTCCAGGCAGGTTTGTTGGCATCCCAGACAGGATATTGTAAAGCTTTTGGAGGAGATCATAGTAATTCCTTTCAGGGGAGGGGGTAGTACATGGAGGAAAAGGGCTCTATTTTCTTAAGGATTCTGACTGTGCAGAGGATTCTGTTTATTGGATCTAAGATGAGTATCCGTCTTGAGGTCCATGGCCACATTACACCCTACATTGCACTTTCTGTCTCTTTGAAGTGAGTATCTTCATTACTGTTTAAAACCAGATTCTCATGACTATAGACATCAAAGTGAGGCTCTCCAAGAACCCATACACAAATTGATTTAATTAACATTGCACACCTAAGAATACTTTCCTGGGAGTAATCCCCTTTGAGTAGACTTCAGAAGGCTTCAAAGTAGACCTGTTTAGGATTGTATAGTTAGCTTGACCTTAACAATAGCCAGCTATGGGGGTGGTGGGGAGAACCTTGACATCAGGCTTGTTTTATGGAGAAAGAGCTCCTGAAATTCTCGTAAGTTGAATGATCAGTCTATAATCAAATGGGAAATAAAATGTTTTTAAAAAAGAGAAATATCATAAGACATGAGGGCAAAATAACAAAAAGAATTGGCACAGTTTTTTTTTTAAAAGACACCAGGAAGCAATGAATAGCTTGCAGTTAACTCCTGCCCTTAGACATTCCATCTTTTTATCCTGTGGCCTGCTAGTTCTATCTTTGAGTTAATTAAGTGGTTTCATCTGCAAGTGTGTTCAGTTTTTCTGTGGTCTACATCAGAAAAATAAATCTGATCCTGCTGTTCTTTTAACTATGAATTTTGGGTCAAGCAAGGAAGATCATAAAAGAAGGTTAGAATCACAGAACCAGAAAAGCATCATTTTTATTGCACTGTGTTGCTTCATCCCTCCTCCAAAGTCAATACTAAGGATATTAAAACAGGAGAAAGAGAGGAAAGGAAGGAACATACCCAATCTAAAGATTGATGAACTGGAAACATAATAGAATGTTGAACAATAGGGCACAATGGAAACTCTGAGAGTCACTAGAAATGACTTTCTTAGGAAAGAAGAAATAAAAAACTCAAGATCAAAGGGTTGGCAAGGTGGAAAAAAAAGACAGAAAATGTTGAATTGTATGCATGTCAACAAAAAAAGTCGATAATACTGCAGTGGTCAGCAAGAATATTTTTTCTGCACCTTCCTCAAATTCCAATGAGGTTTTCATGGTATTCGGGGGCAGCAACACAAATTATACAATAGCCAGCCTGTCCAATTAATCTGTTATTTTAGTATCCATTAATGACTTTCTTTTTCTTTTTAACATGCAAGTTTGATTTCAGTACTTTTATTTCTTGTTTAAAATCACCATTTTGAATAACGATTTCTTTCATACAACTATTGTTACTGGAGTTTAAATATTATGCTATATAAAATATATGAAATTATGAAAAGATAAATTGTTAGGTCAATTTTTTTATTCTTTGCCAGCCTAAAGTAAAACATTGCACTTGCTGAATTTCCCAATATTTGGTCCAGTTTGTAATCTAGTTATATAGAGGTAGTCTGAACCTAAAAGAAATGAATGCATTTGCTTTCAGTGGGATTAATACTCTGTTGCAAAATTCAGTCCTTTGAAATACACACAGAAGTTCTGCTGCTGGCTATTGTAAAGTTGTTAATCCAAGTTTGTGATTATCAGAGCTCTGCTGCTGTGTCACATTTGGGACTTGATCTCTCTCTACTCCTATGGAGTCAATTAATTTTGTGGAGCATAATCCAAGTAGTAAACAGAACATTTCCATAATGCAACATAAACCAAAGGAAAATGTTTTCCCCACCTACTGGGAAGTGTCATGTGTGCACACTTCCAGGATTCTACAGTTCTTGAATAAAATACAAACGTGAATTTACTAAGCCTTCAAAGTTTCTACCAGATACAAACAGGTGGATTTGTTTTAGATTTTAGGTGTTTCTGCTGTTCAAGGATAATAAAAAAAACTACCCAAGTTTTCATTAAAGTTCTCTAATATGATGTCAAATGTGATATTTTTAACAATTAAGGAAAAATGGCAGGGGGAGCAGAATGTGCAAACTTGGCAAGACTGATCTTAATTTGGTCATGAAATTCAATCTAATTGGATTTCATGAATATCCCTAAAAACACTAGTTTCTAAAGTGCTCTTAATGGCTCTTCAGTGATCTCAGATCACATGCAAAGTACAACATATCCTTTTATGCATGAACTAATATTTCCTAATATCAACAGAGCTAGATTGTAAATGAGCATCAACACAAACAGCGCAGTTTCCCACGGTTTTCCTGTAGACTTTTAATGTATTTTTGCTCCAGCTGAACTTTCACGATTTCATACAATATGGGAACATATTTGCCTTTCTGTTTCTAGCAAAGCACGAAGAATCCCATAGCTGTTTCTCTTGTTATTCAGCTTGATCATGACAATGATGCTCTGAGGATTATTTCTCATCTAAATCAACTTTTCAAGAGATATTTTAGTGACATTGTATCAAAACAAGGAGCCGATTAGACTGGAAGGGCAATTAAACCTGCAGCCTAATTCTGAACCTGGAGGAGCTGGCTGTACAAAAGGCATCAGAGTTGTGCCCGTGCGAAATCTGTGTATGAAAGATAAGGCTCCAGCATAAGAATGCTTAGACTAACACCAGGCTCTGTTTTTGTTGATATCAGTATACTACAAAGGCACAGAGCAACTATCCTAACATCTAAGTACTGAATTCAACAAGAAACAACCTTTACCAACACGTCATTTTTTAAAAAGGCCTAATAATAGTAACTGCAGTGTTTTTAGATGAACACGTAATTTCCTTGTATTGATATTTGTATGTCTATCCTATAATAAGAAAGCATTTGTCAGTTACAGCATCCTTACCACTGAGACAACACTAACTTCTGGTCTTTATGATCCTTCCGGACAGACACACAGATGCTCTGTTCCCTCTCAGTTCAGTTATTTTCTGGAAAGAACAGATACGGTTTCAATTTTATGTCTCCATCTGTGTATGTGTGAGTTTTAATCAGTAATAAAAACCTAAGAACATGTGATAGAATTTATGCCTTATTAGTCTGCCTTCACCGATTCCTTCCTATTTTCAATTGTTTCACCTCTCTCTCACCTCCCTCCATTGGCTAAATTTGGACTTTAAGAACTTCAGGAACTGTCTTCTGCATATATTTCTTTTTAAAAATGTGTGATAGCTAAGGCTTGCCTTAAAATGCGTCACTTATATGTTCTCTTTTTAAACCAAGCTATGCTGCATATAGGCAATCTGTTTTAATTGTGTAAATTGCATGACTTTTAAAAAGAAAGGATCATGAAGTTCAAAAGTCCTAAGAAGAACTTTTAAATGAGCAAATATGACTCCATAGTTTGGCTTCAAGCCTACCTACATTTGATTAGAGAAACTCATTCCATCAGCAATACTCTATCTAGGGCAGTTTACATAAGTATTTTTGTTCAGATCTTTGCAGATGCCTCCGGTTGGGATTTATGCTTAATAATGCTTTAATATTAATTTTGAAGGGAGTGGTATTGGCTAATATCTAGTTGACGTGCAGGAAACCAATCCTGTAGTTAAAAGAAATAAAGGATTCTTCAGTAAGAGAGAACTATAATGGGTCCAGATAAAGTTTGGCAGATGATAATGAGGCATTGATTATAAGAACACTGCTGTGAGCTGTAGTACTGCTCTGGTGCAAGCTGAATCAGCATTGTTTGAGATTATGAAGCTTGATGGTTTTTGGTCATTCAGATTATGTGGAAATTCCAGACCTGCTACAATAATGGATTCTGAATTAGAAGCCACCCTTACCTTATGCACCAAGGCACCAGGACTGAATAGCATCTCGGGTGTTTAGGACATAACATAACACAGATATTGGGACAAACTCACGGGATTAAGAAACAGCTTTTGTTTTACTACTCAGAAACTGAGCTATTTACTTCATTTATATCCCACTTTCTACCCAATGGGAACCCAAAGTGGCTTGTATCATTCCCCTCTCCTCCATTTTGTCCTCATAACTAGGGGTGTGCAATTCGGTTAACATATAACCGAATAAATACCGAAACAAACCTGTTTCGATTTGTTTCGGTATTACCGAAACTTTTCTCGATTACCGAAACGTTTCGGTAATACCGAAACAGCGATTACCGAAATGTTTCGGTATGTTTCGGTAATCGTTTTGGTAAGCGAGAATCTCCATTTTGATTTTGCTAGCCGTTTGCATTATAAGCGTCTAGCAAAATCCTGCAGGAAGGTACAGCTTCCTGCAGGCTCTTTGAAGAGGGGAGGGGAGGAGAAGGAGTGAGTGACTCACTATCTTCTTTCACCCCTCACCCCTCTTGCAAAGGAGGGAATCCTTTTGCTTTGCAAATGCAAGGTGCTTGATTGCTTGCTAGCATTGCACTTTGCATTTGAAAAGCAATGGAAGCAAGCAGATTCCTGCCAAAATTCCCAGGTAGGGGAGGGGGAGCAGGAAGGAGTGATAGAGTAGGCGTGTGGGAGAGGTAAGGCAAGGGAGGGGGGACTTAGGAGTGACCAATCCCACTGCTGCATCCTTCTTCCAGCCAATAGATTCAAATCTTTGGCAGAAGCTGCATCAGGGGATTTAAATTTGTGGCAGGACTGGGTCAGCCTCTGTTGCTGCTGAGAGAGGAGAGAGACTGCTTCTTTGCTGCCTGCCTTCGTGGACCTTCTGGACTGCACCTGGTGGACATCTGCCTGGACTTCTGCCTGTGGAGGATCAACTGTGCTGGACATTCATCAGGGGAGAAGGACTGGTAGGATATTTTTTTTTCTTTAGGGGAATGATGGGAGGAAGGGAAGGCACAGAATTTGTTTTAATTAATTGATGCTGGGCCAATTTGCTGGCCTCTGCTTAAAAATATTTCAGTTTAGTCTTGTTTTCTTATGGCTTGGCTTGGGTTACTTTTTCAGGTTGAGAAAGAGGATAATTTTTGGGGGGTGGGGGGTTTTCAACACCGCTTGCTTGAATGTTTCTTGCCTTTTAAATCTCTGGCCTGGCTCTTCACTGTGCTGCCTTTGGCCCACAGGCCTGCTCTGCAGGGTGGGCCTTTGTTTTCCCCCTGGCTTGGCTTCCTATTTCTGCTTGAGAAACAGGATGATTCGCTTGATTGAATGTTTCTTGCCTTTTAAATCTCTGACCTGGCTCTTCACTGTGCTGCCTTTGGCCCACAGGTCTGCTCTGCAGGGTGGGCCTTTGTTTTTCCCCTGGCTTGGCTTACTATTTCTGCTTGAGAAACAGGATGATTTGCTTGATTGAATGTTTCCTGACTTCTAAATCTCTGGCCTGACTCTTCACTGTGTTGTCTGTGGCCTACAGGCCTGCTCTGCGGGGTGGGCCTTTGTTTTTCCCATGGCTTGGCTTACTATTTCTGCTTGAGAAACAGGATGATTTGCTTGATTGAATGTTCCCTGCCTTTTAAATCTCTGGCCTGGCTCTTCACTGTGCTGCCTTTGGCCCACAGGCCTGCTCTGCAGGGTGGGCCTTTGTTTTTCCCCTGGCTTGGCTTACTATTTCTGCTTGAGAAACAGGATGATTTGCTTGATTGAATGTTTCCTGACTTTTAAATCTCTGGCCTGGCTCTTCACTGTGTTGTCTGTGGCCTACAGGCCTGCTCTGCAGGGTGGGCCTTTGTTTTTCCCATGGCTTGGCTTACTATTTCTGCTTGAGAAACAGGATGATTTGCTTGATTGAATGTTTCCTGCCTTTTAAATCTCTGGCCTGGCTCTGCACAGTGGCTTTGGCCCTGTGGGCCTGGCTAGGCTGAAACCAGGCCAGGCTGTACACTGCAGGGTAGGCCTCGCTTTTCTTATGGCTTGGATTACTGCTCCCTGTTTCATCTTTCTGGACAAGCAGTGGAATGAAACTGTCTGGGAGCTTGTTTACTGGGGGGGGGGGCACAACTGTTTGCATGTCTCCTGACTTTTAACTCTCTGGCCTGGCTTTCCACAGTGGCTTTATGCCTGTCCAGGCCCAAAACAGATCTGGGCCTTTACTTTTTAGGGGTTTAAAACAGTAAATAGGGATCAGCAGGGCAAGCATTAGTGAGAGTTATATTTGATTTTTATATATATACATATACATATACATATACATATACATATACATATACATATACATATACATATACATATACATATATACATATACATATACATATATATATACACACATACATATACACATATACACATACACATACACATACACATACACATACACATACACATATACATACATACATACATACAGATAGATAGATAGATAGATAGATAGATAGATAGATAGATAGATAGATAGATAGATAGATAGATAGATAGATAGATAGATAGATAGATAGATAGATAGATATATGTACATATGTATAGCTGTTAATAGGCTTCCCGTTAGTGCCCCCATAACTAGGGTTCCACTGCCCATCTCTGGCACCCATGGTAGAGCCAGGCCGGCCCGGGCATACTAGTGTTGTTAGTATATAAGGCTTTCACTTGTTATTGGGGTTTAGGGCCAGCTCAATTCTGGAGGAATTCAGCTGTTTGTCAGGTTCAGGTTCCCAAACATAAATAGGGTTGCTTAAAAAGACATTTGAGTGTCCGTCTCCAAGTAATAGAGCCACAAGAAGAAGAGATTTAGAAGTAGGTAGATAGGTCTTGAAAACAAAGTGCACCTTTGTTTTCCCTATGTTTCTGAGTAGTCAGTGTAGCTTCCGTGAGGGGAAAGGATGGCAGAGAGGAAAGCAGAGAGGGGCCCCGGGGGAAAGGCCAGAGATAAATCTAGACAGGAGGAGGGGAGGGAGAGGGGGACTGCTGTGGCAGCCCCCCCATCTGAGCAGAGGAGGCCCCCCCTGCGCTGCTGCCATTCACCAGCCTGGCTTCTGGTGACAGTAAGAGGGTTCACAAGGCTCTCTTTACTGAGGCAGCTGCTGGGGGGCCACCACCAACCCAGGTGTCTGAGGCAGGGGCTTGCACTGGGCAGGGGCCTGCTGCTGAGGCTCCTCCTCCTCCAGTGGTTGAGACCCAGCTGCTGGAGGAGGGGCAGCATGTGGTGTCTCCTGGGATGAGCGCGGAGCACATGACGTTCCCTGCGCTTCCGCTCACCCCAGGAACCCAGAGGATGTTGGAGGAACTGCCCGTGAGACCCCCTCTGGGGCGGTCCACCCCAATTTCTTCTGAGACTAGCAGCAGGCCTCTCGTGGCTGTGCAGGAGGAGAGGGTGCAGGAGGAAGAGGAACAGGTGTTTTAACTATTTATCAAGAATTTATGTAAAAGCAGCCCATTCTAGTTATTGAATGTGCTGCTGTATTTTTTTCCAGACAAATTTCTTATTTTTCTGACAGTTTCATAGCTGGAAGGGGGGAGAGGGAAGAAGGGCTAGAAGAGTCCTGGCTAGACATGGGCACGAACCAAAAAAAATTAATGAACCAGTGGTTCGCGGTTCGGTGCCAGCGATGATCCCGAGATCGCGAACTGCAACAAACATTTTCCGTTGCTGAACCGGTTCACAGTTCGTTGGGCATGGAACGGCCCCCATGGCACTTACAGAGCCCATATTCCCGAGGAGTCCTTTGCATGCTCTCCTACAGCCATCACCCAAGTTTGGACAAGATAGCAAAAGGGATCTTGGAGTTACACCCTCTCCAATCGAAGGCCCCCAGGAAACGCCCACTCGATACAATTAGAGCCACCGGTTGATGTTGGCCCAGTATACAGAAGGTGAGTGTTGATGGCGGCCACTGGGCCTGGCGGGCATGGGGAGGTGGGGGGTCTGGCTGCTCACCAGTGGCACCTCCCATGTGCCCGCGCTGGTATTCCTAGCATGGGTGGGAGATGACATGACATTCAGAGGGGGTCCTGATCCCCCAGCAACTGCGGGTCCTCACCACGGGGTTCCACTAAGGAAAATTTCAACAGCAGCCGACAGTACCCACCTTCCTGCCTTGCCAGAAAGGATGGGAGGGAGGGAACATGTCATCATGAGGCGGGGGAGGGGGAATATCCCCCAGCATCCGTGGGTCCTCACCCGAGGGTCCCACTGAGGAACAGTGCAGTGGTGGCAGCCAACAGTACACACCTTCCTGCCTTGCTGGAAAGGATGGTAGGGAGAGGACATGTCATCATGAGTGGGGGTAAGTGGGAAGATCCCCCCTCAACCTCCAGGCCAAAGAGGAGCATGCTGGTATTCCCAGAGTGGGTGGGAGAGGACATGTCATCATGAGGAGGGGAGGGGGAAGATCCCCCAGCATCCACGGGTCCTCACCTGAGGGTCCCACTGAGGAAAAGTGCAGCAGCGGCAGCCAACAGTACACACCTTCCTGCCTTGCCGGAATGGATGGGAGGGAGAGGACATGTCATCATGAGGAGGGGGAGGGGGAAGATCGCCCTCCCAACCTCCAGGCCAAAGAAGAGCGTGCTGCTATTCCCAGTGCGGAGGGGCCGGGAATCTATATCTGTCTCTACATACAGTTCTTTGCGGGAAGGACATCAGTTGAGTGACCCATTCCCCCCTGCTCAGAGGGCTCTGCGTTTGCAATGGATGGGGGCACTGTGCGGCTTAACTATATGTGAAACAGTTCCTGAGCTGCTGCGCAAGTGCCCAAAGGAGGCTGCCATCAGCAGCATCACCCACCTTCCTGCCTTGCCGGAAAGGATGGGAGAGAGAGGATCTGTCATGTGGGAGGTAAGTGGGAAGATCCCCCCTCAACCACCAGGCCAAAGAGGAGCACGCTGATATTCCCAGCGTGGGAGGGAGAGGACATGTCATTCGGACTGGGGGCCTGATCCCCCAGTCACTGTGGGTCCTTACCCAAGGGTCCCACTGAGGAACAGTGCAGGGGCAGCCGCCCCCTGAGCTATCAGCCTCGAGGTTGTAAGTGGCGCTGTCCCAGACCCCAAGGGGACAACCTCCACCAGCGCGGCCTGCCGGAGAGCTCTGCTTGCACCAGCATCACCCTCAGGGCAAAGTGATCCTCCCACTGACCCCCGTTCAGAAGAGCTGGTGGCCCCCTTTCTCCCCCCAATGGATGTTTCACTGGGTGAGGAGGGAGACAGGCTCGGGTGGTGCCTCTTCAGGTGGCGAGTCAGGACCGTTGAAGACAGGTGCTTTGGGTTTTTACCCCTGCGCACCAGGACATCACAGACACGGCACCGCACCACATGGGGGTCATCAGGAAGGGCCCGAAAGTGCCTCCGTACGGAGGCGTTGTAACGTCGACCGCTAACTGTCCCAGGGGAAGGAAGACGAACGGT